>NC_081406.1:11789526-12389526 GCF_030272615.1 Cryptomeria japonica
CTTATGCCTATTTTAAGTTTTTATATCATCTTGACATAGATTCTTTTCTCTACTGCATCATATTTTTTTCAATTTTTTAAAATAAATTTTATTATTTTTCCTTGACAAGATAATCAACCTTATATTTTAGTGTTGATGAACTACTTTCAATAAAAATAAAATATAAAACATAAAAACTAATTAAAATATTAAAACATATATATTTTGGAAAATTCACTATTTTGGAAAATTCACTTATAGATCTATAAAAGGGTATTTTTACATTTCAAAAAAAATATTATTTATAAGAGTAGGAGTTGTTGAAACATCGAGTTTTATTTTTTTTGTAATTAGACCAAAAGTATTATAAAATATACATTTATTAGACACTTCCAGTTGGAAAAGTTGTGGCCCATATATAACTTAGCTATAATGAATCTATATAGACCATATGTTTGACTAAAATTAATTACTTAAATTCACTTGTGCTAATAAGTTAGCCTGAAATGTGACACAATTTTGTGCTTTTACCCCTAGGCCATCTTGCATTTTTCTTTCCCACTTGCAATGCAGATAGTCCTTTGCTCCTACAATTAAGGAAGATTCTACATTGACAATCTATGCACATTTAGCTTCACCAGATCCCAAAATTTATAGACTCCTCAATAGGTACATTCACCAAATAGACAAATAGTGCAACCTACCATTGACATGTTGTCTTCTATAAATGGAGCCTTGTTGCAGAGAGAGAATAGGCACAAACAATCACATTCTATACATAGCTATGTGTATATGAATGGATATATACATATACATATACATGCATACATACATACATACATACATACATATAGATATCCAGACACATATACATATATAAAAATATATATAAATATCCATATATACATTTTACACAAATAGTGTGCAACAATTGTCATGAAATGGCCACCAAATTCTAGTCCATCCCATGTTGTTGCCACCAAACCCTAGTCCATCCACCTCAAAAACCCTCGTACCTACACACAAATATCTCTCATGTTAGGACAATGTTTCGTAAACTGTAACACATAAGAAAAAAATGAAATATGTGATGCTTTCATGTAAACGTGCCTCCACTCAGACCAATTGTCTTTCTAAACTTGCCGCTCACATACACATCTGCCTTGTCTGGCCTTCATTCCCTTTTCCGCACTAACAGTTTTTATTATGCACCTCTGACCCCTAACATGAGTGGTTCGACCTTTCTTGAAACCTCCCTTATGGTTTGAACCTAATAAAACCAAATTATGTGACTCTTGATATAGAGAAATGCAGGTCACAGATTGTCGGACAGATGGCCAGGTCAGAAGAATCATAGAGAAAAAGCCAAACTACCAATCATCGGATAGATGGGAAGGTCAAAAGAATCACCTACATGGGCTTCTAGTATGTTATCTTCCTTGCCATCAAATTATGCCCAGAGGTGATTAATGGTTTCTTGCCTTCAAAGCTTCGCAGGTTATTCACTTCTTTCTTCGAGTCAAAGTATCAAAAGGTTATTGAATTCCTGTTATACATACACTAGGAGACAACTGGGACCTCCCATTGTACTTTCCTGCCTAACCGCAAATTCCCACCTTGGTTGTGTGATCTACATGGACCGCTAGCAGTTTGCCATTTTCAAAAACATGTTATGCACGCATTTAAGTCTGGTGACATGACATGGTGTGGACATTGCCTTTGGCATGTCCATGTCATCATAACTTGCACCTCCACCATGTATGTGTCATTAGAGCTCATGCGTCACCCGAACCTCCTACAAGTGGGCATGAGTATGCATGTATTCCCATGTATTCCATGCATGTCGTTGGTACGATACCATCATTTTGGAGCCACAATAGCTACATCAATGCAAACACATGTATGTGACTAGATCTCTCCACTATAGCTCTTCATTGTTGAGGACATGCATTACTTGTGGCAGAAGTATTGTTTTCTCTTCACAATACTTCTGCCACAAGCACTGCACATCCTCAACAATGAAGAGTTGCAGTGGAGAGACCTAGTCACATACACATGTTTGCACTAACTTCTCTTTTTTGCTATACAAGTCTATTGACCTTTGTTATTTACTTTCCTCTTATATAGATAGTGGAAGAGAGTTGTCTCCCATTCTAGTTAGGGGTTTGCTTAGTACCCCAAAGGTGGGAAAGGACAGTGGGAGGCAATGACCGTGGCTAAATTGGCTCCAAAAAGTATAATTTATGTAACCTTTGTGTTAGTAAAAAATTATAGATCATTGATCGTGATCGACAAAACAAGCTACTGATATGATTTTTCGAATAAGTTAATAACATGAACTTTTTTAGCTAGTTTAGCCATGTCAAAGAGGCAGCTGTCTCCAACTATCCATCTAACAAGAAAGTCAATAATAGATCTCATATGCAGCTATTCTAGCTCCAAAATGACATACACAAATGTTGCATTATCTTGCATAAAAGTTTAAACAAGGGCCTCGAACCATACAGATTGAATAAACATTCACGACATCATCAATCTATAGAATTCTAACTAACATCGTTAACAATTTTCAAGTATCTTCTCTTGTTTTTTTAAGATAGTGAAAGGTCTCCTACAAGAGACTAGGATGGGCACACACTACTCTAAATTACCAACAAAATCTTGCTTCTATCCATTTAAGGTAAGGTTGGATGCTTTGGGTATTAATGTTGGGCAAAACTATGGACAAATATTTATCTAAAGGATCCAATATTTCAGGGAATAGACATATAAAATACTGATGAAGGTATCTAATACTTATCCATAGATTAATATATTTTCTCTTTGTTCATTTTATAAAATGAATATTAAACACACTTCTTTGCAAAATGCAGAGTTGTTATATATTGTTCAACCCAACTATTGCAAGGAGGTATATATATGCACTTAACATTCCAAGACACCTCATTTATTTATTTCTTTTAACTTTGAACCCATAATTTAATTCCTTTATTGTTAACATGATAGTTTCTACTTCACATATTATATTCTTTCATCTAACTTTAGAAATGCTATCATTTCCTATAACTTATATATTATCCTTTTATTTCATTTACATTGAGAAGAAATAAAGAAGCTTTGAACTAAAATGATTATCTTACAAGGCCAAAATTACAGAGAAAGGATACTCATCAAGGCCATTACCTTCAAAGTGTTTGTTGATAGATGAATTGATTTACATATCATAGGAATGACATTTATTTCCAATGCCTCGGTGAGGTGGTTAGCATAAAGGATGATCCCTGCTGAATTTTGATTCATGTTGGGTCACATGGATTTCCATAACATAAATCAAATAAAAGAAATCAATAGAGGTTCATAACACACACCACAATGATAGACAACGTGAGATAAGGCTACTAAGTAGGATATTTCATTTTTGTCTTAAGATTTAGGGTTTACTAAGTAGGCTATTAACATGAGAGTTACTTTCTTGTAGAGATGAGGGATTGTGTGGACGCAACTATTCTAGCCCTAAAATGGTAGTCCCGTACCGATGACATGCATGGAATACATGGGAATACATGCATGATTGTAGCTACTCACACTCCAGCCAATTGTGTAGCATAATTGGTTATCCAAGATATAATTTAATATGTATATATGAATGTTTATGTGTGTGTGTGCATGATATATATAGAGAGAGAATGATAGACACATAAACACACACATATACACACAAACATATCCATAATTGGCTGACTACAAAAATGGAATACTAAAATATGTGACACATTGCAACAAGGCTACTAAGTAGGTTGTTTCATTTTTGTCTCAAGCTTTCGGGTTTACTAATTATGCTATTAACATGAGAGTTACTTGCATGTAGCAACAAGGGATTGTGTTGCATAGATGGGCAGGAGGCCTGAATATTTTGATATTTATGTGTATATATGTATGTTTATGTGTGTGTGTGTGCATATATATATATAAAGAGAGAATGATAGACACACACATATACACAAAAATATGTATAATTGGCTAACTATTGTACAGGAGGGTGTACATCCACTCCAAAATCAATAAGAGGCTCCAAGGGGCCTATAATTTGGCTACATAATTGGTTGTAGCTATTCAGGTGCCAGCCAATTATGCAGCATAATTGGTTGTGCAAGATATAATTGTCTATGGGTATATGTATATATTTGTGTGTATGTGTGTGTGTGTATGCGCATGCATGATATATATAGACACAAAATGACAGACACACACAAACACATATACACATAGACATATGCATAATTGTTTGACTATAGAAACAAAACACTAAAAAACGTAACGCATTGCAACAATTGAAAAATTATAGAAATCAAGCAACCCCATGTATTTTCTATCTCTTAACATATTGGGCCCTATCACTCAACCTTTCAACAAATAAAACAATAGAATTGTGTTTCATTGGCCCAAGAAAACAGTGGATGCTTTCAAACATTTTAATTTTTTACATATAGAAAGTGAAAAAAACTAGCATTTCATCTTTCACAACTCTTCTCATGTAAAACTAGCACATATGATTAGGAAAATATACATACCTTTATACTCTTCAGCCACCGCACAAACAACAAACCTTGGTTTCCTAATGCATCCACTTGAATGTTGCAAATGATAAATAGAATTCACAGTCGAAACAATAAAGGTTACCAAAAAATAAAAAATTTGAGTTATGTGTTAGGGTTTGAACTTACCACTATCGCCAAACCCTTGACATAAATCTTAGTCCTCTTAACACCTCCCACCCACCAGTGCGCTATAAAAATGATAAAAAAAATTCACAATGGAAAATAGTAAGTAAATTTTAGAGGAATTAAAAAAACTATCATGTTATCTATTGGGGTTTGAATTTACGGCAACTGCCAAACCCTCCACACCAATATTAACACCTCCCACCCACCTCTGCACTATAATTCCTCCTCCCCACACATAAAAAATCCACATGTTAGCAGGTGATAACAATAAACCCATACAAATCACATTATGCATGTGGCTTTGACCTCACCTTTGCAACCACAAGCCCTATGTCCAATTTTCACACCTCTGACACACTCTACAATACAATGGACAAACACAAAACTATGGGAAGACATGTTAGCTCACAAAAACCCCAACAATATTTTTAAAAAATATGCATATATTCAAGCAATGTATATAGCTCGATCGGATGTGCAACTCCCTCGCTTTGTGATTCAACCAAGGACATTCAACCAGGACAATTAAGATTTTCTCAAATTATTTTGCCTCTTGTCAAATTATTACCACTATAGCCAAACCCTCCACACCAATCTTAACACCTCCCACCCACCTCTACACTATGATCCCTCCTCTCTGCACATAAAAAACCCACATGTTAGTAAGTGATAACAATAAACCCATGATACAACTCATATTATGCATGTGGATTTGACCTCACCTTTGTAGCCACAAACCCTATGTCTAAGTTTCACACCTTCGACATACTCTACGATACAATGGACACATACAAACCTTCAGGCATACATGTTAGCTCACAAAAACCCTGACGTGGTTTAAAAAATATATACATATATTCATACAATGTATATACCTCGATCAGATGTGTAGCTCCCTCACTCTGTGATTCAACCAGGGACATTCAACCAAAACAATCGATATTTTATCAAATTATTTCACCTCTTGTCAAATTATTTTGCCTCTTGTCAAATTATTTTGGCTCTCTCTTGCCCTCTCTCCCCCATGTAGCTCCTGTACGAAATAATTTGAAAAAAATTCAAACTGTTGGGTTATTGATTCTTTTTATTTGTTTTGCCTAAAATTTCAAAAAAAATAATTAGTCTTTTTTCAACACATGTAGTCATTCTCATAACCATCAGAGTGGCTTGCAAAATGTTAGCCACATGGAGGCTTCTCCATCAAAAGCAAAATCTTAGTTGCATGCGAGCTTTTTTGTCAAACACAAAATGACAACATGCGTCTGTTGGAATCCAAGAACACTGAAAGGGGGGTGAATCAGTGTTCTACTGGTTATTAAGAATTTAATTCCTTTAGATACTTTTCCAATTAACAACTGCTAACCATACAAATAAGATATAATAAAGAACAAATCAACCACAAAGATCAACGCCATAACACCACAGATTTATACGTGGAAAACCTCAAAGAGGAAAAACCACGGTGGGATTTGTGGCCCACAATATCTATCCACTAGCCAATTGAATAAATATTACATAATAAGAGGGCCTGTACATGCATGAAGGCACATTGCTCAGTACAAAGGAACCTCATTGACCATAGATATAAAGTAATGAATTACAAATAAAATTATGAACTCTGAGTGTGCATCTGATATACTGGATGAGTTCTGGTTTAAGTACTGGTTGTACCGGTTATCACTATCTCCTTCCTTACCAGTAACTTGATTCGCTTCCCAATTCTCTTGACAAATAACCAAGATCGACAATGTATCATTACATTCACATTATGTCAATCAGTATCTCGCTCGCATAATATCACATAACCTATCACATCTATATATTCCAAAATGACCTAGTCAGACTGACTTATATACCCTTTACATACATAAACTTGAATGCCATATGTCGGCTTACAATCATATTACAAAAGATAAATACACGTCGGCCTAAACAAAAATATAAACATTAATCTTCATGACTGTTGCCGCTAAAACATTTGCCAGATCAATCTTCTATGTTGGCCTCCAAATATCGGTTCCTAGTTGGCTGGTTTCCCTCGCTTTTCAGTTTCCTTGAATTTTGGATGTTAAACCTTAAATGTCAAAGGATACCAGATAAGTATCCAACCCAAAATTATGTGTGTTTCCATCAATGATAACACCAAGATTTTGGATGAGTGTTGATTGCCAACAATCTCCCCCTTTGGCATTGATGGCAACGCTCATATGAAAAATGAATCATTAAAGTTTTGTTCTGGTTCCTATCCAAAAAATTCCCAAAACCTGATCTTTGAAAGTTTCTCCCCCTGAGATATACATTACTTCTTATGTCCCTTACTTTTTCACATCCAACCTCTCCCCCTTTGACAACAATACCAAATTCGGGGCAAATAAATGAAAGAATGAAATCAAAATTATGTTTACCAGATCTAGATGTACTTGAATATATCAGAGTAAGCACTCTTCAAAAATCCCAAGTAAGTGTCAGTTGGTTTTCAATGTTCTCAAAATTGATACAAACCCATTAAGAATGTATGCATGTAGTTCTTCTTCTGTTAATGTTTCTGGTGTGGGCTTACTCATTTGTTCTATATATTCCCTTTTGTGAAGCAACAAAGTGTTAAGTCGAGGACTGAACAAACCTATCAATTCTCTGGCCCATCGGATTAACCTGTCTATATCCTTCTTCAAAGTAAAAATATCCGATTCAAAAAGAAAAATTTGACCATCAACAGATTTGGTCAATGACTGAGTACCATCAAAATTATTTGCAAGATGCTCCAACTAGACCTTAGCCACCTTTAATTTAACATCTAGGTATGTTGTTAATTTGGTTGTGTTAGTGCAAGACTGGTATATATTGTTTCATTTATGAAGAGATTCATCAATCCATGTCAATTCATCTATAATCTTGGTCTTGTATGATGTGATCATGTTGTCACAAGTGACCTTCCTAGCTGCATTGTACCTCTCCACCAATTGTCGGTTTGATACTTGCTAAAGAGTTTGAAACTCCTTGGCAATGTGCTCTGTCAAACCCTTAAGCTTTCCGGAAGGGTTAGCTACTTGACTGATTTTATATTCTGAGGTAAGTTGCTATAGGATTAGAATGACTTGTTCTATAACATGCTTGTCCTATGATCCTTCCTTCATAAGCTTCTGATTTGCAACAAACATTAACTCAGAACTGCTCAGCTACTCAATGTTCTTCTTCTCAAAATGACTAAAATCTACTTGACCAGATGAGTCAAGTGCCAACAATGAGGGACCAACAACCGGTGAGGGTGTCGATACCCTAACTTCAATCTATTCTTGTCCTTTATGCTTCTCCTCTACTTTCTGATCCTCTTTATCCTGTACCTTCTCCTTAGCACCAATGACTTCACCACTTGGTGTAGATATTTCTTCTACCACTACATCAATAACCGGAGGAGAACTCTCCTCAATATTATCTACCGGTTTATTTTCCTTTATATCTTATACATATGTGACTCCCGGAGAAATATCCTCAGTTATTTTCTTATCTAAAACCAATGGATCTTTACCTAATATACCTTTTCCCCTAGCATCAACCAAGATGTTTGGAATATTAGACTTAGGAAGAACTTCCAATGATGTAAAGAATCCTGGATTATCAACAATAAATTTTACCCATGCCTCATCGGTCTCCTTAACTATTTCATTCACTCTTCCCACCATTAAGCTAATATGCTTGTGCTTATTTTGAAAAATTGTTTTATCTGCAAATTCAACACACTGTTGCATCTCTTCTTCAGTTATTGCACCACATACAGTCAACAATTCCTGAATCTTTATATGCCTATCTTCCTCAATAGTTGATAATCTCCTAGCATCTAATTTTTTATACAAATCTATCAAAATCTATTGTTCTATCTCAAGTAATCCCTTCTTATATATATCTAAGTATAATAAAATTGCTTCCTCAATCTCCTTTTGCTCAACAACATCCATATTTTCATAGTAATATTGTATATTACTCAAAATTCCATCCTTATAATTTGTTCTACCAATTGATCTACAGATAAAGGAGGGATAACTTTAACACTTTTACCAGATTCAAGAGCCACATCTAAATCAGATTTCTTCTTCTTACTAGGAGTGGGAACTGTCTCTTTTATCGGTTTCCTCTTCTTTGTAGGCTTTTTCTCCTTCAAATGTTGTTTATGAACTACTGGAGGGGTGACCTTGGTTTTCTATTGCTTTCCTTCCTCGGGCTTCTTCCTCTGAATTCTCATGTAAATTTTGGGTAACTTAGGAGGTTCACCTTTAGTTTCAGATCTAGAAGCAACATGGGCAATAAAGGTTTCTAGTTTATTCCTTTTCATCACACCTTTGCCGGTTGCTGATACTGGTGAGGCCTGAACTATTGTCGAAGAGGATGACTCTTCTAGTCGAATAATATGTTTGATCTCAGTAGACATATTCTCAACAGCCTATCCTACCTTCTTTATCTGACCTTCCCTCTTCTTCTTATTGTACCCTATTTTCACCTCCAATTCCTTTTGTTTAGTTGTCCCAAAAGTCTTCTCTGACTCATCTACTAGGGCATCTATAATTGTCTTGGCATATAGATCCAAGATCTCTGCATCAATTTCATAGCCCATCTCAGTTATCCATACCTTTCTTGGTTGTGTTGCTTCTATTAAAGTTTCATCTTTCTTAACCATAAAGTAGATCTCAGTAGAGTATTTATCAACAATGTGCTTAGGCACTCTTTCCCTTTGTTTCATTGCCTTCTGAAAAGCCTTGAAATATCCCCATAAGGTGAAGTCTCTATCTTGACCTATGCTTCTTAAGGAATCTTTGATTTGCTTCCCTACCGGAATGTCAAAGGTCCATTGCCTTTGACCAGATCGTGAGGTCTCATTAAGGAAAAATAGAATTAGACAGACAACAAGATTATCATACTGGAATACACCTTTCTTCTCACCCTTAATTTTCCCAAGATTCAAAATTAACTCATCACACATCCACTGACAAAGATCATATATTTCATTTTCCTTGATAATATTATGTGCACAATAGATACAAGAACTAGAAACAAAAATCAACCAATTAGATTGAGTTACCTTATATCCAATAACCATGCTAACAAATTGCATGTCCTTATCTCTGATTGTGCTAATCCGCATAGACAGATTGTCGAATGTAGCACCAGTTAGCTTGTTGACTTCATTGTTTGAGATTTTCCTCTTATCCGGTCTATGACCAACCTAGGGTAAACCAATAATCACCCGAATGGCATCCTTAGTGATTTTATGAGGCTAGTCTAGCCACATAAACTCACCATGAACATGGCTCAACACATACAAGATGATTTCATCATCAAATTTAGGCATCTCCAAAATGTCAGTAAAACCCTTGATCATTCAAATGTCTGAATTCTAATTTGATCACACCATTATTATCCAACAATGTTATCATATACATGGTTTTCATCTCTAATGTGCCCAAATCCTCTAGAGTGCAGTGAATGTATGCTCTAACATCCTCAACATAAAGAACGTCATCGAGAACCCTAGAAAATGCGTCGACTGAGTCATCAACCTTCACAATCTGAGGTGTTTCTTGAATACCGAGCTTGGACGATCCTTAATATCAACCACAATAGGAACAACAAATTTTATCGAAGTTGGGGTAGATCCAGAAGCCATTGCAATTTTGAAAAAGATGACTTGAAAACCAAGAAATACCTTGGAATCTTTGCCTGTGAAAAACCTTTGAAAATTTGCTTTGAATGTACTGGAATTCACCTAGAAATGCTCAAGATCACTCTGAATTGCCTTCAACTCACTCTGAATGCTTGGTGATGAAAAATAAATCACTTTTTCCTTTTAACCTGCAGAACCCTAATTCCTCATTAACATAAATGCTTGGTGGCATATCATATTAGATCTAAGATCCATCAAATTTGCGCCAATGAATCTTCAAACTGACTTCTCCAATGTTTGAAACAATATTTCAGACCACTACCAAGGGTAATGCAAGATTTGTCATCAATTTTCCTCCCCCTAAGGCTAATGCCTTAGTTACCGGATCAATCTCCTACCGATGTAGGAACATTCTGCTCTGTCGGTTGAGTAACTTGGGTATTTGCTTCAGCCTGTTGATCCTCATACTTTTTAATCCATTTCTTCTCATGCTCCTTTCAGATAACATCAACCTTTTATTTTCCCTTCTCATCATTTCCTATCGGTGGGTTCTTGCTTCTGCAAAATTTAGAAATATGTCCTGTTTTGTTGCATGCATAACAAGTGATTATTTTTCTGAATTGTCTTGTTGTAACCTTGATCATTTCTTGACCTACATTGATTATCCATATGCCCAAACTTTCCACATGCATGACATTTCACATTCATTCTACAATCCACTGTCTTATGACCATGCTTCTTGCATTTGAAATAATGAACGATACCTGAATTATTATTCCTGATTGACTCTATTTCTGCATTGACTTGCCATATGACCAAACTTATTGCAAACAAAACATCTACCATTAAATTTATATGCATTGGGTTACCTTACCAGTGATCTCTAATTCTGGTTGTTTGGTGGATTCTCCTAATTTTCAATACTGAAGCTTTCTCCATGTTCAAATCCAAGACCTCTAGTGTCTCCATAGTCCATTTGGCTCTTCAATAATTCATCAAGCTTTGTAGAGCTGGCTTTGATATTTTCTTTGTATTCATTTGCAGCATCCAAATCACTTCTTAGGACTGTTATCATTCTCTCCAACTCTTGCTCATTGTTCTATGAATGCACCAATTGAGTTCTCAACACATCATTTTCTTGCACCAACCTAATGCATTCATCAAATCCATCTTTCAGAGATTTGGCAATATTTTCTTCATTCTTCTTCCGATCTTCAGTCTCCTTATGGTTAGGGCATGCATCTCTTCTTCATGACACCATTTTTCTGACTCAACTTCTAACATAGTTCCTTTAAAGCATTCTTCTCTTCATCATCCCGATTTTCTAATTGATCACAAAGTTCTTTCCTTTTGGCTTTTGAAAATGACAACCTCTCTTGCACAGTAGGGATGAATTCTTTTTCAGATCTCAGCTCATCTTTAGTAGAATTCGGCTCATCTTGCAGCTCCATGTTTTTCAATTATTTAGAATCAGTCTTCGAGTGAAACTTCAAGTTCTTCCTCAAACTCATCTCCATAGATTCCAGATGTAGTATCTTCCTCAAGCTATTAGACTTATTCTGAGGCACCAGGCTCTAATACCAATTGTTAGAATCCAAGAACACTGAGAGAGGGGGGGTGAATCAGTGTTCTACTGATAATTAAGAATTTAATTCCTTTAGGTACTTTTCCAATGAATAAACTGCTAAGCATATAAACAAGATATAATAAAGAACAAAGCAACCACAAAGATCAACACCATAACACCACAAATTTATACATGGAAAACCTCAAAGAGGAAAAACCACGATGGGATTTGTGACCCACAATATCTATCCACTGGTCAGTTGAATAAATATTACATAAGAAGGGGGCCTGTACATTCAGGAAGGCACACTTCCTAGATCACATTGCTCATCACAAAGGAGCCTCATTGACTATAGATATAAAGTACTGAATTACAAACAAAATTCTGAACTCTGAGTGTGCATATGATATTCTAGATGAGTTCTGGTTTAAGTACTGGCTGTATCGGTTATCATTGTCTCCTTCTTTATCGGTAACCTGATTTGCTACCCAATTGTCTTGACAAATAACCAAGACTGACAATAGATCATTACATTCGCATTCTATCGATCAATATCTTGTTTGCATAATATCACATTACCTATCACATCTATATATTCCAAAATGACCTAGTTGGATTGACTTATATACCCTTTACGTACATAAAGTTGAATGCCTTATGTCGGTTTACAATCATATTACAAAATATAAATATTGTACGTCGGCTTAGAAAAAAATATAAACATTAATCTTCATGACCATTGTTGATAAAACCCTTGTCGAATCAATCTTGTATGTTGGCCTCCAAATACCGGTTCCTAGTTGACCGGTTTCCCTTACTTTCTAGTTTCCTTAAATGTCGGATGTTAAACCTTAAATGGCGGAGGATACTAGATAAGTATCCAACCCAAAATGATGTGTGTTGCCATCAATGACAACACCATGATCCCTGATGCACTACAAAATACCTAATGGTTAGACTAAAAACTGTGGTCGTATAACACACAAAAACAACAAGAAACAAGGATCAAGTTAGTGTTATTCAACCAAAAACTAATCTAAGCAGGCATACCAAAAGAGATACTAAAAACATGCTAAAGTATTTAACTATGGAAACAAATATCACAAGGCATCTCCAAATGCCTTCTAACATGCTCTTAGCTCCTTCTCCCTTGTTCCTCTCCTCTCCAAGTTCCAAATTAGTGTAGCTCTCAGTAGCTTTTTGTACTATGGATGCCTTATGGAGGTTCAAGATTGTAGATGATTACTCTAAAATTCTATGCAAATATGAACAAGCTAGAAATGAGATTATTATCTATTCTAGTGTTGATTTTAGTCCAAAATGACAATACATGAGTGATTATGCTAGCATGTTCTCTAAAAATGACTATAATGTAATTGCATACAAGTTTTTAGGACCTGGATTATGAAGAAATGGGCTCTATTTATAGGAAAAATGGAGCAATGGATGATTGAGATTGAGTAATTTCAACAAGGGTCAGGATTGAATGATATTCATGTTACTACTTATCAAATTGCCATTAGTTTCATATCCAAAGTCATACTATATTCTAGTCGGTTAGTGTAGTCACACAAATCTGTCCAGCTTAATTAAATAAATATTCGTTATTTATGTGATTAAAAATCCACTAGCCATCAATTAATTAAATTAATATTTAATTAATTCATCTCCAAACATTCTTCTATTAATTAAATAAATTATTCAGTTTATTTTAATTCATTCATTAAATCAAATTCCAATCAATTAAATAAATAAAATCTATTTATTTAATTAAATCCCCCTATTCCTCTTTTAAAAAAATTAAATAAAAACATTTATTTAAATCATTATCCCCCCCACTTGCATTTTCCTACAAATGCAACTTGCACACATTTATTAAAATAAATGAATTTTTATTTTTAATAAAATCCTATTTTCCCTCACCCACCAAATCCACTTGCAAAATCTAATCCCCATCTAGATTCTTCTAACCCCTTCCTAATTAGCCTAATCCATCCCCTAATTATTGTCACATTCCTAAGCAAAATGGAGTCACTTCTCAAAGACTTCAAAAGTCTTTGAAAAGCATTTAGTGCTTTGTGTGTTCAACAAATTAACCCCCAAAGTCTTCCAAGACCACTAATGGCTCTTACATGACCATTTATGGCTCTTACATAACCATTTATGGTTATTTCAAACTTGTCTCCCCAAACATTTATTGTTTTGACCATATTCATCCTTTTCACATTTGCACAGGAGTTTATCCATTGGATAAAAGCTTTATTCTTTGAATAAAGAGTTTATTCATTCAACTAACCTTGACTTTAACTCCCAAGGTCATATCAAGCATTTAATGCTTATTCCCTCCCCTCTCAACCTATCTCACATTGACACTGGTCATCCTGGGATTGGGTTGAAAGCCCTCACATGGATTTGAAATCATTCAATCTTGACCCTTGTTGAGATTACTCAATCTCAACCATCCATTGCTCCATTTTTCCTATAAATAGAGCCCATTTCTTCATAATCCAGATCCTGAAAACTTGTATGCATTTAACCTATAGGCATTTTAGAGAGCATTTAGCATAGCAAACCCATGTATTGTCATTTTGGTTAAAATAAATCATTTTAGGATCAATAGTATAGTATTAGCTTTTTAGCAAATACTTCAATCTCAATCCTCCATAAGCATCCATAGTGCAAAAAGCTGCTAAGAGCTACACTATTTTGGAACTTGGAGAGGAGAGGAACAAGGGAGAAGGAGCGAAGAGCATGTTAGGAGGTATTTGGAGATGCCTCATCATGTTTGCTTCTTTAGTTAAATATGTTTTCATGTTTTTAGTATCTCTTTTGATATGCCTGTTTAGATTAGTTTTTGATTGATTAACACTAACAGTTTCTTGTGTGTGTGTTATTTATCTCATACTAACCTTGTCCATTTAGCAGCACATCATTTGGTGAACCCGACATGAATCCAAACACCAAAAAGATCATTATTTGTAACCCCTAACATGTTTGAATGTTTAAAATGTCACACAGGTTGCGCTTTGGCGCTATTGAACTCACTCTAGCGTTATCGATACTTATGGTTTTAGCGCTATTGTTCTTACAATAGCGCTATTGGCTCAAGTTCAACACTTTTGACACTATTTTGGCATGTTTGACATTGTTTTGGCGCTATTCACCCTGTTTCAGCACTTTTGCCTCTCTGTCTTTCCCTTTCTTTTAGCGCGTTTGTGTTAAATAGTGCCTCTGTTCAAACAGAGACTAGCGCTATTGTAACAGAACGTTGTAAAAAGCACCTTGTAACCAAAAAAATGAAAGTTTTTAGGCTTGTGGAAGCCCCCCTTAGACATGGATTTTACTAACCAGTCGTTGTTTGTGCAGGTTTAAAACTCACCATTAAAAATCACAAACTTTCTTTTGGTGCTTTAAAACTTGAACAAACAAACTTTCCTTGTTTTCTAGTTAGGGTCACTCGTTATTTGGTGCATTAAAACTAAACAAAACAAACATTTGCTTTCATTGCAAGTTAAGACTCATTTTCTTTTGGTGCTTAAAATCAACAACACAAATCTAATTTCCTTGCATCAAACTAAAGCATTTACAAATCCACACTTCAAAATTTTGGTGCACATAAAATACACAATCCACTTGTTTTGATTTTTGCAAACGATTTTACTTCATGCAAACGTGCTTCAAATTCAGTTGACCAGGATTTCCAATTTCTAGATTACAAAACATATTGCCCTTGAAAGTTAAAAAGAACATCATGATTGTTGGAGCAACATCTCCAAATAGTTAGATCACATTACAATGATGGGTTAAAAAGAACAAGTGTTTTTCGTGCTTGGCACACTTGTGCAAAAAGTCGGTCGAGTGGTCCTACCTCTAACACACACTATCCTCTCCCTTGGCTTTTGTGGTCCCAGGTGCAAGAGAAAAGTGTTAGTGACACTCAAAATTTTATCTTTTTAAAAGAGGCCTACCAAGAGACACATCACTCTTGGGAATGACCTCGCGCAATAAATCCTTCAAGCCGCTATAGAAATTAGGTGAGAGCGAAAGCTGTAGCCTTGGGTATAGCTATTCCTACAGTGTAACTGGCCGAAAGGACAAATGGGCCCCACCTCTAGTTACAAGGCTCTTAAGTGAGTCGCTACATAATGAACTTATCTCCAAAAACATCGAACATGACTAAACACCTTTAGGTAGTAGCCCACCCATTCCATTGATTGAGGATATTTGCAATATAATTTAGTGCAAGAGCATAGATGGTTTTGCTCCCAAGATACTCACCATACATATTTCCTTGAGTAGAAACATAGCTTTTTGAAAAGTCACTTGTGGCTTGATAAAAGTGGTGACTCCCCCATCATAGGGATCATCTATCTATTATGCTCGTGCAAGACTTAGTATATCACATCCTTACCTACCAAGGTGGGATTCATAAGGTATGTAGTACCAAAGTCGACGAAATATCAAGATGTGGGCTAAATTTATCACAACTGGCCATTTGACCTTAGGGATAAAAAGTGTTTGAAGTGTGTTCATTTTAAAGACCAAGTGCAAATTGAGCCGACTTCAGGCTTTGGAAATACACCTTAAAATACATCTAAAGGAAGGGTCCTATACAAGTCCAAGGATTGGGTTGATCTAGACCCATACTCATTTGTGCCTTTGAGGCTACATTCTTGTGTTTTTGTGCTTGCTTTGTTTTCTTGTCAAAGAAACATCAAAAGAAAATCACTTCCAAAAACAAAGTATTCATCCAACCAAACATCTTTCAAAACAACCAAACACGCATCAAAAACAAAGTCCAAGCAACAAAAGTATCAAAACTTTATGACCATTCTTCACATCTTGCGAAAGAAGAAGCGTCATCAGAATATCAACTTGAAAAGAAGACCATTAAGCTCAAAGGCTTTGATCAAAAGGAGGAAGTTCTTCTATATAAATATACAAATCTTTGTCTCACATAGAGTCTTTCTGCATCAAATGCATCTCTACCTTCAAGGCAAAACAAATGAATTTGATTCTGAATCATTGAACCACAGAGCTTTTATGCAATATAGAGCTCTGAGTTATCAAAACAACCAAGGAGGTAAGATTAATCCCAACTTTTTCCCAAACGTTTATATCACATACAACACAGCTCAAGAAATACCACCAACACCCGAAAGGAAAGAGATAGAGTTTGTCCCATTTGTAACACAAAGCTTTTTATTGAAGTTGAAAACATTTTTCATCCATTATCTTATTCATCCATCATCACTTCATCATCAATCTGTTCCAACTCTCAAAACATTAAGAGGTTCTTGTCCCAAGTTCTCTTTTAGATATTGCTTGAATCAAACACATCACATCACTTTTTAGATTGTTTCTACATCTAGGATAAGCTCATCCTAAGAGACACATCTACACAGGTTAAAACTAGTTCATGAGTGAATCCTCTCATTACTAGGTAGTTCAATCTATAACACATCTCAGATTTCTCTACACCTTATCACATGAAATCTTATCAAAACAAGCAAGCAATTCAAAAAAGAAATTTTGGTTACATCTACCTTCAAAGTGCTAGAGATCCACATGCAACACAATTCACCAACCATCAATCTCTCATTTCATCAAAAACTCATCATCATTTTCACACAACTTCAACAAAGACTCATAAACAAAATGGCCCAAACCCGATCACAGTCAAGGCAATGAGAAATAGAAATGGAAGAAGAAAAAGAGGAAAATCTCAATGAATTTCAAGAAGCACTTGGAGGAAATGAAAATGACGAAAACCAAAGTACTCCTACTCCTACAACAATAGAAAGGGCTCAGCATAACCCTCTCTTTAACAGACTATTTGACGAAATACTCAAGAGCAATGCGGATGCTCACTTTTTAAAGCTTGTTCAAGAAGGAGCAAAACTCCCCTCTGACTTTGATCTTGCCCAATTAAGACAAGCATCAAAAAGACAAAGTCTCCATGAAGAGGAAAGAGGTAGAGATCCCATCAGATATAACATTCCTCGAGGTAACCCACCACCTCCTCCTCCAAATGAAATGGAGATGTTGCGGCAACAAGTCGAGAATCTTGCCCAACAACATCATAGTGGTGTCAAGACTAACCAATTCTCACTCAATGACATCTATCCCTATCCTTTTGATAGGAATCTTTATATGCCACCCTTTCCACGAGGATTCGAAACACCCAAATTTGAAAAACATAGAGGAAAGGGAGATCCCTGTGATCATGTTAGAGAATTTCATTCCACTTGTCTTGAAGTGGCATATGATGACACCTACCTAATGCGCCTTTTTCCCCAAAGCTTGGGAGGAACAACCACATCATGGTTTTCCCGACTATCAGGTGGCATTAGAACATTTGAGGAACTCATCCAAAAGTTCCTAGTTCATTACTCTCATAACATTGAATGCGACATCACCATGGCTGATCTATGCAACACCAAACAAAAACCAGGTGAACTATTCTCAGTATTCTTGCAATGATGGCATCAAATGTCTAGCAGACGTTCTCTTCAGTTACCTGAACAAGAACTAGTGGAAATATTCATTTCCAACTTAAACGAAGAAATGGAATTTCACCTGGATGTCAAAGACACAGACTCTTTTAATGATATGATCACCAAGGGTTTGAAATGTGAAAGGGCACTTATCAAGAAAGGACTCATCAAAATCCATAATGAACCAAAGGATGGTCCTCACCCATGCTTCAATAGTGATAAACCAAGCTTCTAGAACAAAAACAAGAATATCATCAACGATGGGGTTGTGGATGCCAGGACTATCCAAAATGCACAACCTGTGGTTCGATTTGTGGGGCAAAATCGTCCACCTCAGAATAACACAAATGTTCCTTCCAATCAAAGTCGCATCACATCTCATGATGAACCAAGACCTCGTCAACAAAAATAGAAACGCACATACACTCCCTTAGGGGAACCCATTGAAACAGTCTTGTGACAACTCATTTCTCAAAATTTGGTTACTCTACCAAAAACATCAAACTATGAACCTCAGGTCAAACCTGCATGGTGGAGGGATGTTGAACACTGTGATTTCCACCAAGGAAGAGGACACAAGACAAGTAATTGTCATCGACTAAAAGATCTTATTCAGGATCTTATTGACCGAGGAGAAATTGAAATTGAAGGACATGACCCAAAAACAACAAATAATGATCATCTGATGTTCAAAAATCCACTTCCATCACAAGATCAAAGGGCTCCTTCCACTTCCAGGTGAGGCACTGATACCATGGATTATACACAAGCTGCATATAATTATACTGTAAATCACCTGTATGATGCCAGTGAACAAGTTGCAACTATAACCTTCAAAAATCCCAACTCAAATTGCAATGTTGTTACATGTCACAGCAAAGTTACCATAAAGGCAGCTCCATAAGGCACCACCTCCATCCCAAAGCAGTAAAATCTTGTGGAACGATTAGACAAAACGCCTGCGCTTATATCCATTTTAGAGCTATTGCGCCTATCTCAATCTCATAAAACTATCTTGGATCAAGCCCTCCAAGAGGCATCAGTCCCTGCAAAACCTAAATATAGACCAATTTCAAGCCATGGTTGGAAAGCTAAAGTCATCACCTTGTCTCACTTTTTCTGAAAGTGACAACTCTTCCTTCCAGCAACCTCATAACGCTTTGCTACACATTGAAGGCTTCATCAACCAACATAGGATCAAGCGAGTCTTGATAGATAATGGAGCAGGCTTGAACATTTGTACACTATAGTTGGTCATAGCATTGGGATATGCGGTAGAATCAGTGGATCCTCATAAGAAGATCACAATCAAAGCCTATGACAATGCGGAGCATTCATCCAAAGGAGCTATGGTACTACCAATCCGAGTGGGCTCTGTGGTAAAGAACATCATCTGTTAGGTTATGGACCTTCCTTTGCCATACAATCTATTGTTAGGGAGACCCTGGATACATTCCATGCAAGCCATTCCATCTAGCTACCATCAATGTATCAAATTCCCACATAACGGTGTAGAGATCACAATCCTGGATGATGCAAATCCCTTTGCATACTGTCATAATATCAGCCATCAACCAGATATTACTGTTCCTAATAATAGAGAAGCCATTTCCTCCACATCATATATAAGTCCAGCCTCTCTTGCCAGTTCGAACACCACTATACCAAAGCAAGAAAAGCTTAAGATGAAAATAGCAGAGGAAGGTCCTGGAGAATACAACTTTAGTCAACTCTTTTGTGTGGGACAAATGCCCTCTTCTCCTAGAACACATGGTAAACCACAATAGTTACTCTAGCAACCGCTAACCATGCCCATATCTGCTTTGATGCCTTTCATCCTTGGAAAGAGTCAAGAAGAAGAAACCCAAGATGAGGACTTAGCGGACTGGATCTATAAAGATCCCATCACCACTAATATACCGCAAGTTTAACTTCCTACGGATCAGTATGGCAAAGGTCTCCTCATTATGCAGAGAATGGGGTATGATGGTCATAGTGCTTTGGGATGTTGCAAACAAGGATGACATGAACCTCTGCCGTCGAAATTAAAGCCCAAAGGTAATACAGGCCTAGGCTTTGAAAAAGAGATCTTTCCTAAACTCAAATTCAAAGAAAAATCCAGCAAACCATTATGTCAGCCTATTGTCAAAAGGACACCTTTCATTATCAAAGCAGCCTCAAGCACCATCCCAACTGTCCCATCGAGGCTCAAAACCCCAACACAACCACCACCAATACCATTCATCCCACCAAGCGAACCAGTAGTCCCATCAGCAACACCATTAGCAGCAACAACTGTATCAGAACCCACAGCCACATCTATGGCACCAGCAGTTCCAACAGAGGCCATTGAGTCAACACTGTTGATACTCCCTGTACCATATTCTTTTATCCCCATCAACCTTCCTACAGCACCAATCACTACAAAGGTACATCAACCAATCACACCTACAGTATTTAACTCAAAAGACATCCCAATATGGTATAGTAATCGGATGCTGGAAAGTGACTCAGAGACTGACTCACATGAATGGGAATTTGATTCTGTACAACTTAACACTTCAGATGAGGAAGATGCATCACTACCTCCGCCACGCAAAGACATCCCTATTTATGGAGAAGCACAGATAAAGACCACTTGGGTTCCTGAACTGGAAACATCTTCCACAGACCCTATGTCTCATCCTACGCCTGATTCTGACAGTGAGAGTACCATTAACGATCTTCACCATAACATCTTAACCCTCATTAATACATCTAATGCACTTAACCTAATCGATGAATTAATGCCCATTATCCACCCTGAACTCATCAAATGGAACCAACCAAATCCCCCATGTCTTGACTTCTTCCAAAATGATGAGGCTATCATTGACTTCTTGGAATTAAGGGATAACCTACCAAGCGGGGATCACAAAGCTGGATTCGCCATTGAACTTAATAGCGCAGCATACTTCAGGGCAGATGCCAAACCTTTCAACTGCAAAAATATAACAATAAAACATGGATCTTCTAGTGAAAACCACACTGTGGCACTGTTTGATCCGACAAAAGTAAAAAGAAAGAGTGTATCCAACGGTGAAAACCTCTCTAAGGTGCCTAAGGATGAAGGGTTTGACATTCTCCCTGCTAGTACACAACAGGAATGATCAACGATTCTCATCGAGGAAACCAAAGAATACAATGTGGGGACTCCTGACAATCCTCATCTCATACATCTAGCATCTCTTCTCACTCCAGAGGAACAACCTAAATTTATAGAGTTCTTCCAGAAGCATCAAATCAACTTTGCATGGTCATATGCAGACATGCCTGGGCTTGATCCTGATTTAGTCATGCATCACCTCACCATAGCAGAAGGAGCCAAATCTATGAAGCAGAAGCTTCGTAAGATGCATCCTCAAATTACAGTACTAGTCAAAATAGAACTGAAGAAACTCCTAGATGTTGGTTTCATTAGGCCAATTGATTATGCAGAATGGATCTCCAATATTGTGCCTGTTGGCAAACCAAAAGGGGGCATCTGCATTTGTACTGACTTCAGAGATCTTAATAAGGCCTGTCCTAAGGATGACTTCCCCCTTCCAAATATCGACATCATAGTGGATCTGACAGCAGGACATGCCATGCTTTCACTCATGGATGGCTTTTCAGGATACAATCAGATAAAGATCACACCAGAAGATCAACATAAGACAACCTTCACCTGTCCATGGGGCACATATTACTGGAATGTAATGCCTTTTGGTCTCAAGAATGCAGGAGCAACCTATCAAAGAGAAATGAGCACCATCTTCCATGACATGATGCATACTATGATGGAAGATTATGTTGATGACTTACTCACAAAATCACTCAATAGAGAATGGCATCTCCACATCTTAGATAAAATCTTTTTTGATAGATTGGAACAATACCATGTTTGACTCAACCCAAAGAAATGTGTCTTTGGAGTGACCTCCAGGAAGCTTCCAGGATACATTGTCTCCAGTAGAGGTACAAGCCATCATGGACATGCCACCACCAAAGAATATCAGTCAGCTAAGGACATTACAAGGGTGACTTCAATCCATCCAAAGATTCATTGCACAATTGGCTGATAAGTGTCACCCATTCACACACCTGCTACACAAAAACATCCGCTTTCAGTGGGATGCCAGATGCCAGCAAGCATTTCAAACGCTTAAAGACTATCTCATGAATCCACCATTGCTGATGCCACCAGATCCAGGTAGACCATTGTTACTATATATCTCAGCAACAAGTACAGCATTGGGTGTGCTACTGGCACAACATAATGCAGAAGGAAAAGAGTGTGTTGTTTACTACATCTCTCACACACTAGTGGGCTATGAACTCAATTATACACCTATTGAGCGAGCTTGCCTAGCAGTAATCTTAGCAGCCACTAAACTGAGGCATTATCTGTTAACACACAAAGTACAACTCATTGCAAAGATTGATCCACTCAAGTATTTACTCAGCAAAGCAGCATTGACAGGTCGCTTGGCCAAATGGGTGATGATTCTAAGTGAATTTGACATCGAGTATGTAGATCATAAAGCTATCAAAGGTCAAGTTATTGCAGATCAGTTGGCCGATGCACCCCTCATAGGCGATCATCCTCTCATTTCCAATTTTTCAGATGAAGAGATATTCATGATTACAACAACACAACCATGGAAACTATACTTTGATGGTTCATACATTAGGCATGGCTCGGGGTCAGGCATTTTGTTTATCACACCTCAAGGTGATAGTATCCCGAAGTCTTACAGGCTCACATTTCCATGCACCAACAACATCATAGAGTATGAGGCCTTGATCACAGGACTCAAGCTAGCCGTACAATAGAAATTACAAGAACTACAAGTATATGGCGACTCCCAACTGGTCATTCGACAAGCAACAGATGAATATCAGACCAAGGATGATAAACTCATGCCATATAAGCAAATGGTGGACAATCTAAAGATATCATTTACTACTATCACTTTCGAGTAGATACCAAGAGATCAGAATCGAGCTGCTGATGCTATGGCTACCATCGCATCTCTCCTAGATCTCCCACAAAATTCAACATGCTATGAATTCTTGGTAGAACAGCTTTGGATTCCCACTTATGATATCCCCAAATTTGAAATGATATGTCACCTTGTCAGTTCTGAATCCCCATGGTACAATGAATTCTACACCTATCTCTATGATCACACCCTTCCTCCCAACCAATCGAATAACCAACGTAAAACCTTCATTCACCAAACTGCTCGATATACCATTATTGCCAAAACCATATACCGACGCAGTCTTGATGGTACTCTCCTTCGATGTTTAGAGCAGGATGAGATAACAAAGGCCTTGGAAGAAGTCCATGAAGGAATTTGTAGGACTCACTCAAGTGGTCCATCACTAGCCAAGAAACTCCTGCGCAATGGATACTATTGGCCATCTATGGAAAAAGATTCCTACTACTTTGTCAGAAAATGCAAGAAATGTCAAGTTCACGATGACCTGATACATACACCAGCACAGGAATTGCAACCAATCACATCACCATGGCCTTTTTGTCAATGGGGCCTTGACCTTGTGGGTAAGATTCATCCATCTTCATCCAATGACCATAAATTCATTATTACCGCCCCTGAATATTTCACAAAGTGGATCAAAGCTGTTCCACTTACCCAAGTCACCACCAAGCAGATCGCCTCATTCATCCTCAACTACATCATCTACCGGTATGGTGTGCCCATGTCCATCATTACAGATAACAATCTTCCTTTCAAAAATTAGGATGTCTGTGAACTTTGTGAGAAATTTCATATCCAACACCGCTTTTCCACTCCCTATTACCCACAAGGCAATGGTCAAGTTGAAGCATCCAATAAAAAAATATTGAGGATCCTAAAGAAGACAGTCAATGATGCCGGCCATGATAGGCATGTTCAACTAAATCCAGCACTATGGGCATATCGAATTAGCATTTGGCCCCCTATAGGTGCAACTCCTTATTCGTTGGTCTATGGTGCAGAAGCTATCCTGCATATTGAGGTCGAGATAACATCATTATGGGTTTCCTTGCACAATCTCATTGATGATGAAGTGTACAGAGTCTTATGCCTCCAAGACTTAGAGTTACTTGATGAGAAATGACAAGCTGCATACAATCACCTCAAAGCCTATCAGCAACGCATGAGTAGAAGCTACAATCACCGAGTTAAATCTCATACGTTTGAGGTAGGTGATCTTGTTCTATGAGAGAATCCTCGCAACCAAACCAAACAGAGAACATCAGGGCAAGTTTGAATCAAACTGGCTGGGCCCATATGTTGTCACTGCTGTATTCGGGTCTGGGGCATATCAGTTGGCTACATCAGAAGGAGAACCGCTTGCAGATCCAATCAGCAGCATGCACCTCAAATGGTTTTATACCTAAGCTATACAGAGCATCAGGCTCCCCTGCATACCAAAAAATACCAAAAACATTCAAAAATGTCTCACAAAATCCAAAAACATTCAAAAATGTCTCACAAAAATCCCAAAAACATCGAAAAACCATCAAAAATCAAACAAAAACATGGCAACACCTTGTACATACTCATCCAAGCAGACACCAAAACAAACATTGACATAATACTCACATGATGACCATTTATCAATCAAACCACACAATCAACATCAACAAAACAGAAATTGTCTTTCAAAACAAGGATGCATCCTTCCTTACCAAAACAAAGAGAAAGTAACATTTTTCTTTGACAAGAAAATTATGTTAAGCTATCAAATACCTGGTTGATTTGTGAGTACAATCATTCGTTTATCTGAATCAGGATCTTTCAGCATTATTTTGTATCATTTGCACATTACTTCTGATGAAGTTCTGAGGCATGTACTAATGGTGTCTACGTGGGAAGTTCACCACGCTACGTGATCTTATGCAAAATGTAGTCATAGATCACTACGGCTTGCTGACTACAGCGTATACCTCAACCATATGAGCGTGAACCATTACCAAGGATCCATATTCTTTATTCTTTATGTATATATTGTTTGTTTGCAAGTACAATGCTCTTCCTTTGGTTCCTTCCCCCTCATCCAAACTGGAAAAAGGTTTTTATCTCTTAGTATGGTATGCACTTGTCTCAGGATATGATTAGCCTAAGATCAAGGAGGACAATCCAAGTCATGCATGAATGGAGATAATCCTTGTCTATTCCGCAAGCAATACTCTAGTCGACTTGACCCTTATATCAAGTCGTTTGTATTAACTTGCTATATAAAATCCATGTAAGGAATACTCAAGTCATCTTGAATCATTATGTCAAGATGCTTGTATTCTCTTCCAAAATTTTAAAGCTCAATGATGAAAATAGAGCACTATGGATCGTCATTTCCATCTCATCTATTTATATCTTGCATTCCGTTGCATATCACCCATCCATTCATTCATTCATATGTAGGCTTTATATGCAAAAGTGACCATTAAAGCTGGTCTTGGATACAATCACGACCGAGTACTCTGATACATCATCAATGCATCATGGAAAGTCTCAAAAACCTTGCATTCCTCATGGTCATATCATCATCACATTTAGGTACATCTTGCATTAAGTCCATTCATGTCATTTTTAACTTAATATTACATATAGTTCATTTTCTTGACATAGTTTTCATTAATCATTTGCATCATTGCATCAATCATAAATAATTAGATTCATTCATGGGATCAAATTGTCTTTTTTATTGTTTTAAAATTATTTACTTTGCATTCATTTATTATCATTTATCCATCATCATTTCATCATTCTTTATCATTTATTATTGCATCCATTCATTAGTGAAAAAGTGCATTCATTCATCCATTATTAAGTATCTTATTATGCTCATTTTAGGATTCATTCACACTACATTCATTATCCTCTTTTTTAATTGCATTAAGGTGCAGTTATTAAACCATAAGTTATAGTATCATCACATTATCATTCTTACTTAAATCATATTTAAGTGTTTAGAATCATAAAATCCATTTGTTTCCAAACATTGGTTCATACCATTTTATATATATCCATTTTACATATGCATTGTTTAGGCATTATCATATAAACATTTGTACTTTACATTTTGTTTATCCATATTACATTCATCTAAAAACATCTAGATGCATATCCATACATAAAATCATTCATTCAACCATTGCATTAATATCATCGCATAAATTATCATTGCATAGAAAACACCAAAATCCTATTCATAAAACATCATAAGCATACATCATCATCATGGCATTACATACATAAAGCATTACATCAAAAATCAAACAAATCATACATATATAAGCCTGCATTCATATGTCAATATCCCACATCATATATCATCATAAAAATACACATAAAAGCATCATCTCATTAAATGCATACATATACACAAATCCATCTAAGCAATCACTCATCATCCTGCATAAACATCCATACATAATCAAATGCATATCATCAAAATATGGGATCTCCTAATATATATCATCTCATATATCAAAGTACAATGAAATCTACAAAATTGGCTACCAAGAGCCATCCAAGATATAGTCCAAAAAATAAATAATGATATAATACATATATGCAAAAATGCTCTCTCAAATGCCACTCTGGCTAGATGCTGTACCACCATCGCCACCTGCTCTCCCACTAGTGCCTGCACCACCTGATCCATCTCTTCATGGAGGCCTCATCGAACCCCCACTCACTCCTACATCCCCTGATCTCTCCCTCCGCAAAGGACCCATCACACCCCCACTGCTCTGCACCCTCTGTAATCGCTCTAATCTGGCCTGCCACATCTGAGAATAGCTAAGAGCTCATTGACTAACTGGCACCACCTGCTCATATAAACCCTGCCAGTAGTCTATCTCCGCCTGTGCTCGTGGCATCTCCCTCATCACCTCCCCCGTAGGCCCCTGTGCTCCTACTCTAACCCGGACTCTCTCCTGCAGCTCTACCAATCTCTCCACTACACTATCCCTCTCCTGCAACACCACCGCTAGCTCTGACTCCCGTGCAAATAGCTGCACATCCCTAGCCGCCACCTCTGACTCTAAATCTTCTATCCGGGTTTGCAAATGTGCTATCATATGATCTCAAAGATCTCCAGTGTCTCCCTCCTTGGTATCCATAGCCGCCTCACCTGCACCACCCTCTCCAGTAGCTCCCTCCCCTCTGTCCATTAGGATCTCCCTCTCCATCCCCCTCCCGCCCAGCTGAACTCCTCCCTGAATCAATGGTCCCTATGCTATCCATAGAGGTAGTCCACCTCTCCCTCTCCGCTCAACCTGCATCCCCAACCCACCACCTCCACCACCTCCTCCTCCACCACCTCCTCCTCCTCCTCCTCCCTCTCCTTCTCCACCTACTCTCAGTCCTTGACCTCCTTCCCTCCTCCGTCTCTATTCCCTCTCATCCTCAAAATTCAGGATCGGCTTTGCTAGATCAGATATTCGTAAGATCGGGTGCACTGCTTGGTACTGCGTATACTCATCTGTAACCCCTACATCTACGACCCTTGGTCGTATGTCCCACGGTCTCGCCTGCAGTGTCTAGAACTCTGCGAGTGCCTGGTCATACAGTAGCCCTGGCCCCCATGCGTACCTCTCATGAATAACCTGAGCATACTCTCCTAATCCACTGGGCAGTCCCTGCTGCCATCCAAACTGTCTCAGTACTCTCCTGGGCACTTGTCTCTCCACATGGTACGAGGTCCTCCCAATGAGGAATCAAGTCATAAACACATAGGGCAGTGCCTCTGCATCATCATCCCATGGCTCACACTCTAGGTATGGTCACCATATAACTGCATCCAGATCGTCCAGCGCCCGCCGCCACCACTCTAACTTCCCCAGGTGGGGCTGACTCATCATGCCGCTATACATGAACATATACGGCTGATCTACTGCACAAAATCTCAGAGTCACCGGTCATGTCACTGGAAGGTGCTCCCAGGCCCAAATATGCAGCAGCGTCATGCCCGTTGCTAAGGAACCCCTCTCCCGGTAAACCACCTCATGGAGCTCCTGGTACAGGTGCGCCAGCACACACGGCCCCCATGCAAATCGGGTCCCCTCAGTAACCATCATCTCGATCACCTATCCCCATCCCACGGCCAAACCATGTGATCATCTGTCCGGACAAAGAAGTCCTCCCATGATACCTGATAAGACTGCTGGAAGAGGCTCATATAATGCCGCTATCTCCTCCTAGGAAATCGAGCCATCATCAATAAACACGTCCTCATTGAAAATCCTCTGAACTGCAAGGGTCCCCCAGGATCTGTCATATGTGACTAGCTCCCCTTAAATTGGAATCCGCAGGATGCGCCACACATCCTCTAGGGTCACTGTTATCTCCCCCTATGCCAGATGAAAGGTGCACGTCTTGTTGTGCCACCGCTCTGCTAATATTGTGATCAATCCGTGATTCATACGAATCACAGGCATGTGCATCACCTCATACAATCCGGTCACGACAATGCAATCAATCTCCGCCTCTGTCAATTGATCCTACAACCCCTGTGTCGCAGGATGTCGCTCGCGTAACTACAACCCGCCTAACTCCTCCTGCACATAGACATTCATCAATCACCATCAATTGTTTTGTTTTCAAACTTTCTTAAGTTTAAACCTAGACTATCAATAGATACTTTGATCAGGTATCTTCGGGTCTCAACAAGTAAACAATCATGGCAACCTAGACTTCAACAAACATTTATCCTAATGACCTAAGTCTCATCAGGCTACTATGGTTCAAAACAACTCTCACTTCACATCGTCATCCATCCATCATTAGCATCGAGAGATTTTCTTCATCCAAACTGGGGCATCTCTTTATCCTAAACCAAAAGCGCTATTTTACCAACAAAAATGCTAGTTTCTCAACAATAGCACTACAAACCTAACAAAAGCACTCAATAAGCTATCTAAAAGCACTCAAAATACAAAAGCGCTAAAACAACTACACACTAGCTCTAATTAAGAGAAAGAGCGCTCAATCAAGCCCTCAACAACGCTTATTAATCAATAGCGCCTAAACTTGCATACAATAGCACTAAAACAAAACAAAAATGCTCAAATAAAAGGGCAATAGCATCATTGCGGCACAGTAGCGCTAGTTCATGGAGCAAAAGTGCCAAAACCATAGTTCCAGCGCTCTTGCTCCGACTCGATTTCAACTCAACAAAACACCTATCTAAAATGCTTAAAAATTAAAATTTCAAATTTGCATACCGTTGGTCTGTAGTCATCTGGGCACTGGAACCATCGGACTCGCTCAAATCTGTGCTCGGTAATCGGTATCGACATCCTGACTACTGCTCGCTCCTCCAAAATGTCACTCTCAAAGGTCTGGTTTTACACTGGTCACGGTCACAAATGATCATGTTTTCATCTCTTTCACCCCATTTATACCCTTCACCGTCACCGTAACTTCCCCTCGCTCACCGCCGTGGTCCCCATAAACTTCCCGAGCCTCCCATTTCTCCATTTTACCCCCTTGTTTTTCTATTTTTCACCCGTATGGCTAACTCCTTCTCTTCTAACACCTTGCCAATTTTCATTCTTTTTCGAGTGATCGCTCGATTTTTCCAAATTTTTCGGCCCATCTCTCAAGGGGGCATACCACCCATTAAATTTACATTTTATGGGGCATTTCTTCACACCAGTTTTTCTTTTTTTGAAACGATGCGATAAACTGCACCGTCTCAAAGAGGGGCAAATGTAGTCACACAAATCTGTCCAGCTTAATTAAATAAATATTCGTTATTTATGTGATTAAAAATCCACTAGCCATCAATTAATTAAATTAATATTTAATTAATTCATCTCCAAACATTCTTCTATTAATTATATAAATTATTCAGTTTATTTTAATTAATTCATTAAATCAAATTCCAATCAATTAAATAAATAAAATCTATTTATTTAATTAAATCCCCCTATTCCTCTTTTAAATAAATTAAATAAAAATATTTATTTAAATCATTATCCCCCTCACTTGCATTTTCCTACAAATGCAACTTGCACACATTTATTGAAATAAATGAATTTTTATTTTTAATAAAATCCTATTTTCCCTCACCCACCCAATCCACTTGCAAAATCTAATCCCCATCTAGATTCTTCTAACCCCTTCCTAATTAGCCTAATCCATCCCCTAATTATTGTCACATTCCTAAGCAAAATGGAGTCACTTCTCAAAGACTTCAAAAGTCTTTGAAAAGCATTTAGTGCTTTGTGTGTTCAACAAATTAACCCCCAAAGTCTTCCAAGACCACTAATGGCTCTTACATGACCATTTATGGCTCTTACATAACCATTTATGGTTATTTCAAACTTGTCTCCCCAAACATTTATTGTTTTGACCATATTCATCCTTTTCACATTTGCACAAGAGTTTATCCATTGGATAAAAGCTTTATTTTTTGAATAAAGAGTTTATTCATTCAACTAACCTTGACTTTAACTCCCAAGGTCATATCAAGCATTTAATGCTTATTCCCTCCCCTCTCAACCTTTCTCACATTAACACTTGTCATCCTGGGATTGGGTTGAAAGCCCTCACATGGATTTGAAATCATTCAATCTTGACCCTTGTTGAGATTACTCAATCTCAACCATCCATTGCTCCATTTTTCCTATAAATAAAGCTCATTTCTTCATAATCCAAATCCTGAAAACTTGTATGCATTTAACCTATAGGCATTTTAGAGAGCATTTAGCATAGCAAACCCATGGATTGTCATTTTGGTTAAAATTAATCATTTTAGGATCAATAGTATAGTATTAGCTTTTTAGCAAATACTTCAATCTCAATCCTCCATAAGCATCCATAGTGCAAAAAGCTGCTGAGAGCTACACTATTTTGGAACTTGGAGGGAAGAGGAACAAGGGAGAAGGAGCTAAGAGCATGTTAGGAGGTATATCAAGATGCTTCATCATATTTGCTTCTTTAGTTAAATATGTTTTCATGTTTTTAGTATCTCTTTTGATATGCCTGTTTAGATTAGTATTTGATTGATTAACACTAACGGTTTCTTGTGTGTGTGTTATTTATCGTAGACTAACCTTGTCCATTTAGCAACGCATCAGTTAGTATTATCAAATCATGCAGTCAGTACACACAGAGAAGTCGGTATGAATAGTCTAGTCGGTTACTGAAGAAAGCAGTCACAGAACACAGTATTCACCGAGTTGTTTACCAAGTAAAGGTTCATGACTACCGAGTGGTAAAGTTAACTTACTGAGTTGATATTCACCGAGTGAAACATCTTACTAGATACATTGAACTTGGACATGCACATGAAAACGTGTTACAAGATCGAGGCACATCTAACCATTTTTTGCATTGGAAATTGCACTAGGAGATTGTGCATGATTACAAGATCAATCTAACCTATGAGATATTTTGTTTAATCGAAGAATCTTTTTGTAAGATCGAAGCAATGAATCAGATCACTGCTGTAAGAGATCTATATATACAACATGATTCTAGGGTTAGATATAAGACATGATATGATGTGATAAGAGATGCAATGAGATAGGAGTGTGTATACATGAAGGAAGACTGTTACAGAGACACAGAGAGGTCACCGAGAAGGTTATCAATGAATAGTTGAAGAACAGAGTAAATAGAAGGGTTTACCGAGTTTCATTATGGGTTACCGAGGCATGCTACAAGCTAGGTAGTATTATTTAGAGCACATAGAATCTGCTTTAACATTTCAGATGTAAAGTTGCAGATATTTGTAATGATTATATTGTAATATTTTGAAGTTGTAAGAGAAACCTTTAACAGGGTAAAAGACTATAACCAAGTCTATAAATTATAAATCCTTTAACCAGGTGCTACACTTATATAGTGTTGTACAAATCCTTTAGTAAGGTAGATCTAACTGATCTTAATACTCCTAACAGGGTAAGCTATCAGAAATAGCTAAATGTAGCTCTAACTAAGCATTCTTTATTATTGGAGTAGTGAAGTTGTGGGTGCCATCCCCACCACAGTTTTTTTCTCTAACCAAGAGTTTCTGCATGACCAAAATATGTGTTATGGAGTGAATCATGTATGACTGTTATCTATTGCTTATAGTTTTATTTTATGTTACTGCACTATTTTGTTTATGCATAACAGTAAGGTTATTACAAAGGAAAATTTTTGGAGTACTGATTCACCCCTCCCCTCTCAGTATATTAGCTTTCTATATTGGGCCTAACAATTGGTATCAGAGCTCAAATCTTGAAAAAGGGTTTAATCACCTAAAGAGAAAGATCTTAGCAATGGAAAGCTACAAACAATCTTGGAGGATAGTGCATCTTCAAGAAGAGCTAAATAATGCAAATCAAGTGATTGCAGACATGCAGAGGCAAATACAAAAATCTCTGAAAGTAAGGAGAAGATTATCTGATGACTTGCAGGATTCTCAAGAGCTAGTGGAACAAATCGAGACATCATCTGAGAATAGTATATCTGAAGAAACTGGAAAAATGATTGGAATGTTGAAAGAAAAGAACAAAGAATTGGCTAATCAACTAAAAGAAATGAAAAGAGAACATGAACATTTCAGTACACAAATGACTGAAAATCTAGATGCATTAAGGAGAGCTGAGGATAAAGCAAGAGATCTACAAAGAGAGAAATAACAACTTGAAGCTCTAGTATCTGATAAGGATGATAAAATCATGAGGATAACTAGTATTCAACAAAATATGACAGATCAACTAGGTTATGCTCATCATGAAGCAATTCTGAAGAATGATGAAAATCAATCATTGAAACTTGAAGTATCAAGGTTGACTGGTGAACTTGAAACAAAAAAGAAATCCAAAGAATCATTGGAGAAAAGTTATGAAGCATCAAAGATGTTGGATGAGCAACTGAATACAAGAAGACTCTACAAAGATGGAGGACTTGGTTACAAAGGAATTAATACTACCGAGAAAGGAGAATCATCAAAACAAGCTAAAAAAAGAAATAACATGAAAAGGAAGAAGCCTATTTGCTACTGTATATGGTGAAAATGGATAACAACAATGTTGAAAGACTAAATAGATTCAACCACAAAACCCTAACCTAACAACAACAAAAATCCACCATAACATATGAAGATTACCTAAGACAATGCAAATCAAATGAAATCACAAAGATTATACCATCACATGTCCAATAGGGTTTGGATCTCCATTATTCCTATCCCCATTGATCTTTCTTGATATATTTGCTCTCAGATTTTATGTACACAAGAGCTCAACAAAGAACGGAATGTGGTTGCAAGTAGGATCGCCTATGTTCAAAAGCGTAGTGTAGTCAAGTAGTCAACAGGGAGTTTGATAATGAAGGAAGCATCTCCTTATATAGAAGACACTATATGAAATGGAGGGATAAGATTGAGAGGTGTAAAAGGAGGTCGGCTATGATTAGAGGGTAGGTAAAAGAAATAATAAAATAATGAAAGGGGTAGGTAGTGTATGAATTAAGAGATGAATGACATGTGTCATGGGTAGAAAAGGTTAATGAATTAATTAAATAAATAAAGATTCATTTAATTAATAGAAGAAATGGGATCAATTAAATAAATAAGATATTTATTTAATTTAGGAAAAGGATAATTTAAATAAATAAATGAATTTATTTAAATGAGAAATAAGGCTAGAAGAGGATAAATGAATTAATTAAATAAATAAAGATTTATTTAATTAATAGAAGAATTAGGCTAAAATAATTAAATAAATAAAATATTTATTTAATTAGACATGACAATTTTAGGTGTCTACATTTTGCCCCTCTTTGAGACAATACAACTTGTCGCATTGTTTCAAAGAAGATAATATGAACTGATACAAAGTTGCCCCAAGATGAGAATGATATGCCCCCTCGAGAGATTGGATGAAAAAATGTCTGAAAAGATCACAGACAATCTCTCGATAAGAAAGACGGGATAGAATGGACTGACTGAATAAAGTGACAGAGTCACGGGATAATGAAGGCTGACTCAGGAAACGAGGGCTAGGGCAGTCTATAAGATAGACCACAAGGGGAAAACATCCTCATTGTCATCCACACATCCAAGAGATCAGAGTGCAGAGCGAGATAGAGCAACAGCAATCAGCAGTGATGGCAATGGCTCACAGATTTGATCGCGTTTGTCAATTTCAGAGGCCAGCAGAGGCAGGAGAGCCAATAAGTACAACAAAACCTCTTTGTACTTTGATGCATTTATTGTTGTCATTAATGCATGCTAGGTAGGGCAATAAATGCACATTTATGTTAGGAAAGCGCGTTTGTGTCCAAAAATGTGAATTTGTGTCTTCTAGGTCAAATCGGTAGTTCTGTGATGAACATACGCTGTCGATTGGATAAGCTGTTGAGAGGATACTCTCAAGGAAGTCCTCTAGGGAAGACTAGGATAAAAAATAGGGCTAGGATTAACAATTCTGTGATAGAACATATGTTGCCAATTAGGAAACTTCTCAAGAGGATTCACTCAAGCAGAGGCCCTAGGATAGGATAGATCAAGGCACTTTGTGATGAACAGTGAGTACCAAGATATATTACTTTGTGATGAACAGGGAGTACTAATATATGAGTAGCACTTTGTGATGAACAGTGAGTGCAAATGTGAGCAGCACTTTGTGATGAACAGGGAGTGCCAAACATGTAGTACTTTATGATGAATAGGGAGTACCACTAGGATAGAAGCAACACTTTGTGATGAACAGTGAGTGTCACTAGGACTGAGATGATTGATTTGTGTGACTGCAGGAGTATTTTCCTATGCTAGAGTCATGGGAGAGATTCCCATCGACTTAGAGGTTACGACCAGAGCTGACATTCGAGGATTGAGCTGCTATTGAGGTTATGGGTCTGAGACATATTCTATATGTGCCTGAGTTTCGGGTGAACATGGGATTGCTGACTGCACTGGCGGAGAGATGGCACTCAGAGACATGTACGTTTCATTTGTCAATGGGGGAGATGACAGTCACCTTAGAGGATGTATATAGGATACTGAGGATACCGATCAATGGGTAGTTAGTTCCCTATGATTGAGATGGAGACAGGGATGCACTGAGACGAGTGTTCTAGGATTCGGGATTGGAGATGAGGGTGGGACATGTGGCATGGGATACCATGACATGGATAGGATTAGCACTACCAACAATGTTCGCAAGAGTTATCAGTGGGTTCCTCTGTCCAAATAGGGTGACACAAGGGGTGGCTACAGAGGACATAGGGGCCAGGAGAGATGATTTTGGGGAGGGTCCTTCTAGGGCTCAGACTCCATCGAGGCCAGCCGGCTCTGAGGGAGGGAATTCATCATAGCTGTAGAGGGCTCCCTATGTATCAGTATTGTACCATTTTTGTATGATGATGTAGACACCTGTGGGTGATTGTAGCCATATGATTTTGACATCATTGTATCATGACACTTTATATATATATGAGATGATTCATCTTTGTGGCAGCTATATGCATGCGTACCTATGTGATGAGATGTTCTTATGTGATGCTTATGATATGGATGCAAATATGTATATGATGCAATGCAATTTTTTTTTTTTTTGTTTTTATATGTTATGCCAATGCAAATGTGAATGTATGAAATGTAGATGAATATGATAATGCAAATGTAAATTGTGCTAACAGGTGTTGTGTGCAGGATGTGATGCAAATGTGATATCTATATGTATGTATGAAATGCTTAATATGTGGTAATGCAGGTGCAACTACATGAAATGCAAATGTTTTTGGTGTGTCATTATACTCAGTCATGTGATAGTAGGCTACATGGACTCAAGAAGAACGATGGAAGTCAATCAAGAAAGGGGAAGGAAGATAGAAGATATGAAAGTGAAAGAGCTTCTTGTACGTTATCATCATTGAACTTTATTATGGCAAGTAGATAATGACAATCAAGGCATATGTTCGACCCAGAAAGTCATTGTACCTGTTTGCATGGAGATAAGACAGTCACAAACAAGGAATGCCCCAGTTCATACTAGACTCACAGTGTCCTCATATGCTTGGACAAGTCATAGCATTACTAAGAGACAATCCACAGACAGCAAAGAAAAACAGGTGACGATACCCCATCCTAGCCTTTCTAGTCAAAGACATCCTGGAGATAGAATCTCTAGTCAGAGACATCCTGGAAAAGCTAAAAGACATGTCACCAAAAGATAAAATCAAAAGAAAACCAAGATTCGACACCAACATCCACTCTAGTCCTCAAGTTTAGTGTCTCTTGTCACTTGTATAAGTCTTATTTGATTGTGGTCACAATGTTTACTTTCACAGAAAGGATAGATAGCACTGAACCATATGTTGTCTGAGTCTGTTGAAAGATTTGATTTGTTAAAGCCCATTGTTGCTACTGTGTCTCATTTGAAACTGACTGAATCCATGAAATTGATACTTTATTGTGGAGAAGACAGAACTTTATTGCGGATTAGCGATGCAGATGTTGCTTTATTGCAGATTGTGCGCGAATAGACTAAAGGAAGCTGGAAAAAACTGTACTCCTCAAAACATGTGATGTTCTCAGTTCCACACCCATCACTAGACATAGGATTTGCCTTAGCCACAAATAGGATCTAATTTATTATGGATGGAAAGAGATGAAAATGAATGTTTATTATGAATGGCGAACCAATTTTAGGTAGATCAATAACAAGCCATGATGGGAATGGGTAAGTTTATTATTGTGAGTGTGTGCAAAGTGAAAGGATGAAAGTGAATCTTGAAGGAGGGAGGAGCAATGTCTCTACGCATGGCGTTGGTGACCCAGTTTTCACCATGGTACTTGCCCAGGGCACCACCGAAGTGGTTTTCACCATTGGATGAAATATTTTTCTTATTTTTTTTTATTTTTCAATGTTTTTTTTTTTTTTGTGTCACAAGGCGCTTGTTTGTCAGGTTTTCACCAAGTAACGATTTTTTTTTTGTTTTATGATTTTTTTGTCTTTTGAATTAGGATACTTCGAAGAGCTATGTGTAAAACCTGCGAAGGTGCATGCTGTTGATAGGATACTCCAAAGGTTCACCTTCTGTAGTTGAAAGCTGATATGCCCTAGATCCATATGTTGTTGTAATAATGTAAGGACCAAGCCAGTTCAGTTCAAACTTGCCCTTCTTGTTTCGGTCTTGCTGATTTTTAGGATTTTCTTTGAGAACTAAGTCACCCACCTCAAATGTGCGAGGCTTGAATTTGTGATTGTAGTTGCATTGTTCTTTGACTGAATGATGTGTAGCTTGAGTGTCTGTCTTCCTTGATAAAGGAACTGAGATAGAATTACTAGTGTGTGGACTACTGAGGCCCATATGCGTGTCACCTAAAGAAGTTTGGGCATCCCTGATAACAAAGTCCCTTAAGGAAGCTCCATTAAAGGTCAATGATGTATCACCAGAAGGGAAAGGATGTGTGGAACAAGTGGATGAGTGATGAAGGCTTATGATTGTGAAAAGAAGTGAAAGTAGGATAGCATGATGGAGACTTAGGATCAACAAGTATGCTTTTTGACTTGAAATTTTAGAACTTTTGCCCCAGTTATTTTGATAGTAGGGGAGATCAACTCTTGCTCTTTTTGCTTCATAGGATTTTTATCCTTGACTTTGATTTCTGCAGAGTCCAATAGATTTTGATTTTGATTTGGACTAAAGAACTTCTCTTTATTTTTCTTTTCAAAGCTTAATTCTTGATCCCCAATAAGTAAGGGCTTTTGTGATTCGTGTTGATCCAAGTCTGGGAGTGGAGTGGATATGGAATGAATGGATGATATGGTAGAGCTATGTGAGATCTCAAGAGGTCTGGTGATATGTTCAATAGATTCTTTGCTGGAACCGCTCTTAGGACTATTGATATCAAGAGTTGCTTGCACCACTAGAAGAGATTTGCATTCAGACTTAGTAGCCACAACACTAGGTGGTTCACACCCAATTCCTTGATATTGCAATTTTTTTGTAGATTGTTCCTATTGACTGAATACCTTAGGAGATAGTGGGAGTTGATCAATATGAAAGATATACTCACCACATCCAAGGTCTTTAATCTTGATCTTTTCTTTCAGCTCCGATTGTTTAGATGTAGAAGCTTTCAAGGATTCTAGATCCACATATGTTGAAGAAGGAATAGCTTCTCGATTGACTGGGATTGTTATTTCTGATCTAGGTCACAGATTGTTGCAATATATGAATGGATTTGGATCCGCTTTAACGGTCACTTCAACTCCATTGTGTGGAAACTTGATACATCGATGATATGTAGAAGGCACTGTGCTCATCTCATGAATCCATGGACATCCTAGCAATATGTTGTATGTGAGATCCAGGTCTAGGACTTGACAAGCCACATCCTTTGTAACTGGCCCAACTCTGAGAGGTAAGGTGACTATGCCTTTGGATGAACGCTCTTCATCATCATATGCCTTGATGGTAATTTTGTTTGTAGAATTCATAGCTTTGTCAGAATATCCTAATTGTTTAATAGTGCTCAATGTACAAATGTTCAGACCTACTCCTCCATCTATCAGGACTAGTTTTATGCGGCGTTTGTGTATGAAGGCTTCAATGTGTAAAGGTGCATTATGTGGCTGACTTATGGAGGCGTCATCGGTTTCTGTGAATGTAAGGGAGTGTGGAATGGAAAGGTATCCCACCATGGCTTGAAACTGGTCCACGTTCAGATCAGTAGGAATGATAGTTTCTCTCAAGATTTTGTCAAGAATGGATTTATGTGCGGGGGATATGCGTAGGAGCTCAAGAATGGAGATGAGCATGGGTGTCTTCCCTAATTGTTCTACAAGGTCATACTCAGGTTTGGTTGATGAGGAAGTGGTGTTTTTAGCTGGAGCACCTTGCAAAGTGAATTTACCTTGGCGGGTTGTAGCATGACATTCAGAGGTAGGTTCAAAAGAAGATCCAACGCCTTTCAGGATGATCTTGGGTCTCTAGGTAGAGTTCTCAAGGGTTTTGTCCTTGATGATAATGGTAGAGACATAATTATCCATCGAGATGTGATTGATGGTTGAATCATAGTTATAAGATGCTCTGGTATAGTTGGTTTGGTCATCTATGGCTGCAGCTTTTCCCTTGTCATGCTTTGGGAATGGTTCTCATGTTCTTGATTGAATGAGTGTCCTTCAATCTCAATGTCACCTCTATCAATGAGATCTTGTATGATGCTCTTCAGTCGATGACAATTTCCTATCTTATGACCCTTTCTCTTATGAAATTCACAATATTCATCATCATTCCACCAATTTGGTTTAACCTTTGGTTCATATGGAGGAAAATCTGGAATAGTGATTACCTTGTTTGCCACTAGCTTTTTGAAAACTAACTCAAGTGGTTCTCCCAATGGAGTGTACTTCCTTCATGATTTAGAAGTTGTTTGAGTATTCACCTAATTTGATCTGGAAAAAATGAATTTGGGTTGCACTGTATTGGCATCAACAACACCATCATTGACTGTGTTCTTGTTTTTATTCCAAAATCTTGGCTTGTCTTTTCCTTTAAAGTCATCTTTGTTTTCCTTGAATATCTTAATGACTCCTTGTTCAATTAGGACCTTCTCTGTTGCGAAGCCTTTTTCAATGACGTCCTTGAAGGTGGACAAGCAAGCTTTTCTCAAGTCATAACCAATGTCTTTGTTAACATTTTGGGTGAACATCTCTACCATTTGTTTTTGTGGAATTTCACAAGAGCATTTGCTAGCTAGATTCCTCCATCTTTGTAAAAATGATGAAAAAGACTCTCCATCTTTTTGCTTGGTGTTGCACAAAGTAGTGACTGATATGTCTATCTCTATGTTGTAGGAGAAATGTTGAATAAATGCCTCTGCTAAGTCACCCCATGACTTAATACCAGGTGGAAGTTGGGAGAACCATTCCATAGCTTGATCACCTAGGCTTTGTGGGAATAATCTCATCAAATATGTCTCTTCTGCTGCTATCTCAATGCAACCTATGAAAAACTGTCTTATGTGTGCCTTAGGATCCCCTTTTCCTCTATACTTATCAAATTTAGGTGTCACAAAGTGTGTAGGAAAAGGAGGCATTGGAATTCTCTTGTCAAATGGATAAGGACATATGTCTCTCATTGTGTATGTTGGCTTCAGTGTATTTATGTCCTCCATTTTCTTTTGTAAGTCCCTAATTTGTTGCTCCAAATTGCTCTTAGGTGGAGATCGACTTCTTGGACCATACCCCATGCTTGAGGCACCAATTGGAGGAGAAGCATGTTGCATATATGGATGATATTGATCATACACATGTTCATATGGAGGAGGTCTATAGTGATGCTGCATATATGGACCACTTGGTATAGATTCATGTTGAGGAATGAGATATCTATTTTGTCCATGTATACCATACTCTATAGGCATGTCATGTTCTAATGTGTTGCCCCCAAATTTGACACGGAGTTTCCTTGTGTCCAAATTTTGAGCATGCCTTTGAATATCCAATTGCTTTGGTGGTTGATCCTTAGCATTGGTATGTGATTGAGCATATCTTTCCGCATAAGACTTCCATAATGGTCTGCGAAGGTGAGTATCATATGCTTGACCATGTGTATGTGGGACCTCTAGTTTTTGAAACAAAGATGATGGTGATTTAGGCAGCATATGTGGTCCTCTATTGCCTCCACTATTAGGCCTCCTTTTATCCATGTTGGAGTGAGGTTGTTGCAAAGGTCGATTTTCCATTATTTGAGACATGTCAAAATCATGAGGTATCTTGGCTCCACTTTGTGCTATCATTTGTAAGAAGTATTGTCTATCCCTCCTCATTATTTCCTCAACCAATCGATTGAAATGGGGATCCATAATGGATTCTTCCACATCTGCTGAATGTACTAAAAAGTTGTCCATATCATCATTGTATGTATCATTGTTGTTTGTAGTGTCCATGTTCTCAACATTTGGAATGTTTCTATAGGCATCCATGTCAAGTAATGTTTCAACCATGAACTAGGTATTGACCGAGATGTGTGAGACTAGATGAAAAATGGAAAAAGTATGGAAGACCAAGAGTTGGATGGAATGTAAATGAATCTGAGGTGTACTTGCAATGTCCAAAGTGTAAGACCAAGTATGTATGTAGTAGAGTAGGTGTGACTTCCAAAAAGAGGATAGTTTCTCTTGATGAGGTAAGTTGACCTTGACTCTAAGTAAGACCAAATGAGACCCAAAGGTGATAGACCTTGATGAGGGACCACTTAGCAAAATGTTGTTGTATGTAGTGTGTTGACAAAGTATGATGAGGACAAGCAAGTGACCTTTTGACTCAAGTTTAGACAAATATGAATGTAATGCAAGATGTAAAGCAATGATGGACTTTGTGAGACCCAAAGACAAGTTGAATGCTAAATGAAAACCTGGAGAAACAACCTAGGAAGCTCAAGAATTCTGAAACTGATTGCTCTTGTTTGTTGGACTGTAAAATTTTTCCAATTTGTGAAGTTATTGGTTGTGACCAAATCTAAATGTTTGACTATTTTTCGTAACAAGAGGACACAATGTTAATGAGGACTCAATGTTTGCAAGTGTTTAGACTCAAAATGACTCCAAGAAAAGTGTGTTGTTTGATGTAAAAATGTTTTGCATACACTTGAAGACACAAAAGACACAATTTTTTACTGTTTGGTCTTGAATGTTTTGAATGTTTAAAATAAGTCAAGCACAATTCTTATGGCTGGCCAAGACAATAGTTGTTGATCCCACATGAGGTTTTACCTCCGAGGCTATGCTATTCGGAGTGGATACTTAGATGCTTGACCTCACTGGTTCCACCCTTGGCACTCACTTCTCGGGTCAGCCAAGCATCAGTCCCCATGAAAACTCCCCGTGGTGAACTTTGTATCTCTACTAAGAACCGTATGTGTGTGGGCCGCTACTAGAGGTCCGACCTCCTGCCTCAACAACTAGAAGGATTTTGGCTTCTAAAACAAAAAGGTGCTAGTAAGGGCATCCGCTCGTGTGGCCATACATGTGACACTTTCATCTCTGTAAATACAGAAGGCTCCCAGCCGGTAGGGGTTACGCCCTACAACTGATCAGATAAATTTGATCAAACGGGTTTATGGGGAGACATAGTGTCGGTATGAACTAATCAGCACACGTTATCCATAGTTTTCACCATGAATACAGTTGTTTATAGTGGTTCAGAAGAGGTGGGTTTTCCTCGCTACCACTTGGGTCATTCTCTTCTCACTAGTAGTCCTAATGACCATAGGGGAAGATAGGCCCTCTAAAGATTAAACAAAAAGAGCCTATTGCTCAAGACACAAAAGACAATGATTCAATTTTAGTGCACCAATTGAAGTGTTTGCTAGTTTATGAAAATAAGGCACACAATAAAAATCCAAAAACCCTTGCCAAGGACCTGCAACAAAGATTTTTTAGTAGTTTGGATTGTTTCAAATGATCACCCCTTCTTGCAAGCACACAAGTTAGGTAAATTTTAGATCCAAAAGACTTTGTGAAATAAGGGCCTTCAACAATGCGTTTTGTTGACCAATTCAAAGATCTGATTCATCATAAAAAAAGACCACCTGCAAAATTTCAAGAGATTTCCAGAAATGTAAGAAAATCCAAAAAAATTGCTAATTTGCTCCAAAAATTAATTTTTTATGAAAAATCATAAAAAAAAACATATAAAATGCAAAATCAATCCAAAAAATATGAAATTTGTCCTGAATCCTTCTGATACTTTTCCTAACTTGCAAAAAAACATTGATACCAAAATTCGAAGCCATTTGTGAGATCTAATCAAAATAAGGAAAAACCCTAATTTTTAATGATCTGATTTTTAGGGAAATATTTTGCATCAAAATTAAAATCACAAAGAACAGATCCTCTGTATAATTCTGAGTGATTTCCAAAAATGTAAGAAAATATGAAAAATTCTCTTATTTGCTCTCAAAATTAATTTTTTATGAAAAATCATAAAAAATTCATAGAAAATGAAAATGTGCTCCACAAATTCTGAATTTTGTATTGAGAGCTCCTGATACTTTCTTCAACCTGCAAACAAAATTTGGTGCAAAATTTCCTAGCCATTTGTGAGATATGATCAAATCTCTCCAAGATCCTGATTTTGTGTTCAAAACCCTAGCTGCACAAGGTTATTCTCCAAATTGTTTTACAAAACAACAATATAGGGTTAGAAAAATCTGCAAAAAATATAGATCTAACAAAAATCTATGTCCCACGAGGCGTGCCAAAATGTATATGGTGAAAATGGATAATAACAATGTTGAAAGACTAAATAGATTCAACCACAAAACCCTAGCCTAACAACAACAAAAATCCACCATAACATATGAAGATTACCTAAGACAATGCAAATCAAATGAAATCACAAAGATTATACCATCACATGTCCAATAGGGTTTGGATCTTCATTCTTCCTATCTCCATTGATCTTGTTTGATATATTTGCTCTCAGATTTTATGTGCACAAGAGCTCAACAAAGAACAGAATGTGGTTGCAAGTAGGATCGCCTATGTTCAAAAGCATAGTGTAGTCAAGTTGTCAACGAGGGGTTTGATAATGAAGGAAGCATCTCCTTATATAGAAGACACTATATGAAATGGAGGGATAAGATTGAGAGGTGTAAAAGGAGGTCGGCTATGATTAGAGGGTAGGTAAAAGAAATAATAAAATAATGAAAGGGGTAGGTAGTGTATGAATTAAGAGATGAATGACATGTGTCATGGGTAGAAAAGGTTAATGAATTAATTAAATAAATAAATATTCATTTAATTAATAGAAGAAGTGGGATCAATTAAATAAATAAGATATTTATTTAATTTAAGAAAAGGATAATTTAAATAAATAAATGAATTTATTTAAATGAGAAATAAGGCTAGAAGAGGATAAATGAATTAATTAAATAAATAAAGATTTATTTAATTAATAGAAGAATTAGGCTAAAATATTTATTTAATTAGACATGACAATTTTAGGTGTCTACAACTACTACTGTGGAAATCAAGGTCATACTGCCAACATATGCCAGATTAGAAAAGATAAGCAACCGAATATCTCTAAGTCCAATGGATATTGTTATAATAGCAATAAATATGGTCACATACCTAATCAATGTAGAACAAAGTCTGTTAACAACCATCAGAAGACAAAATTCAAAGGGTTTTGTAAAAACTGCAATAGATATGGACATAGCACCGAGAGATGCTAGTTTAAGCAAAAGAACTACATGAAGTATCCACACCGAGCAAACACTGGAGGTTATCGAACTCACACAGATTCTTACTGACAATATGGAGCAGTACCATGGGATTACAATATGGGGATATGGTGCGAATATTGTGGAAGATATGGACATATAAGTGCCAACTATTTTGTAAGGTTTGGAATGAACAACCGGAGATCATGGAGAAATCCCGGTATGGCATGTTTTCATTGTCACAAAGCTGGACATTTAGCTGGAGATTGCAGAGATCAACCGAGAAGAGACACTGAGGAGATAAAAGAAAAATTCAAGATGATTTGGAAAAAGAAAGAAATTATGTCTAATGAAGAAAGCACCTTATCTACCAAGTTAGGTGCACCTATTTCAAATTAGTCAAGAAAAGGTATGAAGGGACTGCATTCTGTAAAAGTTAAATCATAACAGTTCCTATTTTATTATGAACATAATTCAAAATCTGCATAGTTAAGATGCAATTAGTCAGTTTACATACTATACAAGAAACCTGTCAAGTCAGTGTATACAGGAAACCTGTGAAGTCGGTTAACAAAGCAAAGTTGAATACTCAGTGAAAATAGAAAATGAAGTAAATCGATAAAAGGTGAACAGAGTGCATTTAATACCATGACCTAACTTGCATGGAGCCCGATAAGGTATTTTTGTGTACTTAAAAGTGTTTTCACGGTCATTTTCATTCACCCAAGTTTTCGAGAAGCAGAGCAGAGTGAATCAAAGCGACCAAATTTCATTCAGAGCGAATTTTCAAGGTATTTACATCAATCTATTCACACTTTTTAGCTGGTTTCTGATCTAGTCAAATTGCTAGTATCTACCGAGTGTAAAGAGTAAGCTACTTGTAAACCCTAAGGATAACCTGTCAAATTTTTACTCAAGATCTACCATGGCACCCAAGATCCAAGACCCTGTAGTTGTCCAAAATGTGGAGAAGCCATCTCTGAAGTATTCCCTAACTCCTAAAGTTGCCTCAGAACCGGATGATAAAACTGCATTTTCACTCATCTCGGATCGAGTCTTATTGGTAGAAGATGTCAGATTCCTTACCAAGTGTCATGTTGAGGAACTCGGTCATGTAGAGATTAGTGACGCATATGATGAACTATGCACTGACGGCAAACTAGATAGTAAATTTGAACATATCATAATCAAGGGATTAACTGAAGCCCTAGTCTATCCTCATGTGTTCAAACCCCAATGGGTTAAGTTTGTATTGAGCAGAGTACATGACGATTTCATGTGGCTACAAGAGCAACCATTCAAGATCATGAAGGAAGTCATTCACCTGATCACCGGATATCCCATCTATGATCATGCTCATGCACAAAAAATGATATCACAAAAGGAGCTAATCAGTCTAACCGAAGTAGAATTTGATTACCGAGGACTAAAATTGAATAATGTCACTGATGCTGAACTGAAATTTGCAATCAAAGTCATTCGTTACCATTTCTTCCAATCTGCAAGGGAAAATGGTGTACCATGTGCTGCAGTCGACCTGGCCTACAAAATAGTAAAGAAGGGAATGAAAGTAGACTTGTGTGAAGTACTACTAAAGAACTTATTTGAGAACCTGAACACAATAAGGAAGCCGAAGAAAAACAACTCGACAAATACACTCAAGTTCGGTTCACTATTTGTCTGTATGTTTTTCTATTTTGAAAAGTTCTTTCCCTCAATCGGTAAAGTAGTATGGGAGCTACACCGACCTATCACCCAATAGATCAATGATTACATCAAGAAGTTAGGAGATAACTTTAATGATGTCATGGATGATTACTTTAGCAAATTCCAAGAGAAAATGCACAACAGGTACAGGATCCCACCACAGCTGGTTGAAAAATACAAGGACAATATTTGTTTTGAAGTCGATACTGATTACTGCTATGTAAATGCTGTTGAACCGAGGATTCAGTGGTTGCAACCAATGGGTTATGAAATTGATCATGACATCACACAGCAACAAATTGATGCCTATCTATCATTGCCAAGGCATGCAACTAAACTAAGGTATGGAACCTATGAAGAGGTAAAGGAGAAAGTAAAAATGAGCATTGTAGTTCCTAAGGCTATAAGGAAAGCAGCAAAGATGATAAAAGCTTTATCTAAGAAATTCGGAGAAGAATCCTCTTCTACACCTATCAAAGGCCATCTTGCCATTACCGAGGAAGAATCAAAAGCATAGGAGGCTGCAATAACATTGAGCACAGAGTTGCCAAAGGGAAAAGTTCTAAAAAGAAAGAAACAGGACATTTCAAAGGCCCTACCGACTCCACCAACAAAGAGACCCAATACCAAAGCATCAGCTGCATCACCGAGCAAGAAACAAAAGATTGTTGCCTCTCCTAAGGTAGGAAAGACTTACAAGAAATCTACTCGAAGACTCATTTTGGCAAAAGAGTCGAGTGATACAGAGTTTGATGATGCTAACAAATTCCATATTGTGAAGTGCAAAAAGGCAAACATTCATAGTGTTGAAAACTTTTGTGCCAATCTTAAGGAATACGGTGGGTTTGCAGGATTCATATATGTTAAGTATGAGTCTAGGAACAATGATGAGAAATGAGAGATTGAAGAAGCTATCATATGTACACTTCTGAAGTTTCGGTTAGCACCATTGGAACTAGCAAAGTCACTTCCAAGTGAACTCTACTCACATATTGATAACAGATGGAAATATGCAATGGATTCAGAGAGACAAATAAGAGAAAGAAGTCTTGTCCACTTATTTCCTGACATGTCCGTAGCTGAAATCAAGGAGCATTTGTCCACATACAATTCAAAATTTCTTGTGAAATAGAGAGCCTTAAAATTGATGAATGGGCTATATATTGATGTGGAGAATGAGACTAAGGCCAAGTGGTAGGAGATCTTCAAACAAAAGGATGTCAGTGAACAATCTCAAATTGAAATTGTTGATGTCACCGAGCAAGATCTAGATGTCACCGAGCAAGGTCCAGACCCGGTTGACATAATACAAATTGATGAAGATATAATGGATGAAGCCGCACCAAAGCAAGAAATGATTGAAGGCACCACTTATGCAAAACTTGTGTCTAGTGAATCGGTCTTAGAACAAGTTCAGCCTTATCTGCCGATGAAGCCAATAGTACCAACTGAAGCCCCCAAGGACACCGAAGAAGTTACCAAAGGTAACAAATCTGAAGCTGCAGAAGATGTAGGTAACAAATATGAAGCTGTAGCAGACACAACAAAAGATCAATCGTCTCAAGGACAGACAAGCACAACAAATATTATAGCAGAGACACCTAGCACTGAGCCATCCAAAGACACTGCAACTGCTATAGGAACATTGCAAAGTGTTGCACCTACCGAGAAACCTATCAAGGGACAACACGCCTCACAAGAACTTGTCTTAGTGCCCCAGACAAAAGGAAAAGAGAAAAAGGTGAGAAAGCATGGTTTTAAATTTGGCTTATCTAAACCGATCGTGTTGCCCAATGTCAACATCTCCAAATTAAAAAGGAAAGCACTCACTAAATTTAGTGAACTATGCAAAGCAAAGGCCGGATAGGAGAAATAACTGGCAATACAGAAAAAGAACAAGGTACTTCAAAGGTTAGGACACTACTCATAGAAATGCTACCATCAGCAACAGTGTCAACCAATGCAGCCATCCATATTCAGTTGGATGAACTCCTTAATCAGATTGAAACATCTGGAGTTGATGCATCCGAATACCTAACCAAGCTCAAGGATAAAGAGCTCACAACAAAAATGATAGAGGAAGTCCAAAAATCAATTGCTGTTGGCAAGGTAAAACTTGTCAAATTCATTGCTGAGTTGACCCCTCAACTCAAGCACATTCTTTATTTATTCCAGAAATTGTGTACATTTTCTTTATTTATTAAAGACATAAAAAATAAAGCTGATTCAATTGAGAAAGAGATCACTGATCTCTCCTCCAAGTTGACCACTGAGCCTAATTCAGTTCAAACTTTTTTATAAAAAGCTACAACAGCTCATGGCTCAACAATTAGAACTGAAGAATGAAGAGCATAAAATTAGGATGGATATAATGACCCTTCAAACATTATTCCTTCCTCATCTCTCATCAGTCCAAGAGCAACTTAATCAAGCTACAAGCTATCAACTACCCAAGAGGAAAGCACTCTTGATGGCTTGGTATCACTCTTATCTGATATTCAAGCACATAACTCATTAATGGAAAGTCTCAAGGACTCACTCTCAGTCGCCCTCACTGATGCCCGGACCAAATATAAGACTATTTTTTATTAGTTACCGCCTCCGGATGCAAATTAAAGTTTTAATGTTTGTCAAAAAGGGAGAGTAATATTATGTTACTACACAGGGGAGGAAAGCCTAGCAAAGGGGGAGTAATTCTACACTTGGAGAATAGTACAGTTTTGATAACACAATTTTGAGTATTGTATACAAGGGGAGTCTACCGAGCAGAATATGCAGAATATACAGAGCACACAAGTACAATACAGAACCGAACTGAACATGCAAAATTCAGAGTTATGTGTAGGATAATGATAAGGGGAGTATATCTACATATACTATTGACTATTGTACATATTGTCAAGTATAGTCATTTTGTCAAGTATATATTTTTTTTGAGTTATGACTTTGTAAGTAGTTTTTGTCAAACATCTTAACTAATGTCAAAAGGGGAGATTGTTACTACTTATCAAATTTCCATTAGTTTCATATCCAAAGTCATACTATATTCTAGTCGGTTAGTATTATCAAATCATGTAGTCGGTACACACAGAGAAGTTGGTATGAATAGTCTAGTCGGTTACTGAAGAAAGCAGTCACAGAACACAGTATTCACCGAGTAAAGGTTCATGGCTACCGATTGGTAAAGTTAACTCAGCGAGTTGATATCACTGAGTGAAACGTCTTACTAGATACATTGAACCTGGACATGCACATGAAAATGTGTTACAAGATCAAGGCACATCTAACCATTTTTTGCATTAGAAATTGCACTAGGAGATTGTGCATGATTACAAGATCAATCTAACCTATGAGATATTTTGTTTAATCGAAGAATCTTTTTGTAAGATCGAAGCAATGAATCAGATCATCGTTGTAAGAAACCTATATATAGAGCATGATTCTAGGGTTAGATATAAGACATGATATGATGTGATAAGAGATGCAATGAGATAACAGTGTGTATACATGAAGGAAGATTGTTATAGAGACACAGAGAGGTCACCAAGAAGGTTATCAGTGAACAGTCAAAGAACAGAGTAAACAGAAGGGTTTACCGAGTTTCATTATGGGTTACCGAGGTATGCTACAAGCTAGGTAATCTTATTCAAAGCACATAGAATCTGCTTTAACATTTCAGATGTAAAGTTGTAGATATTTGTAATGATTATATTGTAATATTTTGAAGTTGTAAGAGAAACCTTTAACAGGGTAAAAGACTCTAACCAAGTCTATAAATTGTAAATCCTTTAACCAGGTGCTACACTTATATAGTGTTGTACAAATCCTTTAGTAAGGTAGTTCTAACTGATCTTAATACTCCTAACAGGGTAAGCTATCAGAAATAGCTAAATGTAGCTCTAACCGAACATTCTTTATTATTGCAGTAGTGAAGTTGTGGGTGCCATCCCCACTGCAGTTTTTCTCTCTAACCAAGAGTTTCTGCGTGACCAAAATATATGTGTTATGGAGTGAATCATGTATGACTATTATCTGTTGATTATAGTTTTATTTTATGTTACTGCACTATTTTGTTTATGCATAACAGTAAGGTTATTACAAAAGAAAAGTTTTGGAGTACTGATTCACCCCTCCCCTCTCAGTACATTAGCTTTCTATATTGGGCATAACAATTCAATCCATGTGAGGGCTTTCAACCCAATCCCAGGATGACAAGTGTCATCATGAGAGGGCTTGAGAGGAGAGGGAAGAAGCATTAAATGTTTGACATGACCTGAGGGTTAACTTGGGAGTTAAGGTCAAGGTTGGGTTGAATGAATAATTTCTTTATTCAAATAATAAAGCTTTTATCCAAAGGATAATCTCTTGTGCAAAGGTAAAATGGATAACCATGGTCAAAGCAATAAATGCTTGAGGAGACACATAAGTCACATGAGGGTTGAGTTAGGGGTTAACCATGAATGGTCATGTAAGAGCCATAAGTGGTTTGGAAGACTTTAGAAGTTAATTTGTTGAACACACAAAGCATTAATTATTTTTCAAAGACTTTGAAGTCTTTGAGAAGTGACTCCAAGTTGCTTAGGAATGTGACAATAATTAGGGGATGGATTAGGCTAATTAGGAAAGGCTTAGAAGAATTTGGAAGGGGGTTAAGATTGCAAGTGGGTTTGGTGGGTGAGGGAAAATAGGATTTTTATTAAAATAAAATTTATTTATTTCAATAAATAGGTGCAAGTTGCATTTGTAGGAAAATGCAAGTGGGGGGGGATAAATGATTTAAATAAATGTTTTATTTAATTTATTTAAAAGAGGAAAGGAGATTAAATTGAATAAATAGGATTTATTCATTTAATTGATTGTGAATTTGGTTTAATGAATTAATTAAAATAAATTGAATAATTTATTTAATTAATAGGAGAATGTTTGAAGATGAATTAAATGTTAATTCAATTAATTGATGGCTAGTGGATTTTTAATCAAATAAACAACAAATATTCATTTAATTAAACTGGACAGATTTATGTGACTACATTTGCCCCTCTTTGACACAATGCAGTGTATCGTGTTGTTTCAAAGAAAGAAAAATAGGTGTGAAGAAATATGCCCCCTAAAATATTAATTTAATGGGTGGTATGCCCCCTCGAGAGATGGGCCAAAAATTTCAAAAAATCAATCGATCTCTTGAAAAAGAATGAAAATTGGCAGGGTGGTAGAAGAGAAGAAGTTAGTAATGCTGGTGAAAAATAGAAGAAATCGGAGATAAAATGGAGAAATGGGAGGCTCGGGAAGTTCATAGGGACCACAATGGTGAGCGGGCGAAAATTAGGGTTATGGCGAATGGTTTATATGGAGAGAAAGGGGTGAAAACAGGCTCATTTGCATTCGTGTCCATAGTGAAATTTTAGCTCTGATTGTGACATTTTGGAAGAGCAAGAAGCAAGCAGGATGCCGATTCCCATAGCAGAGCACCTTTTAGAGCGAGTCCGTCAATTCCAGTGGCCAAACGACTATGGACCAGTGGTATGTGAATTTGAATTTTTTATTTTTGTGTATTTTTTATATGTTTTTAGCTATGTCCAAGTTGTGTCAAGACAATAGCGCTAAAACTATGTTTTAGCGCTTTTGTTGTTCAAATTAGTGCTTTTGTGCCACTAGCGTTTTTGCTATTTAGCGCTATTGTATGATTGATTGAGCGTTGTTGTTGTTAGGTAGCGCTATGGCATAGTGAATATAGCGCTATTGTTGTTTGAGCACTATTGCTTGGTTGATTGAGCACTTTTGTTGTTAAGTAGTGCTTTTGCATAGTCAGTATAGCACTATTGTTGTTTGAGCACTATTGCCTAGTTGGTTAAGTGCTTTTGTCAGCCTTTTAGCACTATTGAATGCAGAATAGCGCTTGTGTGTAGGAAAATAGATGCCCCAGAGTGGTTTGAAAAAAGAATCTCGTGATGTCAATGATGGATGGATGGAGATGAGGTGAGAGTTGTTTTGAACCATAGCAGCCCTGATGAGACTTAGATCATTATGATAAATGTTTGTTGAAGTCTAGGTGTGCCATGATTGATTACCTGTTGAGACCCGAATATACTTGATCAAAGTATCTATTGATAGTCTAGGTTAAAACTTAAGAAAGTTTGAAATAAAACAACTGATGATTATAGTTGATGTACATGTGCAGGAGGATCTTCGCATCTTACAGTTCCACGAGAGGCATCTCGCTACATAGGTGTTGTGTGATCGGTTGACAGAGGCCAAGGTGGATTGCATTGCAGCTATAGGCCTATATGATGTGATGTATATATCCATGATTCGGATGAATCACGGTTTGATTATAGCATTGGCAGAGCAGTGGCATAGTGAGACATGTACGTTTCACTTAGCGTAGGGAGAGATGACAGTGACTCTGGAGGATGTATGGCGCATCCTGCACATTCCTATCCAAGGAGAGCTTGTGAGTTATAACTGAGTGTGGGGGACTCTAGTAGTGCAGAGATTTGTTGAGGAGGATGCCTATATTGATGATGGTTCGATAGCCTGAGAGGACATAGCCGCATTGTATGAGCCATTACCAGCAATGCTATCAGGTATTGTGGGGGTACGACTATGTCTGGATCGACGATTGCATGGACTTGCCATTGGTTGGGGTCAGGTGATCGAGTAGATTATTACAAAGGGGACCCAGTTTGCATGGGGACTGTGCTTGCTATCGCACTTATTTCGGGAGTTACATGAGGTAGCATATCGATGGATGGGCTCTTTGGGAGTGGGTATTATGCTACTACATATTTGGGCATGGGAGCATTTACCCGTTACTCGACCAGTCAGTTTGAGATTCTGAGCAGTGGATCATCCCTATGTATACATGTATGGAGGGATGATGAGTCAGCCCCACTTGGGGAAGTTAGAGTGGTGGTGGCGGGCACTAGATGATCTAGATACAGTGATCTAGAGATCATATATTGAGTGTGAGCCATGGGAGGATGATGCGGAGGCATTGCCATATGTGTTCATGAGACAGTTTGGGCAGAGACAGGGATTGCCAAGTGGTTCAGGAGTGTATGCACGGGTAGTTCAAGAGAGGTATCAGTGGGGACTCGTGTTACCCTATGATTAGGTGCTAGAAGATTTCCACACATTGTAGGCGAGAGCATGGTAGATGAGGTCAGGGGTAGTAGATGCTAGGGTGTGAGAGGAGTACACGCAGTATATTGCGACACATCCGATTTTGTGGATATCAGATCCGATAAAGCAGATTCCAGAGTTTGAGAAGGATAGGGGATGGAGATGGAGGAGGAGAGGAGTTCACGGAGTAGTAGGTGGACTAAGGAGAGGGGATGGTGGTGGTGGGGATGGAGGAGGTGGTGATGGAGGAGGAGGAGGAGGAGGTGGGGGTTTTGGAGGAGGGGGTGGACTCAAAGGTGGAGTTGGGGGTGTTGGATGCTTACAGTGGAGGGGGAGAGGTGGGCAACCATTACGGCTATCTCAAGGACCTTTGATACAGGGAGGCATGAGATTAGGTGTGAGGGATGTTTGGGAGGGACAGGCACCTATGGAGATAGAAGAGGGAGCTACTGGAGAGGCAACCACTAGAGAGGCACCTATTGGAGAGGCACCTATGGATATAGAGGAGGGAGCTATAGGGGGTGGAGATATATGGGATCATATGATAGGATTTTTGCAGACTCGCATAGAGGATTTGGAGGAAGAGGTGGCCGCTGGGAATGTGCAGCTATTTACACGAGAGTCAGAGTTGACCGTAGTGCTGCGAGAGAGGGATTAGGCTATTGACAGGGTGATCCAGTTATAGGAGAGAATGTGGGCCTTGGGGGGAGTACAAGGACATGGGTCATCGACTGATTCCCTAACGAGAGAGTTGCAAAGAGCAAGGGCAGAGGTTGATTACTGGCGGGGTTTATATGAGTAGGTGGTGCCAGCTAGTCAGTGAGTACTTAGTTATTCCCAAATGCGGCGGGCGAGATTAGAGCGATCGCAGAGGATGTAGAGCAGTGGGGGTGTGATGGGTCCTCCACAGAGAGATAGATAAAGTGATGCAGGAGCTAGTGGGGGAGCAGGTGGTGATGGTGGTGCAGCATCCAGTTAGAGTGTTATCTGAGAGGGCATTTTTGTATGCTTTTACATTGTCATTTTGGACCGCGTCTTGGATGGCTTTTGGTAGCCAATATTTTGGACTTCATGGTACTATGATACATGTATGTTGTTGGCGATATGATATGAGATATATGAGATATATGAGGAGATCCCATTTTTTATGGTGATGATATGCATGTTGATATGTATGGGTTTTTATGCAGGATGATGATCTTATGATTTATGCTTAGATGGATAGTTGTACTTGCTTTGTATGCATTGATGAGATGATTTCTATATGCATATTTCATGATGATGCATTTCTACATGATGTCTATATGTATGTTTTATGATTGTGATGCTAATATATGGATGTAGGTTGATATGCATGATTTGTAGATGTAATTCTTTATGTATGTAATGCCATGATGATTATGTATACATAATGAAATGATGTTTCTTGTAGATATGATGATGAGATAATGATATGCAATGATGTAATGTGTTTTTTTGTTTTTTTTTAAATGAATGATTTATTTATGTAGATGCATCTAGATGGTTTTTAGATGAATGTGGTATGGATAAACAAATGTAAAGTACAAATGTTTATATGATGATTTCTAAATGAATGCATATGTACAAACCAATGTTTAATACAAATGGTTTTTATGGTTATGATCTAAATGATAATGTAACTCGTGGGTAATGAATAACTGCACCGTAATGCAATTAAAAGGATAATGAATGCTTTCTTAATGAATCTTAAATGGTACTAAATGAATGCATCTGTAATGGTTAATCATGGTAGTAAATGCAAATAAGGACAATTTTATCATATAAATGAATCTAAATGTTATGAGTGTAATAATGAAATGATGTAACGATGCTAGTGCAAGTATTTGAGAATGAACTATATGTAGTAAGTTCAACTAAATGATATTAAATGCATGCTAATGAATGGCTAAAAATTTCAATAAAGCTATATGCAAGTACATGATAATGAATTAGGTTAAGGCAAATGCAACTAAATATAATGAAATGATGATGTGATTATGATAGATGAATGCAAGTTGTGTTTAAACTTTGCATGATGCAGTGATGATGTATCAGAGAACTCTATCGTGATTGTATCCAAGACCAACTCAATTTTCATATAACCTCTTAGGAAAATATTGCTCACACTTGCACAAAAAATCATGCATATGAATAATGAATTTTAAATGGATGGATGACATGCAACAGAATGCAATATATACATATGAGATGGAGTGACGATCCATAGTGCTTTATTTTCATCATTGAGCATTTAAAATGTTGTAAGTAAATACAAGCAACTTGACATAATGATTCAAGATGACCTGAGTATTCCTTACATGGATTTTGATATAGCAAGTTAATACAAGCAACTTGATATAATGTATTAAGTTGACCTGAGTATTGCTTGTGGAACAGACAAGGATTATCTCCTTTCATGCATGACTTGGAACGTCCTCCTTGATCTTTTGTCGATCATATCCTGAGACAAGTTCATAACATAATAAGAGATAAATCATTATCGAGCGTGGGTGAGGTAGTAGGAACAAAAGATGGAGCATTGTACCTGCAAGCAAACAAACATATATAAAGAATAAAGAATATGGACCCTTGATAATGGTTCATGCTCATATGGACGAGGTATACACTGTAGTTAGCAAGTCGTAGTGATCTATGATTGTATGTTGCATATGATCACGTAACTTAGTGAACTTCCCACATAGACACCATTAGTACATGCCCCAGAACTTCATCGAAATAATTCGTAGAAGACATTCAAAGAATGTTTAGGAACCATCACGGCCACTCTAATCACTCGTGTATATCCCGGAGTACTGTAGGAACCTGATATATATAAATAAATGAATAACCTATAAATCAACCAAGTATTTGATATCTTAAACAGAATTTTCTTGTCAAAGAAAATGATATTATGTCTTTGTTTTGGTAAGGAAGGATGCATCCTTGTTAAGATAGTTTATGTGTTGATGTTGATTGTTTGGTTGATTTGATAAGTGATCATCGTGTGAGTACTTTTCAATGTTTTTTTGGTATCTGCTCGGATGAGTATGTACAAGGTGTTGCCATGTTTTTGGTTGATTTTTGATGTTTTCTGATGTTTTTGGATTTTGTGATTGTTTTAAATGTTTTTGGTATTTTGTGATTGTTTTGAATGTTTTTGGTATTTTGTGAGACAGTTTTGAATGTTTTTGGTATTTTGTGAGACAGTTTTGAATGAAGAACCCAACGAATCACAAGTAATGCATAATCCACTTCCATCAATAGGTTAAGGGCATTGCCCCCGGTTTAGACATGACTATGAAAAAGTGGGATGCAAGACGCATGAAGTACTATCTCTTTATTGCAAATCAATAACAAGCCATGGTGTTGGACTGATGGATGTGTGTATGTAATGAATGTGGTCACAAGGATTGAAAGACAATGGAACCATAGCCTTTACGAGTGGCACCTATTTTCTAGGTTTTCACCATCTCACGTACCCAAGGTGCCACCGAAGTGGTTGTTCACCGTTTGGATGCATGATTTTTCTTTACTATTTTGATGTTTTTGTATTTTCTTTAGGACATTTTTCTGAATGTTTTTGGTGTTTTTTTTGTTTTTTTTGGTATGTATGGGATCCTGATGCTCTGTACAGCTTTTAGGTATAAAATCGTTTGAGGTGCATATTATTGATTGGATCTGATAGCGGTTCTCCTTCTGAAGTAGACAACTGATATGCCCCGGACCCAAATACAGCAGTGATAACATATGGATCCAGCTAGTTTGATTCAAATTTTCCCTGATGTTCTTTGTTTGGTTGGTTACAAGGATTTTCTCGAAGAACAAGATCACCTACCTCAAATGTACGAGGTCTAACTCGATGATTATAGCTTATGCTCATGCGCTGTTGATAGGCTTTGAGGTGATTGTATGCAGCTTGTCTTTTCTCATCTAGTAGCTCTAAGTTTTGAAGACGTGATACCTTGTATGCTTCATCATCAATGAGATTATGCAAGGAAACCCATAGTGATGGTATCTCAACCTCAATAGGTAAGATAGCTTCTACACCATAGACCAGTGAGTAAGGAGTTGCGCCTGTAGGGGTGCGAATGCTAGTTCGATATGCCCATAGTGTTGGATTCAATTGGACATGCCAATCACGACCAACATCATTGACTATCTTCTTTAGGATTCTTAATATGTTTTTGTTTGATGCTTCAGCCTGACCATTTCCTTGTGGGTAATAGGGAGTGGAAAAGTGGTGTTGGATGTGAAACTTGTCATAGAGTTCACGGACATCTTGATTTTTGAAAGGAAGACTATTATCTGTGATGATGGACATGGGTACACCATACCAGTAGATGATGTAATTGAGAATGAATGAGGTGATCTTCTTACTAGTGACTTGGGTAAGTGGAACAGCTTCGATCCACTTTGTGAACTATTCGGTGGTAGTAATAATGAATTTGTGGCTATTGGATGAAGATGGATGGATTTTACCCACAAGGTCAAGTCCCCATTGACAAAAAGGCCATGGTGTTATGATTGGTTACAATTCCTATGCTAGTGCATGTATCAGGTCTCCATAAACTTGGCATTTCTTGCATTTTCTGACAAAATAGTAGGAGTCTTTTTCCATGGATGGCCAATAGTATCCAGTGCGCATGATTTTCTTTGCGAGGGAAGGACTGCTTGCATGACTTCCACAAATTCCTTCATGTACCTCTTCCAAGGCCTTTGTTATCTCATCTTGTTCCAAACATCGAAGGGGAGTACCATCAAGACTGCATTGGTATAGAGTTTCAGCAATAATGGTATATCGAGCGGTTTGGCGAATGAAGGTTTTTTGTTGGTTATTCGATTGGTTAGGAGGAAGTGTGTGATCGTGGAGGTAGGTGTAGAATTCACCATACCATGGGGATTCAGAACTGACAAGGTGACACATTATCTCGGATTCGGGGATATCATAAGCGGGAATCGAAAGCTGTTCGACCAAGAACTCATAGCGTGTTGAATTCTCTAGAAGATCTAGGAGAGATGCAATGGTAGCCATAGCATCAATAGCTTGATTCTGATCTCTGGGTATCTGCTCAAAGGTGATAGTAGTAAAGGATGGTTTTAAACTGTCCACCATTTGCTTATACGGCATGATTTTGTCATCCTTGGTTTGATATTCATCTGTGACCTGTCAGATGACCAGTTGGGAGTTGCCATATATCTATAACTCTTTTAATTTCCATTGTATGGCTAATCTAAGTCCTATGATTAAGGTCTCATACTCTGCTATGTTGTTTGTACATGGAAATGTGAGCCTGTAAGACTTTGGGATGCTGTCACCTTGAGGTGTGATAAACAGAATGCCTGCCCCCAAGCCATGCCTAGTGGATGAACCATCAAAGTATAGTTCCCATGGTTGTTCTTCTATGATCATGAATAGCTCTTCATCTAGAAAATTGGAAATGAGAGGATGATCGCCTAGGAGTGGTGCATCGGCCAACTGATCTGCAATAACTTGGCCCTTGATAGCCTTACTGTCCACATACTCAATGTCAAATTCACTCAAAATCATCACCCATTTGGTCAAGCGGCCAGTTAATGCTTCTTTACTGAGTAAGTACTTGAGTGGATCAATCTTTGCAATGAGTTGTACTTTATGTGTTAATAGATAGTGCCTCAATTTAGCAGCTGCCAAGATTACTGCTAGGCAAGCTCACTCAATAGGTGTGTAATTGAGTTCATAGCCAACCAGTGTGCGAGAGATATAGTAAACAACACACTCTTTGCCTTCTGCATCACGTTGAGCTAGTAATACTCCCAATGCTGTATTAGTTGCTGAGATATAGAGAAATAGAGGTTTACTCAGATCTAGTGGGATCAACAATGGTGTATTCATGAGATAATCTTTAAGCATCTGGAATGCTTGCTGGCATCTGGCATCCCATTGAAAGCGGATGTTTTTGTGTAGCAGGTGTGTAAAGGGGTGACACTAATCTGCCAGTTGTGTAATGAATCTATGGATGGACTATAGCCGCCCTTGTAATGTCCTTAGTTGACTGATGTTTTTGGGAGGTGTCATGTCCATGATTGCTTTGACCTTTGTTGGGTTGACCTCAATGCCTTTGCTGGAGATAATGTATCCTAGAAGTTTCTCGGAGGTTACTCCAAAGACACATTTCTTTGGATTGAGTCGCACATGATATTACTCTAGTCGATCAAAGATCTTCTCTAGTACTTCCAAATGACCTTCTCTTGTGAGTGATTTTGCAAATAAGTCATCAACATAATCTTCCATTATAGTATGCATCATGTCATGGAAGATGGTGGTCATGGCTCATTGATAGGTTGCTCCTGCATTCTTTAAACCGAAAGGCATCACATTCCAACAGTATGTTCCCTAGGGACATGTGAAGTCTGTCTTATGTTGATCCTCTGGTGCGATCTTTATCTGGTTGTATCCAGAAAAGCCATTAATGAGTGAAAGCATGGCATGCCCTGCTGTTAGGTCCACTATGATGTCGATGTTTGGTAGGGGGAAGTCTTCTTTAGGACATGCCTTGTTCAAGTCTCTGAAGTCTGTACAAATATGGATGCCCCCATTTGGTTTTCCGACAGGCACAATGTTGGAGATCTAATCTGCATAATCAATTGGTCTAATGAAACCAACATCCAGGAGTTTCTTAAGTTTGGCTTTGATGAGTACTGTAATCTAAGGATGCATCTTGCGAAGCTTCTTCTTGATAGGTTTAGCTCCTTCTACTACTGTGAGGTGATGCATGACTAAATTAGGATCGAGACCAGGCATGTCTACATATGACCATGCAAAGTTGATCTGACGCTTCTGAAAGAATTCGACAAACTTAGGCTATTCCTTTGAAGTCAAAAGAGATGCCAGATGTATGTGGTGAGGAGTTTCAGAAGTCCCCACGTTGTATTCTTTTGTTTCCTTGATGAGAATTGTTGATCTTTCCTGCTGCGTACTAGAGGGAAGAATGTCAAACCTTTCATCCTCAGGTGCTTCAGAGAGGTTTTCACCATTGGATATGTTTTGTCTTTTTACTTTTGTGGGATCAAATAGTGCCACAATGTGGTTTTCACTGGAAGATCCATGTTTTATTGTTATATTTTTGTAACTGAAAGGTTTGGCATCCACCCCAAAGTATGACACGCTATTAAGTTCTATGGCGAATCCAGCTTTGTGATCCTCGCTTGGTATGTTATCCCATAATTCCAAGAAGTCAATGATCACCTCATCGTTTTAGAAGTGGTCGAGACATGGGGGATTAGGTTGGTTCCATTCGATGAGTTCAGGATGGATAATGGGCATTACCTCATCGATTAGGTTAAGGTCATTATATGCGTCAGTAAGGGTTAAGATATTATGGTGAAGGTCATCGATGGTACTCTCCCTGTCAAAATCGGGCGTAGGATGTGACGTAGGGTCTGTGGAAGATGTTTCCAGTTCAAGAACCCAAGAGGTTTTAATCTGCGCTTCTCCGTAAACAAGGATTTCCTTGTGACGTGGAGGGGGTGATGCATCTTCCTCATCTGAAGTATTTAGATGTACTGAATCAAATTCCCACTCATGTGAGTCAGTTTCTGAGTCACTTTCAAGGATCTAGTTGCTATACCATACTGGGATATCTTTGGAGTTAAATACTGGAGGTGTGATTGGCTGATGTACTTGGACAGATAGAATGATTGGTGCTACAGGAAGAATTATGGGGATCAATGAATCCGATACAGGGAGTATCGGCGTTGTTGACTCTGCTGCTTCTGCTGGAATTGCTAGTGTTGTTGATACTGTTGGGAATTCTGATATAGTGGTTGCTGCTAATGGTGCTTATGATGTTATTGTTGTTGTGGATGGGGTTGTTGGTTTGATTGGTGGAATGATGGGTGGTGTTTCTTTTTATAATAAAAGGCGTCCTATTTGAAATAGGCTGATATAGGGGTTTGTTGGTTTCCCCTTTAAACTTGAGTTTAGGCAAGATCTCTTTTTGAAAGCCTACTCCTGTGTTATCTTTGGGCTTCAATTCTAGTTGCAGCGGTTCATGTCTTCCTTGTTTACAAGGTCCCAAAGCACTTTGACCATCATATCCCATTCTTTGCATAATGAGAAGGCCTTTTCCATATTGAGTTGTGGGATGTCTGCAGTGATAGGATCTTTATAGATCCATTCTGCTAAGTCCTCATCTCTGGTTTCTTCTTCTTGACTCTTTCCAAGGATGAAAGGCGTCAAAGTGCATGCTGACTTTACCAATGGTGTTTGAAGTAACTGTTGAGGCTTACCATGAGTTCTAGGAGAAGTAGGCATTTGTCCAACACAAAAGAGTTGGCTTAGATTGTATTCTCTAGGACCTTCCTCTGCTATTTTCATTTTGAGCTTCTCTTGCTTTGGTATAGGGGTGTTTGAACTGGAAAGAGAAGCTAGACTTACATATGAGGTGGATGGGATAGCTTCTCGGTTGTTGGGAATAGTAATCTCTAGTTGATGACTTATGTTGTGACAATATGCAAAGGGGTTTGCATCTCCCAGGATTGTAATTTCTGCACCATTATAGGGGAACTTGATACACTGATGGTAAGTGGATGGAACGGTTTGCATAGCGTATATCCAAGGTCTTCCTAACAACAAATTGTATGGCAGAGGAAGGTCCAGAACTTGACATATGATATGCTTTACTATAGGACCCACTCGAATCGGTAGCACCACTGCTCCTTTGGATGAACACTCTGCATCATCATAGGCTTTGATTGTTATCTTCTTGCGGGGATCCACTGATTCAATTGCATATCCCAATGTTGTGACCAATTGTAGTGTGCAGATATTTAGACCGGCTCCATTATTGATCAAGACTCGCTTGATCCTATGTTGGTTGATAAACCCTTCAATGTGGAGTGAGGCGTTATGAGGTTGCTGGAAGGAGGTGTTAGCACTTTCTGAGAAAGTGAGACAAGGTGATGACCTTAGATTTCCAACCATCGCTTGAAATTGATATGTATCTAAGTTTGTAGGGACTGACGCCTCTTGGAGAGCTTGATCCAAGATTGTTCTATGGGATGGAGATAGGCGCAATATCTCTAAGATAGATATTAGTGCGAGTGTTTTATCTAATTGGTCCACAAGGTTATACTACTTTAGGATAGTTGTGCTGCCTTATGGAGCTGCTTTGATGGTAACCTTGCCACAACGTGTAACAACATTGTAGTTGGAACTAGGATTTTTGATAGTAATAGTTGCAATTTGTTCACTGGCATCATACAGGTGATTCATAGTGTAATTATACGTGGCTCATGTATAATCAATGGTATCTATGTTTCTCCTTGAAGTGGAAGGACCCATTTGATCCGGTGATGGAAGTGGATTTTTAAACATGAAATGATCATTGTTTGTTGTCTTTGGGTCATGTCCTTCTATTTCAATGTCACCTCGGTCAATAAGATCTTGAATAAGATCTTTCAATCTATGACAATTGCTTGTCTTATGTCCTTTTCCTTGATGGAAATCGTAGTGTTCAGTATCTCTCCACCATGAAGGTTTGACCTGTGGCTCATAATTTGATGTTTTGGGTAAGGTTACCAGATTTTGAGAAACCAATTGGCATAACACCGTTTCAATGGGTTCCCCTAAGGGAGTGTATGTTCACTTTGGTTTAAAATTTTGTTGACGTTGTCTGGGTTCCTCTTGAGGTATGTTGCATCCTTGATTTGGAGGAGCAACTGTGTTATTCTTGGGTGGGGGGTTCTGTCCTGCAAACCGGACCACAGTTTGTGGACTTTTGATATTTCTTGCATCCACAACCCCATCGTTGACGATGTTTTTATTTTTGTTCTAGAAGTTAGGCTTGTCACTATTGAAACATAGGTGAGGGCCATCCTTTGGCTCATTGTAGATTTTGATCAGCCCTTTTATGATGAGAGCCCGCTCACACTTTAAAGCTTTGGTGATCATGTCATTGAAAGAATCTATGTCTTTCACGTCTAGGTGAAATTTCATTTCATCATTTAAGTTGCAAATAAATATTTCCACTAATTCTTGTTCAGGTAATTGAAGGGAATGCCTGCTAGACATTTGGCGCCATCGTTGTAGAAAGACTAAAAAACAGTTCTCCTAGCTTTTACTTAGTGTTACATACATTAGCCATGGTGATATCACATTCAATGTTGTGTGAGTAATGTGCTAGGAACTTCTGGATTAGTTCTTCAAAGGTCCTAATGGCACCTGGTAGTTAGGAAAACCATGATGTGGTTGTTCCTCCCAAGCTTTGGGGAAAAAGTTGCATTAGGTATGTATCCTCGTATGCCACTTCAAGGCAAGCTGAATGGTATTCTCTGACATGATCGTGAGGATCTCCTTTTCCTCAATACTTTTCGAACTTGGGTGTTTCAAACCCTCGTGGAAAAGTTGGCATATGAAGAGTCCTATCAAAGGGATAGGGACAAATGTTGTTAAGTGAAAAATTATTAGTTTTCACACTACTATGAAGTTGTTGGGCGATATTTTCAACTTGTTGCCGCAACATGTCTATTTCATTTGGAGGAGGAGGATGTGGGGGATTACCTTGATGAAGGTTGTACCTGATGTGATCTCGACCTCTTTCATCCTCATTATGACTTTGTCATTCTGATGCTTGTCCTAGTTGTGCAACATCACAGTCAGAGGGTAGTTTGGCTCCCTCTTGAGCAAGTCTTAAAAAGTGAGCATTGGCATTGCTCCTGAGTATTTCATCAAACAGTCGATTAAAGAGAGGGTTGTGTTGTGCCCTCTCTATGGTCACAGGAGTAGAAGTACTTGGATTTTTGTCATTCGTGTTTCCTCCAAGAGCTTCTTGGAATTCATTGATATTTTCCTCCTCTTCTTCCTCAATTTCCATTTGTCTAGTTCTAGATCTGGTATGAGCCATTTTGTTTACAAGTTTTTGTTGAAGTTGGGTGAAAATGATGATGAGTTTGTTGATGAAATGAGAGATTTATGTTTGGTGGGGTATTTTGCATATGAATCTCTAGCATGAAAGGTAGATGGTACCAAAGTTCTTTCTTGAATTGCTTGTTTGTGTTTGATTGACAAAGTTTGATGTGATAAGGTTTAGAGAGATCTGAGATGTGTTACATACTCAACTACCTAGTGATGAGAGGATTCACTCATATACTAGTTTTAACCTGCGTAGAAATGCCTCTTAGGATGAGTTTATCCTAGATGTAGAGACACTCTAAAAGTGATGTTTTGTATTTGATTCAAGCAATATCTAAAGAGAACTTAGGATAAAAACCTCTTGATGTTTTGAGAGTTGAAATGGATGGATGATGTGTGAATGTGAGAAATGGATGAAATGCTAACTTCAATAGAAACTTTGTGTTACAAAAGGAACAAACTCTTCCTCTTCTTATTCAGGGGTTGGTGGTTCTACCCTAGCTGAGTTGTATGTGATACAAATGTCTGGAAAGAAGGCAGGACTGATCTTTCCTCCCTTGTTCTTGTGATAACTCAAAGCTCGGTATTGAGTAAAAGCCCGACGTTTTAATGACTGTTGATCAAACTCGTTTGTTTTCCCTGGAAGGTATAGATGCATATGATGCAAAAAGGTTCTATGAGAGACAAAGATTTGTCTATTAAGATAGAAGAATTTCCTCCTTTTTATGAAAGCCTTTGAGCTCAATGATCTTCTCTTCAAGTTGACATGTTGATGAAGATTCTTCTTTCTCAAGATGTGAAGAATGGTCATATAGTTTGATACTTTTTCTGTTTGCACTTGTTTTTGATCTTTTTGTTGGTATTTTTGAAAATGTTGGTGTTGGATGAATACTTGTTATTGGAACTAATTTTTGATTTTTCTTTGACAAGAGAACAAAGCAAGCACACAAACACAAGAATGTTGCCTGAAAAAGGTACAAATAGGTGTGGGTCTAGATCAACCCAATCCCTGGACTTTTATGACCCTTTCCTTCAAATGTATTTTAGGTGTTTCCAAAGCCTGAAGTCGGCTCAATTTGTACTGGTCTGACACAAAAATGAAGACACTTCAAACACTCTTTATCCTTAAGGTCAAATGGCCAGTTGTGATAATTTCAGCCCACATCTTGATATTTCTTCAACTTTGGTACTACATACCTTATGAATCCTGTTGTGGTAGGTAAGGATGTGATATACTAAGTCTTGCACGAGCATAACAAATAGATGATCCCTATGATGGGGGAGTCACCACTTTTATCAAGCTATGAATAACCTTTCAAAAAGCTATGTTTCTACTCAAGGAAATATGTATGGTTGAGTATCTTGGGAGCAAAACCATCTATGCTCTTGCACTGAACTTTTCACAAATATCCTCAATCAATAGAACAAGTGGGCTACTACTTAAAGGTGTTTAGTAATGTTTGATGTTTTTAGACATAAGTTCATTGTATAGTGACACACTTAAGAGCCTTGTAACTTATGGTGGGGCCCATTTGTCCTTTTGGCAAGTTACACTGTAGGAATAGCTATACCTAAGGCTACAACTTTCGCTCTCACCTGATTTCTATAGCGGTTCGAAGGATTTACCGCGCGAGGTCATTCCCAAGAGTGATCGATCCCTTGGCAGGCCTCTCTTAAAAAGATAAAACTTGAGTGTTACTAACACTTTTCTCTTGCACCTAGGACCACGAGAGCCAAGGGAGAGGATAGTGTGTGTTAGAAGTAGGACCACTCGACAAACTCTTTTGCACAAGTGTGCCAAACATGAAATGCACTTGTTCTTTTTAACTTGTCATTGCAATGATTTTCTATCTATTTGGAGATGTTGCTCCAACAACCATGATATTCTTTTTAACCTTCAAAGGTAATATGTTTGAGTAAACTAGAATTTGAAATCCTGGTCAACTTAATGAAAAACACGTTTGCATGAAGTAAAATCATTTTGCAACACAGAATGACACAAATTGATTGTTCTTTTTACTTGCCCAAAAATGAAGTGTTGATTGTGAATTTTTAGTTTGATGAAAGAAATAAATTTTGCCTTGTTGATTTTAAGCACCAAAAGAAAAATGAAGCCTACCTTGCAAGAAACAAAGTTTGTGTTGTGAATTTTTATAGCACCAAATGAAGTGAACCTAACTTTCAAGGAAATAAAATTTGTTTGTAAGTTTTAGATCACCAAAAATGAAGTGATCCTAACTTGCAAAGAAATAAAATTTGCTTGTGAATTTTAGAGCACCAAAAATGAAGTGAGCCTATCTTGCAAGAAATGAAGATTGTTTTTGTGATTTTTAAAGCACCAAAAGAAGTGTTTTTGATTTTTAAGCTAAAAAGAGAGTTATTTTAAAACCTGCACATGAAGCAAACAGTTAGTAAAATCCAACCCTATGGTGGGCTTCCACAAGCCTAAGAAAATTTATTTTATTGATTACATGGCCTTTTTTACAACGTTCTGTTACAATAGCGCTAGTCTGTGTAGAAATAGAAGCACTACTTTAACACAAATGCGCTAAAATGTGGACAAAAGCACTAAACTAAAAAATTTAATAGCTGGAACAAAAGTGCTAAAAGATGGACAAATGCGCTACTTAAGACTCAAAAGCACTAATACATGAACAATAGCACTATTATAAATACAATAGCGCTAGAATATCAAATTTCAATAGCGCTAGAATGGGAGCAAAAGTGCCAAAGCGCGACCTATGTGTCAAGCTAAACAGTCAAACAAGTTAGTTTTTGTAAAAAAAAATATTGTTGGGTGTTTCGATTCACGTCAGGTTTACCAAATGATGCACTGCAAAATACCCAATGGTTAGACTACAACCTGTGGTCGTATAACACACAAAAACAACAAGAAACAAGGATCAAGTTAGTGTTATTCAACCAAAAACTAATCTAAGCAGGCATACCAAAAGAGATACTAAAACATGCTAAAGTATTTAACTATGGAAATAAATATCACAAGACATCTCCAAATGCCTTCTAACATGCTCTTAGCTCCTTCTCCCTTGTTCCTCTCCTCTCCAAGTTCCAAATTAGTGTAGCTCTCAGTAGCTTTTTGCACTATGGATGCCTTATGGAGGTTCAACATTGTAGATGATTACTCTAAAATGCTATGCGAATGTGAACAAGCTAGAAATGAGACTATTATCTATTCTAGAGTTGATTTTAGTCCAAAATGACAATACATGAGTGATTATGCTAGCATGCTCTCTAAAAATAACTATAATGTAAATGCATACAAGTTTTCAGGATCTGGATTATGAAGAAATGGGCTCTATTTATAGGAAAAATGGAGCAATGGATGGTTGAGATTGAGTAATTTCAATAAGGGTCAGGATTGAATGATATTCAATCCATGTGAGGGATTTCAACCCAATCCCAAGATGACAAGTGTCATCATGAGAGGGGTTGAGAGGAGAGGGAAGAAGAATTAAATGCTTGACATGACCTGAGGGTTAACTTGGGAGTTAAGGTCAAGGTTGGGTTGAATGAATAATTTCTTTATTCAAAGAATAAAGCTTTTATCCAAAGGATAAACTCTTGTGCAAAGGTAAAAGGGATAACCATGGTCAAAGCAATAAATGCTTGAGGAGACACATGAGTCACATGAGGGTTGAGTTAGGGGTTAACCATAAATGGTCATGTAAGAGCCATAAGTGGTTTGGAAGACTTTAGAGGTTAATTTGTTGAACACACAAAGCATTAATTGCTTTTCAAAGACTTTGAAGTCTTTGAGAAGTGACTCCAAGTTGCTTAGGAATGTGACAATAATTAGGGGATGGATTAGGCTAATTAGGAAGGGCTTAGAAGAATCTAGAAGGGAGTTAGGATTGCAAGTTGGTTTGGTGGGTGAGGGAAAATAGGATTTTTATTAAAATAAAATTAATTTATTTCAATAAATAGGTGCGAGTTGCATTTGTAGGAAAATGCAAGTGGGGGGGGGGATAAATGATTTAAATAAATGTTTTATTTAATTTATTTAAAAGAGGAAAGGGGATTAAATTGAATAAATAGGATTTATTCATTTAATTGATTGTGAATTTGGTTTAATGAATTAATTAAAATAAATTAAATAATTTATTTAATTAATAGGAGAATGTTTGAAGATGAATTAATTAAATGTTAATTCAATTAATTAATGGCTAGTGGATTTTTAATCAAATAAATAGCAAATATTCATTTAATTAAACTGGATAGATTTATGTGACTACAATCGCATATGAGTGTCAATTGCGAACAACCTCCACATCATTGAACGACAAGATGCCTCAACGTCATCGATGGGTCCCAAAACGTTAGTCTCATGACATCATGTCCTCACATGCGATATCATGAAGAGGCATGTTGTTTTGGAGCCAAAATAGCTACAACCTTTAAAAAATGGTATTTATACTCTTATCATTTTCTAATTTAACTATATAATTCTTACAAATGACTTGTAAAGAAAAAAAAAGATTTATTTTAAGCATTGAAAAACATCTTTACACAATTTATTTAAAAATATAGTATTTATACTCTTACCATTTTGTATTTTTTACTATTTTCAATTCTTACAAATGACTTGTAAAGAAAAAAATATTTACATAATTTATTTTTCCATGAACCACCTAAATTCCATTCTCAAATTGTTTTAAAACTGGAAGATTTTGTAGATAATTTTTTTTGCTTTTTAACATGTAAAAAATAATTTATTTTAATCTTCGTTGTTAGAATCTATTAGCTATATTACATTTACAGTTAAAGTTTCACCAAGCTATATTATCATGAAGGTAATTTGTTTTATCTTCACTATTAAAATCTAAACTAGTAGATGCTCACTATCACATTGTATTACTTGCTTTGTACAATCTATAGTGTTAGTGTTTGGATTGAGAGGTGCTGGTACTTGATGGATAGGACACCCAGTTAGCAAAGGATATAAATACCGTAAATGTCAGCCACTACACCATACATTGGAGGGATATGCGGGCATGGCACATGGATGGGGATGCTCCATACCATTTTGTTGTCTGGGTAGCCAGTGTCGATCTTCATCACCCCATGAAGGTGCTTGATGCCAATCCTTTCTCTCCCACCCTACAAGTTAGGATTTCTTATCTCCACCATTGAAAGTAGATTGTTGATAACCATGTTGCTCGTGATGCCCAGATCAAAGCTAGACTTCACTAGCTTAAGGCTGGGCATTATGCTTCTAAGGAATTCTTGTTGGATCTTTGTGTACATCACTTCTCACTAGGTATTAAGAGAATCAAGTAAGGTCATTTGGTGCTCTCTAAGATACTAGACACTCTAGGCATTTGTTCGCCATTAGGAGAAAGTCTTCACTACTCAAGAAGCTTCACTTGAGCAAGATAGGGCTCCACAAGGGTGCCTAAATGTTGTCCCCTCTAGGCTCTTTGAAGACCAAAAGGTTTTTTGTGATCAATTAATCACCATTGAGGTTCTCAAGGAAGTTCCATTCTCCATGGCAAATAGAAAGGCCCTTGGGTGTGATTGCTTTCCTTGTGAATTTTACAAAGATTTATGGCCTTGTGTGGGACCTCATTTGTATAGGGTCTACCTAGCAGCCTTTCATTCTCATTTTTTTGGTCAATTAATTAATAAAGGGAGCATCAAGTTCATACCCAAGGTAGGTGACCTCGAAGACATTTATATTTGGTAGCCTATTACTCTACTCATTGCCTCATATAAGAATATTGCCAAGCCCCTAGCTCTAAAGATTTGTCATCTAATTCTACAGATTGTCTATCCTAGGTAGACTAGTTTCATTAAATCTAGATTCATCCTATATAACATCATTATGGTGTGTGAAGGTATGGAATGGGCCCATCGGTCTTAAAAAAGTATCATCTTTGTCAAGATCAACTTTACCAAATCATATGATTGAATAGAGTGGCCCTTCATTCTCACCATGTTGGGGGCTCTTAGTTTTGGAACCTGGTTCATCCAGTCTATGAAGATGCTATTTGAGGATGCATCTACTTGCATCACCATCAATGGTCACCAATATCTTGTTGAATAATGATGAACTACTAAGGTCCTAACCGGTATTGAGAGGGGGGGGTGAATCAGTACACACAAAAAACTGATTCAACACTTTAACATATTAAAACGTAGCTAACCGGTAGTCTTCACTACTGTACTTAACCATAGCAATACCAGTTAAACATAAATACTTCAGACAACATTCAACAGATCTCAAATCTTGATGACTACTTCACTGATATAATCATGCATGAGTTGTATCAATAATACCACAACCATTTAACACTGCATGCATATCTAACTTAATCAGAATCACACAATCATCACATGAAAAAATCACAACCCATAACACACAGATTTTTCACATGGAAACCCAAATGGGAAAAACCACAATGGGGATGAATACCCACAAGCTTGTTTGTGAACTCTTTTGAAGTCCGCTCTGTTAGGATCCTAGTCTGATTAAAGACTTTACAATAAAGGTTTTGTTAGGAACCGATCTTGTTAGGGATCACCTAGTTAAGGGATGGCTATATACCCTGTGAAAGGTTGAAACCCTGTTAGGAGTTACCTCGCTAGAGGATTTGAATAACTTACTAACCTTGAGCCACCTGGTTATAGGAGTTACAACAAAGCCTGTTAAAGCTACCCGGTCAAGAGATTTACCTTTTGCTTAAATGGTTAGAAGACAACAGGAAAAACACTAATCTGATAACAACACTTCTTGCTAAGGCAGACCCTTTTCAGTTCCTCTCTTCTGCAATCACACTCTGCAAATTCCTCACTCTGGTTCGGTAAGTATCAAATCTCCAACATGTGGCACAAACACAACTTTTGCCAACCACTGTAATAAAAAAACTCATCGACCTTATAAACAACAACTAGGTCGTTAGCATAAACCCTAAACCCTAAATATTTCAAGTTTACACTTGCAAGCGGTCCAATCCTGACCGTCCAAACACATTACATTAAATGAAATGATCTAAAACAAATCTCAAGACATTCTACATCATCCAATCTTTACCGCATCTGGAAATCAATAACCCATCACGCGCTCTTCACAAACCGCTAAGAAAAATGCTCATTCTCAAGGTAGGCATTCAATGCATTCAATCTTCACGCACAAGAACCACAAAGAAATCCTTCATGTGCATACAGCTGACATGGAATCTCAATCCTTATCCTTATTCCTTACCTAATTGGTCACAAAACATCATCGGTTGTACTGCACAAGCCAAATCGCCAAGCTGGTAACCCTAGAGTGGAGACTACCAACTAGTATTCACACTTAGTGAACCCCGACATTGGTCCACTCCATTTTGGTTGACCATAACCGCTTCCGATATTCATACCAATGCATATTGGTTCACTTGCTTGAGCACTTATTGACATCAATGACAACATACATTATCAACGCTTCATCATATGTCAACAATCTCCGCATTGGGCATCGATGGAAATACTTAGTGTATCATTTCTTAGTATCGGCACCATGCTCAATAACATATACCAGTTGACATATACTGGTTCAACTTTAAAAGATCACCCCCACCACCTGGACTGGTCAATGTACATTTTGCACAATCACTTCTCACACTTGCATATTGTCCTTCAAACATATATCTTCTCCCCCATATATCTCCATCATCAGATATCTTCTCCATCATATATCTTCATCATCAGATATCTTCTCCCCCTTTGACAGCAATGCCAAAGTGGAGGCACAAGCTTTCGGTCTCCACTATGCTGCTCCCCCTACGGAGTAGCATCCTTCAACACATCAATCCTATAAGATCTGACATGGTAGTACCTGATTGATGTGGAGCACACAACTTTAATTTACTTCATGAAGGGGCCTAACCCCTAATTCACCTCTCAAATAGGTAAATGTAGTCTTCGGTAAGGATTTAGTGAATATGTCTGCTAGCTGCTCCTTATTGAAAACATGTTCTAATACAACCTCTTTATTTTGAACCTTTTCTCTCAAGAAATGATTCTTGAGCTCAATATGTTTGGTCCTAGCATGCAATATTGGATTTTTGGGAATATTTATTGCACTAGTATTATCACAGAAAATACTCACCTATTCAGATATAGTCGCTTTGAAGCCATTCAGTACCTGCTTCATCCAGATTGCCTAAGTGCAGTTCATAAATGTTGCCACATACTCCACTTCAATTGTAGACTGGGAAATACAACTCTACTTCTTGCTCATCCACGAGACTAGTCTTCCACCAAGGAAGAATGCTCCACCGGTTGTGCTCTTTTGGTCATCCACATTACCTACCCAATATGCATCGGTGAACACTTTGAGATCAAAGTCACCATTGTGTGGATACCACAATCCATAATCAAATGTCTCTTTCAGGTATCTAAGAATCCTCTTTACCGCTACCAAGTGGGATTCTCTTGGACTCTTCTGAAAATGGGCTACTATGCCCACTGCATGAGAAATATCTAGTCTGATGTGCACCACATAGTGCAACTTACTGATCATTGATCAGTACTCCTTCTTATCAACCAATGTTGTATCATCCTATTTTGTTAGTTTGCAGTCGGTCACCATCAGCGTTCCAACCGGTTTTCTCTCCTCCATGCCAAAGGTCTTCAATATCTCTATGATATACTTGGACTGGGTAATGAAGATACCCTCTTTCATCTGCTGAATCTGTAGGCCAATGAAAAACTTTATCTCTCCAATCAGAGACATCTCAAACTCCTTTTTCATCTCATCTGCAAATGCATGACTCATATCATCATCTCCACCAAATATTATATCATCTACAAATACTTCACATATCAGAATCTAACCACCTTCAGATCTTAGGTAGATTTTGTTGTCCTCACTTGTTCTCTGAAATCCTATCTTCACAAGATGAGAGTGTAACCATTCGTACCATGACCTTGGTGCCCATTTCAATCAATACAGGGCCTTGTGTAATCTGCACACCATGTCACTATCTTCTGACAAAGCAAACCCATTTGGTTTCTCAATATACACTTCTTCCTCCAGGTTTCCATTCAAGAAGGAAGACTTGACATCCATTTGGTATACCTTAAATCCCTTAAATGCTGCAAATGCAAGTAGCATTCAGACACCTTCCAGTCTAGCCACTGGGGGAAAGGTTTCTCCATAGTCTTCTCCTTCTTCCTGAGCATATCCCTTGCATACAAGTCTTGCCTTGTTCCTTACCATTGTTCCTTCTTCATTCAGCTTATTCCTGAAGACCCATTTGGTACCTATGACATTCTTGTGTTCTGGTCTGGGTACCAAGAACCATGTTGCATTCTTCTCTATCTGGTCCAACTCCTCTTCCATTGCCTTTATCTAGTCTTCATTGGTAAGTGCTTCTCTAGCGGTCTTAGGCTCAAATTCTGAAATCATGCAACAATTTTCTTTCACCTTTCTCCTTGTAAGTATTCCTGCATCTTTGTCTCCTATGATCTGCTTCGGATCATGATGTAGTCTTTCATACCTAGGAATGACCATATCAGGTTTCACTTGCTTTTCCTCTTCTTTTCCGCTTCATCTTCTTCTTCACCCACTTAAGCTTATACCGATAAAAAAACACTGAGGTTTTTGCAATGTTTGTCACTTGTTTCTTTCTTAACCGGTTCCTAGAAGGCTCGACCCAATTCATCTTCCATTTGTTCACTGTTAGTTTCCTTAGGCTTCTAAGGGGTTTCATCAACCCTAACATTGATACTCTCAACAATCTTCTGAGTCCTACTATTGTAGAACTTGAGAGCTTTTCTTTTAGTGGAATATCCCAAAAATATTCCTTCATCACACTTAGCATCAAACTTACTCAGGTGCTCACCTCTCTTGATATAGCATTTACTTCCAAACACTTTGAAATAACTCACATTGGGAGTTCTCCCATTCCAGTACTCATAGGGGGTTTTGTCTTTACCTTTCTAAATGAGTACCCAGTTCATGGTATAGACTGTAGTGCTCGCCGCTTCTCTCTAAAATGTGTGAGCTACATTTCCTTGGATCAACATAGTTCTGGCCACTTCAACCACAATCTTGTTGTTTCTTTCTACTATGTCATTCTACTGTGGTGTCCTTAGGGTAGACAATTGCCTTTTAATACCATTCTCCTCGCAGTACTTATTGAATTCATCAGAAGTGAATTCACCTCCCTGATCGGTCCTTAGGCATTTTATCCTTCTACCACTCTCCTTCTCCACTAATGCCCTAAAGGCTTTAAACTTTCCAAATGCCTCAGATTTGTCTTTCAAGAATGTGACCCACATTATTCTTGAGCAATCATCAGTAAGAATCATGAAGTACTGATCTCCCTGAATGCTTCTAGTTTTCATTAGACCACACAGATCGGTCTGCACTAGATCAAGTAAGTTATCTACGGAAAAAGACTTACCTTTGAATGTTGAGGAAGACATCTTCCCAAGTTGGCATTCTTTGCACAAGGCATTCTCCAGTTTGTTCAACAAAGGCAATCCTCTTACTAACTTGATCTTACTAGCCTTTACAATATTGTCAAAATTTATATGACAAAGTCTCCTATGCCATATCCAACTGTCGTCAAATTTTTCCATCAGGCACTGACTAATATTGGTATTCAGCTGAAATAGGTTTCCTCTGGTCTTCTTACCGGTGGCAATAAGTTCACCACTCTTTCTAATTATTCTACAGACTCCACCTTTGAATTCTAGTATGAGTCCTTTGTCATTCAATTGAGCAACACTCAAAATATTATGCTTAAGGCCTTCCACCCGGTAGACATCATCCGCATTTATCTTTCCATTTAGTGAGATGGATCTTTTTCCTTTCACCATGCAAGGTGCATTGTTTCAAAACTAGACAACACCATCATCATATTCTTCAAGAGACAAAAACTTTCTCTGGTCATCAGTCATGTGGTGAGAACATCCGCTATCAATGATCCACTTGTTAGAGTCATCAATATGTGATTCAAGGGATTTCTGGTCAGACAACTCTTCCTTGACAACCACAAACATTATGTCCTCATTCTCTTCATCCTCAAATTCCTCATCGCTAACACCTTCATCCACTGCAACAAGACAATTTCTCCTACCTACTCCTTTATACTTCCTAAACCACTCTGGTTTATCCTTATTGTCATTATTAGGACAGTTAACAACTATATGTCCTATCTTATTGCAGGAAAAACACTTCAGAGGAAGCTTACCTCTGTATTTTCCAATGCCTTTTGGAAGTCTCTTGGCAAGAAGAGCTTCAAACTCCATCAAAATCTCCTTGTCATCCATATCTCTGCTTGGTATGGATTCATAACTCATACTAACCTCTTTTCCTTTCCTGGTCGATGTGGAGGAAGCAAACGCTCTAAAGGTTGACTCAGTCTTTTGAACATGACCATCATAACCATTCAATTCATATGCAGTCAACTTTGCAATAATAGAGTCTAAAGATATCTTGGTTTTGTCGATAGACCTTAGCTCCTGAATAGCAGCAACCCTAATTGCATAGACTGACAAAAGTGATCTCAGAACTTTACTGACAACAGTGGCATCATCAATTGTTCCACCAGTGCTCTTGATCTCTCCAACCACTATCTTGATTCTTATGCCATACTGTTGAATGGTCTCTCCTTCAACCATCCTCATATCTTCAAACTTTCCTCTAAGGCTTTCTTCCTTAACATGCTTGACATGTTCATCACCACCATAAGTGGATTCCAGTTTTTCCTATTCTTTCGGATTGTCCTTATCTTGTACATCAATGAACTCTGCATCAGATAAGCTGCTAATAAGGGCTTCCATGACTTGCCCATTTTCTTGTATCTCTCTTTTCTGATCGTCAGTTAGAATGCTAGAGGGGATTACATAGGCATTCTCAACATAGTTCCAGTGTTGGGCATTTTAAAGTTGTCCCTGTTGAACTTAGGACCTTCCCTCTTCATCATTAAACCAGGATATTTTGCCTCAAGCGGTTAAGCTTATATCATCGAGGACCTGGATGTGCTCTGATACCAATTGTTGAATAATGATGAACTACTAAGGTCCTAACCGGCACTAAGAGGGGGGGGGATCAGTACACATAAAAAACTACTTCAACACTTTATCATATTAAAACGCAGCTAACCGGTTGTCTTCACTATTGTACTTAACCATAGAAATACTGGTTAAACAAAAATACTTCAAACAGCTAAACCGGTTAAACAAAAATAGTTAGACAATATTCAACAAATCTCAAATCTTGATGACTACTTCACTGATATAATCATGCATGAGTTGTATCAATAATACCACAACCATTTAACATTGCATGCATATCTAACTTAATCTGAATCACACAATCATCACATGAAAAACTCACAACCCATAACACACAGATTTTTCATGTGGAAACCCAAATGGGAAAAACCACGGTGTGGATGAATACCCACAAGCTTGTTTGTGAACTCTTTTCAAGTTCACTATGTTAGGATCCTAGCTCAGTTAAAGACTTTACAATAAAGGTTTTGTTAGGAACCAATCCTATTAGGGATCACCCGATTAAGGGATGGCTATATACCCTGTTACAGGTTGAAACCTTGTTAGGAGTTACCTCGCTAGAGGATTTGATTAACTCAATAACCTTGAGCCACCTAGTTAGAGGATTTACAACAAAGCCTATTAAAGTTACCCATTCAAGGGATTTAACTTTTGTTGAAATAGTTAGAAGACAACAGGTAAAACACCGATCTGATAACAACACTTCTTGCTAAGGCAGATCCTTTTCAGTTCCTCTCTTCTGCAACCACATTCTACAGATTCCTCACTCTGGTTCGACAAGTATCAAATCTCCAACATGCAGACACAAACACAACTTTTGCCAACCACTGCAATAACAAAACTCATCAACCTTATAGACAACAACTAGGTTGGTAGCATAAACCCTAAACCCTAAATATTTAAAATTTACACTTGCAAGCAGTCCAATCCTGACAGTCCAGACACATTACATAGAATGAAATAATCTAAAACAGATCTCAAGACATTCTGCATCTTCCAATCTTCATCACATCTGGAAATCAATAACCCATTACACGCTCTTCACACACCGCTAAGAAAAACACTCATTCCCAAGGTAGGCATTCAATGCATTCAATCTTCACATGCAAGAACCACAAAGAAATCCTTCATGTGCACATAGTTGACGTGGAATCTTGATCCTTGTCCTTTTTCCTTACCTAAGTGGTCACAAAACATCATCAGTTGCACCCCACAAGCCAAATCGCCAAACCAGTAAACCTAGAACTGAGACTACCAACCAGTAGTCACACTTAGTGAACCCTGACACTGGTCCACTCCATTCTGGTTGACCATAACCGCTTCTAATCTTCATACCGGTTCACTTGCTTGAGCACTTATTGAAACCAATGACAACATACATTATCACTGCTTCATCACATGCCAACATATCTGACCTTTGGGTTGTTCAAATCTATTTGCTAGGGTTGTCCTTTGGCTCCTTCCTTGTATGTTATGGTTGCTAAGGGCCTTGGGTATTTGCTTTCTATCTCTATCTCCGCTAGGTGGGCCAGGGGAATCTCCCCGCCCGAGTCACCTTCGCAACTTATCAATGGTTATTTTGCAGATGACTCTTTTCTCACCCTTATTGAAGATGAGAATAATGTCTTGGAGACTCTCCAATGTCTTAACACTTTTTGTTTGGCTTCTAGGTCGATGATTCAATGGCACAAAACCTAGTGTTATCGACAATCCTTTCTTTTGAGTCCTCATTGGATGCTTTGGGATGGGTGGAAGTGGATAGGTCATGGTGAAATCTTTCAACTTCTAAGTATCCCTTTTTCTTTTGAGGGCTCTTCTATGGACCTCTCAAAATCAGTCCTCACTAGAATTGAGAAAAAGTTGGCTTATTGGATCACCAAGGCACTTTGTTTAGCCGAGAAATTTCATATTTTCTCTAAGATTGTTTCAGTCACCCATGTTTATTACTCTTGTTGGGATCCTTCCAAAACTTCTTACAATAAGCTTGAGAAGTTTCTCAAAGAATTTTTATGGTTCTTGATGGTTGATCATCATGACTTTCACAAAGTGGCTTGGGAGTTTCATTGTCTCTAGTGTGAGTCCAGTGGATTTGGATTTCTTTTTACTTAGAAGAAAGGGATCACTTTATGTGCTAAATGGATCATTTGTGCCACCTTTGGCAATAAGGCTCAGAAAATCCTTCTCTAGCATTGTATTTCTTCAAGGTTTCTTGTTAACAGACCTTCTTGGAAAGGGAATGGCTTTCAAACTCTTCACATAATGAAGGATGTTGTTCATATTGAAGGCACTTTCCTTGCATTTGGTGTGCTTGGGAAGCTATTAAACCTTGGCTTTGATGGGATGGGATCAATTTTAGAGATGGTCTTTCTTTCAACTAACACAATATTTGGTAGTCTCTTCTCATTCAACTTTAGAGGCTTCCCCTAGCTTGTGTCCTTGGATTTCGTGTTCTACACTTTCATAAGTGCGACATTTGCACACCCTAGGACCTTTTCTCTAGAGTTACGGTGAATCTTTTCTCTTGGGAAGATATGTGAACTCAATTCCAACTCAGCTGGCCAGATCAACAAACATTTGACATGGTCATGTCCACTCTGCATTTGAATATGCTACACAAGTTGAGTATTCACTCTATGAAGCCCGAATGGAAAGATTGGTATTGGTTCCCTGGTACCTCTTTTTGAAGTCTCAAACCTTGAATGGGGTATCATTGGCTCTCTTTGCACCTACCTATGGTGCTTGCCTTGAATCTTAGGTGACATTTTTAGTCCTCTCAAGTGGTTTAGAGTTGCAGATTTTATAATAATTTGGTTTGCTATCATCGAGCCCAAGCTCACTCATTTTTCTTCGTGTATTCTTTTTCAAGGCTTTCCTTTGGACTCTTGCATAAGGCATATGGGTATTCATGATCCATGTTGCCTTTTCTATGGACAACTTGAAACTTTTATACACCTCTTTTGATTCTACTACCATGCTCAAAATCTGTGGAGTTGGATCCATGATTTATTTCTGTCTTTCTAGCTAGAGCCCTTTTTCTTGGCATACGACCCTTTTGATCACATCCCCTTCAAATTTACCTATATTTGGAATTCTTTCAGGGTGGAAATCCTCTTTACAATATAAAAAGATAGATTTTTTTTTATTTTCTCATAACTCAATTGACATTCGTGTTTTTCTTTTTATTAAAGCATATATATGTAATAATGTGATGCTTCAGATTCAAGTGCAAGTCAATAAGGTTGCGTTGGAGGTAGCCCACCTTCAATCCTTTCTGGGGAATTGGGGAAATGCTCTTTACACAGTTGCCAAAGTGCCTCCAAATCCTTTAGTCGACACCCCTACCAATCCTTCTTGTTGAGAGTGGGTGTCTCAAACTTATTGGTTGAAATCTTGAACAAATGGCTTTTGGTTTCTGAATCAGCAGTTCGATGTTAATAACTTTTGTGTTATTGACAAACCCCCTAAGGCGACCGAATAACCTTTGTGTTATTGACAAGCGGTTCATAACCGTTGAGTTATGATTTACCTATCTATAAGGGCAATCTGCAAAGTGCTGCGGGATAATGGGTAAAGAGAGAGCCATTTTTTTAATCTCACAGCATGACAAAGTCATCCTGAAAAGGGTTGCAGGATAACTAGAAGGAAGGAGACTTTGACTTCTTTGTTACCCTGCGACCTTTGAGAAGCACACATAAGAGTAGTGCGAGCTAGTGAGATATTGTATCTCCTTATTACCCCACACGATACGAAGAGCTCATTAAGAGAGCATGCGAGATAGCAAGATGAAGGAGACTAGGTCTACCTCCCTTTACCTTGCGTGGTGTTGAGAACTCATAGCGAAAGCCTACGGGATAACGGTAGATAGAATGTGTGACACTTTTTCGTTACCCTGCGAGGGTTGTCTAGTGAACATGGGTATAGTGCGGGATAAGGAAAAAGGATGATGATAAGATTATTCCTGTGTGATATACAACGATCTTATGGTGAAGTTGTGGGATAACAAGGAAGAAAGGAAACTTGCTCTCCTTGTTACCCTGCATGATGAACAATGGTTCCCGAGAGGTAGTGTGGCTTAACTGGCGCAGTGTCAAAGTGATTTCGCCAATAAACTGAGCCAAAAGCGATTGAGGTGGGGGCCACGACTGAATGTGATTATTGACTTGTTGAGTTGTCTACGAATGATTTAAGGAAAAATGGAACGACTCAGAGGAAATTGAATCGATAACAAATAACACGACGTGTTATTGACAATCTGAGGAAGTTCGATAGTTAGTAACTGAAACAAACCATTTTTACATGGAGATGTTTTAATGTCTGAAAGATGGTTGGAGATGTTGATGTTGGGTTGCAGAAGGGTGAACTCACAATAATGGTTCCCACTTTTTGCGACTTTTGACACTGAGATGAATATTTTTAAAATAATCTTCAACTTCCGAGAACTATAACTTTTAAACTATTAAAAATTTGAAGATGATGTAAATTAGTGATTTGTAGCATTTTGTTTGTAGATTCTACATACATTTATTTCAATTTTTTTTAAGGATTTAAAAAAAAAAAATCCATCTCCCTCGAAAAGTAGTTTTTTACAACAAACTACATTTTTAAAGAGTGGCGTGCCTCCCAAAACACATTGTTTTTTTTCTATAAATGATAAAAACTCAATTCTTTCGAATTTTGGTTTGTAATATCAATATCTAGGGCTTGCATTTGGTTTGATAGTGATATGTTCAATATTTTTCATTTTATAAAGTTTTGAAGTCCGATCAATCATAATTCAGACATAGGTTTAAGTTTGAACACATAACTTGTTCTATATATATCGAAATTAAATTTTTTTTTGGTTAGAAAGAAGACATCAATACCTAGGGCTTAGATATTTTTCAGAATTTTTTTGAATTAGTTTCTTATTTTTCCCAATGCGTTGAACAAAGAAGTTCATGTTCGGTGAAAAACCAATTTTCCATAAAATTAAAAAAACAAGAACATAATAAATTCAAAATATAACAAAATTATACTTGTTGGAAAGCTTTCTCCGAGTACTACCATCTAATATTTTTGGGTTATCAAGATTATTTCATTCATGCTTTGAATCAGAGCTCTGAAGTCATAAATTCTTCAGAACTCTGAAATATTTTGGGAGAAACCTCTAACAGCATGGTTCGAATGAACACTGCTTTGAGCAAAATGGGTTTGCATGGTTCGAGCGAACCCCCTTTTGCTCGAACCAATGCGCTTAATTTTGGCCCGTACTTTTTCATAACGGTCAGGTTCAAACGAACCCGACCATTTTTAACCGTCGGGTTTCGTTTGAACCCTGGCCAATGCAAAAAAAATAAAAAAAAATTCATTTGTGGAGTCATATAAATGTCCATAATTTTTTTCATTTTTTATCACACAAATGATTAAAATAATTAGCATTTTTGGATGAGAGAAGACATTTGAAAATTATTTTGAGGGCAACAATTTGAAGATATTTGAAGGTTTTTTTAAAAGCATGGGGAACAAGAAGAGAAGGCAAAATAAGACTTCAAGGAATTATTCTCCCGAAACAGAAGAAAGATATCGAGAACAAAGAAGACAAAGATATCATGATGCAAGTATGTATTTTTATTTTTATTTCTATTTAATTTTATATGTATTACGTACCAAAAATAGTGTTTATTTGTTAGTATTAATTAGTTCAATATTTTTTATCTAATATTTTTAATGAAAATTAATTTAAAAAATCTTAATTAAATTAATTGGCAATAGTAGGATTAAAAATAATCTCGTTTTAATTGGAAAGCATAATTTGAGATAATATGTGTATTTGCAAATTTCAAATTCCATTAACTTGCTTGTTGTGTAATTGCATTTTTCTCCTATATAATTAAGTCCATTTATAATAGATAAGACCTATTAAGTCATAAAATTAATAAGACCTATTATGTCATAATTTAGGTTCTAACTTATATATATTGAATATTTAAGACATGTACTTAATTTAATGTGATAGGTCCTTTAATATCACATAATATATCTGTCTCAAGGGGAGTTAAGTATATTAATGTGAAATATTTTTGCATACGTGGTCATATTAATTTTAATAATAAGGCCTATTATGTGATAAATTAGGACTATTACATTGATTATAGGTCTTAAATGTGACACAAATTTATAACCTATTACATGTTGAATAATTTAGGTTCTATTTATATGACTTCACATATGCAAAAACATTTCAGATTAGGAGGTCTATTATGCAATAATAGGTCTAAAATATACACATGTGACAAATTATAGTCCACCTACATTATGACATAACAAATTAATATGAGGTCACCTTTATCGTATGCATGCATCAAAATATTTGTACTTTTAATTTTCAAAATTGGAATTTCTAATTTATCAAAATTTCATTTTATGTGTTATTAGTGAGAGATTGAGGTTTTCAAAATAACTCATCAATATTTATTTCCACTTTATATGTGTAGTCACACAAATCTGTCCAGCTTAATTAAATAAATATTCGCTACTTATTTGATTAAAAATCTACTAGCCATCAGTTAATTAAATTAATATTTAATTTATTTATTCCCAAACATTCTTCTATTAATTAAATAAATTATTCAATTTATTTTAATTAATTCATTAAATCAAATTACAATCAATTAAATAAATAAAATCTATTTATTTAATTAAATCCCCCTATTCCTCTTTTAAATAAATTAAATAAAAATATTTATTTAAATCATTATCCCCCCCCAACTTGCATTTTCCTACAAATGCAACTTGCACACATTTATTGAAATAAATGAATTTTTATTTTAAATAAAATCCTATTTTCCCTCACCCACCAAATCCACTTGCAAAATCTAATCCCCTTCTAGATTCTTCTAACCCCTTCTTAATTAGCCTAATCCATCCCCTAATTATTGTCACATTCCTAAGCAAAATGGAGTCACTTCTCAAAGACTTCAAAAGTCTTTGAAAAACATTTAATGTTTTGTGTGTTCAACAAATTAACCCCCAAAAATTTCCAAGACCACTAATGGCTCTTACATGACCATTTATGGCTCTTACATAACCATTTATGGTTATTTCAAACTTGTCTCCCCAAACATTTATTGTTTTGACACTTGTCATCCTAGGATTGGGTTGAAAGCCCTCACATGGATTTGAAATCATTCAATCCTGACTCTTGTTGAGATTGCTCAATCTCAACCATCCATTGCTCCATTTTCCCTATAAATAGAGCCCATTTCTTCATAATCCAAATCCTGAAAACTTGTATGCATTTAACCTATAGACATTTTAGAGAGAATTTAGCATAGCAAACTCTTATATTGACATTTTGGTTAAAATAAATCATTTTAGTATCAATAGCTTAAATATTAGCTTCTTTATTTTCATTTAGAGCAATACTAAAATCTCAATCCTCCATAAGCATCCATAGTGCAAAAAGCTACTGAGAGCTACACTATTTTGGAACTTGGAGAGGAGAGGAACAAGGGAGAAGGAGCTAAGAACATGTTAGGAGGTATTTGGAGATGCCTCATCATATTTGCTTCTTTAGTTAAATATGTTTTCATGATTTTAGTGTCTCTTTTGATATGCCAGTTTAGATTAGTTTTTGATTAACTAACACTAACAGTTTCTTGTCTTGTGTGTGGTTTATCTTAGACTAACCTTGTCCATTTTGCAGAGCATCATTTGGTGAACCCGACATGAAACAAAACACCAAAAAGATCATTATTTTTAACCACTAACATGTTTGAATGTTTAAAATGTCACACAGGTTGTGCTTTGGTGCTATTGAACTCGTTCTAGCGCTATCGATACATATGGTTTTAGCGTTGTTGTTCTTACAATAGCGCTATTGTCTTAATTACAGTGCTTTTGGAACTATTTTGGCACTTTTGACATTGTTTTGGCACTATTCACCATATTTCAGTGCTTTTGCCTTTGTCTTTCCCTTTCTTTTAGCGCTTTTGTGTTAAATAGCACCTTTGTTCAAACATAGACTAGCGCTATTGTAACAAAATGTCATAAAAATCACCTTGTAACCAAAAAAATAAAAAATTTAGGCTTGTGGAAGCCCCCCTTGGATATGGATTTTACTAACTGGTTATTGTTTGTGCAGGTTTAAAACTCACCATTAAAAATCACAAACTTTCTTTTGGTGCTTTAAAGCTTGAACAAAACAAATTTTCCTTGCTTTCTAGTTAGGGTCACTTGTCTTTGGTGCATTAAAACTGAACAAAAACAAACATTTGCTTTCATTGCAAGTTAGGACTCATTTTCTTTTGGAGCTTAAAATCAACAATTTGATTTCCTTGCATCAAACTAAAGCATTTACAATCCACACTTCAAATTTTGGTGCACATAAAATAAACAATCCACTTGTTTTAATTTTTGCAAGTGATTTTATTTCATGCAAATGTGTTTTTCATTAAATTGACCAGGACTTCCCATTTCTAGATTACAACATATTGCCTTTAAAGTTAAAAAGAACATCATGATTGTTGGAGCAACATCTCCAAATAGTTAGACCACATTGCGATGATGGGTTAAAAAGAACAAGTGTTTTTCATACTTGGCACACTTGTGCAAAAAGTCAGTCGAGTGGTCCTACCTCTAACACACACTATCCTCTCCCTTGGCTTTCGTGGTCCTAGGTGCAAGAGAAAAGTGTTAGTAACACTCAACATTTTATCTTTTTAAGAGAGGCTTGCCAAGAGACAAATCACTCTTGGGAATGACCTCGCACGGTAAATCTTTCGAGCCGCTATAGAAATTAGGTGAGAGTGAAAGCTGTAGCCTTGGGTATAGTTGTTCCTACAGTGTAACTAGCAGAAAGGACAAATGGGCCCCACCACCAGTTACAAGGCTCTTAAGTGAGTAACTGCAGAATGAACTTATGTCCAAAAACATCGAACATGACTAAACACCTTTAAGTAGTAGCCCACCCATTCTATTGATTGAGGATATTTGCGATATAATTTAGTGCAAGAGCATAGATGGTTTTGCTCCCAAGATACTCACCATACATATTTCCTTGAGTAGAAACATAACTTTTTGAAAAGTCACTTGTGGCTTGATAAAAGTGGTGACTCCCCCATCATAGGGATCATCTATTTGTTATGCTCATGCAAGACTTAGTATATCACATCCTTACCTGCCACAGCAGGATTCATAAGGTATGTAGTACCAAAGTCGAAGAAATATCAAAATGTGGGCTAAATTTATCACAACTGGCCATTTGACCTTAGGGATAAAAAGTGTTTGAAGTGTGTTCGTTTTAGTCAAGACCAAATGCAAATTGAGCCGACTTCAGGCTTTGGAAATACACCTTCAAATACACCCAAAGGAAGGGTCATATAAAAGTCCAAGGATTGGGTTGATCTAGACCCATACTCATTTGTGCCTTTGAGGCTACATTCTTGTGTTTGTGTGCTTGCTTTGTTTTCTTGTCAAAAAAAAATCAGAAAATCACTTCCGAAAACAAAGTATTCATCCAACCAAACATTTCTCAAAACAACCAAACACATCAAAAACAAAGTGCAAACAACAAAGAGTCAAATTTTACGACCATTCTTCACATCTTGTGAAAGAAGAAGCGTCATCAGAATATCAACTTGAAAAGAAGACCATTAAGCTCAAAGGCTTTGATCAAAAGGAGGAAATTCTTCTATATAAATAGACAAATCTTTGTCTCACATAGAGTCTTTCTACGTCACATGCATCTCTACCTTCAAGGCAAAACAAACGAATTCGATTCAGAATCATTGAACCGCAGAGCTTTTATGCAATATAGAGCTTTGAGTTATCACAAAAACCAAGGAGGTAAGATTAATCCCAACTTTATTTCAAATGTCCGTATCACATACAACACAGCTCAAGAAATACCACCAACACCTGAAAAGGAAGAGGTAGAGTTCGTCCCATTTGTCACACAAAGTTTTTATTGAAGTTAAAAATATTTCATCCATCATCTTATTCATCCATCATCACTTCATCATCAATTCGTTCCAAACTCTCAAAACATTCAGAGGTTCTTGTCCCAAGTTCTCTTTTAGATATTGCTTGAATCAAACACATCACTTTTTAGATTGTTTCTACATCTAGGATAAGATCATCCTAAGAGACACATCTACGCAGGTTAAAACTAGTTTATGAGTGAATCCTCTCATTACTAGGTAGTTCAATCTGTAACACATCTCATATTTCTCTACACCTTATCACATCAAAACTTATCAAACAAACAAGTTGATGTCATAGAAATGGGGACAAGGCAACAACAAAGTTCAATGTTAATAAGTTAGTTTCAACCCTAAAAACAAAACAAAGAACTAAAAATCATTCCAAACATATCAAAAGAGATTTCAAAAAGCATGAAAGATGTTTAACAAAATAAAAGAAAGGAGAAGAGCCTCCCTAAGATGCTTCCATGATGCCTTTTGATGCTTCTCCCTTGTTTCTCCCCTCTCCAAGTCCCAAATGAGTGTAGCTCTCAGCTTTTAGCACTAGCCATGGATGCCATATGGAGATTCAAGATGGTTGAATATGATAAGCAAATGCTATGCAAGTGTAGATAGTGATGCTATGAAAAAACTCTATGCTAATACCATTATAACAACAATATTCTAATGCTTCCTCTTTGCTTGAGGAGAAGGGTTCTATTTATAGAAGAAATGGGGAAATGAAGGGTTAAGATTGAGTAATCTTAACAAGGGTTAGGATTGAAAGATATTCAATCCATGTGAGACTTTCAATCCAATCCCATGTTGACAAGTGTCACCATGAGGAGGCTTGAGAGGAGAGATAAGGAGCATTAAATGCTTGAGGGGACATGATGGTTACCCTAGTCAAAGAAATAAATGCTTTGAAGAGACACATAAGTTACATGAGGGTTAAGTTAGGGGTCAAAGTCGTTAACCATGGGTGCAAGTGAAATTAACCATTAATGGTCATGTAAGAGCCATAAGTGGTTTGGAAGACTTTAGAGGTTAATTTGTTGAACACACAAAGCATTAATTGTTTTTCAAAGACTTTGGAGTCTTTGAGAAGTGACTTCAATTTTCTTAGGAATGTGACAATATTTAGGGGATGGATTAGGTTAATTAGGAAGGGTTTAGAAGAATCTAGAAGGGGTTTAGGCATGCAAGTGGATTTTGTAGCAAAATGCAAGTGGGAGGAATTTTGGTATTTTCAATTAAAATAAAATCATTTATTTCAATTAAATGGTGTAATTTGCATTTGGGTAAATATTCAAATAAATATTAATTTATTTAAATGAGAAAAAGGAAAATAAAGCATTAAATGCTTGAAGACTTTAAGGGAAACCATTAAAGGTTTGAGAAGACTCTAGAAGGAAGCCATTAAATTTGAAGACTTTAAGGAAAACCATTAAAGTCTTAAGAAGACTTTAAAGGAAGCCATTAAGTTTGAAGACTTTAAGAGAAACCATTAAAGGTTTGAGAAGACTCTAGAACGAAGCCATTAAGTTTAAAGACTTTAAGAGAAACCATTAAGGTTTCAAGTGGGTGAGGATAAATAGGATTTTAAATAAATAATTTATTTAAAATAGTTGTGCAACTTGCATTTGTAGGAAAATACAAGTGGGTGGAGGATAAAGGTGATTTAAATAAATGATTTGTTTAAAATAGTTGTGCAACTTGCATTTGTAGGAAAATACAAGTGGGTGGAGGGTAAAGGTGATTTAAATAAATTATTTATTTATTTAAATATGAGAGATGAGATTTTGGGGGAATTTAAATAAATATTAATTTATTTAAATGTGAGAGAAGTGTTGTCTTCAAAACCTTATTCCCTTTAATATCCTCAAATTTATATGGTTTAAAGTTTGGTGCAGAAGAGATATCAAAGATAAGGAAATTCTCAAGACAACATATGACAAGGTTTGGATAGATCTTCTACACTTCGGGCTTCCTCAGAACCCAGGTGGGTATACCTTTGTGAATTAAATTCACACTTTCAAACATAAACCCACAGCAAACTAGTCCAGAAAACCAGTAGATTTATTCACCTTGAAATCAACTAAAAACAAAGGATGGAAATTGTACTTAATTTCAGCATTTCGATCAACAAAGCATGCAATAAACAACTCCAATTAATACCAGTGCCTTATCCAAGGTCACAGAGTCATCTAAACTCAAATAAAACTCCTTAAACAACACATCTTTATATTTCCCGTCGGTTTGGTTTCTATTAATCCTTATATATGTCTGACACATACAAGAATTCAAGCATTCCAAACTAAGCTATGGTCCTCAGAATTCAAAGTTCCTCCCAAAGAAATTACTGGTATGAGTGATCTCATGTATTTAATTTCCCTCCTAAAGAGAAAAGCTAACAAACACTTATACTAAAATTGCTTTGCAATTCCATTCAAACGGAACAACCCTGCATTATTCAGAATGAAAATAGTAAATAAAGTTATGAACGAACTTGAAGACAACACAAAGCTTTACTCAAAACCGATGGCCTGTATATTGATATTTAGTTCAAGAAATATTACAATAAATTCTGATTTCTCCATTAAACTTAGAAAAGCTCAGATAAACTTCTGCAGCGTTTTCTTACAAAATTTTGTGATCCCCTTTCCTCTAGTCCTGGTATCCATTTATAGCAACATGGATGCACAAAGCTTCGGACCTTTCGAGGAGAGTTTGTTACAATCATATTTTTTCAAAAATTAAGAGGTTACAAGTTTTCCGCAAAGAATAGTTACGAGCACTTTTCAGCCTCTGCAGTTTGTTCAATAGGCTGTTTGGTTGCAACCTCTACTGTCTTTTCAGGGGCGCTCTCCAACTGTTCTGGATTATGGGTGGCATACTTAATTTCCCACTCACCATATATCTCTTCTATCGGCCATGAAAAATTAATCACATCATCTTTAATCTTAGTCAACCTTTTCCAAGAATTTCTCAGTTTGTTGACTTCTGAATTAAGAAAACCATAATGTAATTTAATTTTCTCTATTTCCTGTATTGTCACAACAAAGAAAGAAGTATCATCAAGATCAATGATGCCTTTAACCCTTGCTGACAATTTAGCTTCTATTTCCTTAAGCCATATTCGCTTGTCTTTTAACTGATCCGGATTAGCAAAAATTCCTGGGAGCAATTCAAAAACTTGATCAGTGTATTCCTTCTTACACAAATTAACCTTTCTATCCACATTATCTACTTCTGCTACCAGTTGCATTAAGACTTTAGTGACATCAGAAGTGGATTTGATAATAGGATTGGCTCTTGCTTCATCACAAGATACACACATGAACTCTAGATCTTGCTCCCTAGGCCTCCATCTGTCAAAAATGGGTGTCAAAATGGCCTTATCTCTCCTCAGCTCATTCCATATCTCCATAATTTTTCTCACATTGTTGTAAAGCAATGAGGCATTTATCGTATCTGCAAAACTGGAGATTGTGGCCCTTACATTTTCCTCATATTTCCCTGCATATAAGGTCTGAGCTTGTTTCAGGTTTTCTAGTTCTTGAGGAGTAATCTCAATCATTTGAGAGCTGGAGGGTGCTGGAGATGGTGGAAATTAGATGATAGGGCTAGTAGGCGGAGGTCTTGTAGGAGAAGAGGAAATCATCAGTGTTGAAGACTCACGTTGTTGGTGTTGTTCCATCGATTAGCTTTGTAATTTAGCAATGATGCTATCTTTACCTCTCACCTCCTCCTTGGCACTATTATAGGCCTTCAAAACTATTTCCAACTAAATTTGGAGGGCCTCCTTTTCTTTGGCTACCTTCTCAGCTACTGCAACACTGAATTTTGCAGTTTCTAGCACAGTGCTAGCAGCCTTTACTACCCCTGTACTCTGTACTCTTTTTACCATCATTCCACCAAGGTAACTTGACCCTGAGGTGTCTTTGCCTTTATTGCTCTCATTTCTCTTGAGAGACCACATGACTAGTGCAGCATTATCCTTATTGAAGGTAACTCCTTCCATGGGTTTGGTCTCTTTTCTTACTACATCTAACACTAGGGCATCTGCAATATCTCACTTTGGTAAGATAAGCACTCCAGCTTATGCTACCATATCCCTTCCCTGCTCAGGAGTGATGGTTTTGAATTCCTCCATCATTTCTTGTTTTATTTCTTCCTCCACTGAGGCTGGATCTTTATTGGGCTGCGCAGTCTTTTTTGCCTCACATCTAGCATTATATTTGTCTATATGCTATTTCCAAATGAATTGCATAAATGCTTCCGATGTGACAAAGTCGTCATCAGCTAAAAAGGCACTACTTGCCTTTTTTATCTCATGATCCCACTCTTGGCCTTTGAGTTCAGTGGAAGTAATATCCATTTTAGCATTAATGGGCTCTTCTGGCATCCCTTCCTCCACTTCATCATAGGTGTATGCGATTTCACCTAATCTACCCAACTGCAAGAGGTATTCAGCTACTGCTTGTTCATCTCCTATATGGATAGGGGATTGGGATGGGGAATACAAAGGTGTATCTAATTGCACTTCCTTCCCCACCCTTTGCTTCTTTGGGCTATCTTGGATGTCAATGACATCTTGTATCTTCCTCTTTCCTTTGGATGTAGAGGGCTCCCCTATTATAGGCACTAGCATACTGTAACCTGATTTCTTGTGTAGTCTGTAATCACCAGGATGAACTACTTTGCTGGAAGCTGACCTGCTTAGGATCATTCTGGCCTTTTCAGGGTTTCTCTTAATCACAGCTTCCCTTTTCTCCTTCAGTGTTTGCATCACATCTTCAAAGCAAACAATCAAAAATTTTATTTTATTTTCCAATGGGAAAAAGCTAGACAATGGGTCATAGCTGGCATCAAACTGATGCACAAAATCCAAGGCTTTCTTATAAGCCACCCACTTTTCTTTCCTTAGTTCCTTCTCATCTAGATCAAATTCATTTTTGATGAGGTCTTCAGGAAATTGGAATTGATGAGGCCTACCTCTTCATGCTACCTTCTTCCTAAATACAACATTGAAGAAGTCCTCTGGATCAGCACACCTAGACACTGCGGTGGACAAATGATAAGGTTTGAGGAAATCCTCAAAGCAATTCTAGCCTCCCTTTGTTATTATGAATTGGTGGGCTATGGTAGCTGCAGGGAAAATAGTCCCTTTACCTTTGCCTGTTAACTCTGTCTCTTGTAGGCCACCAATTTGCCTAAGGATCTCCGTTATTCCCACTTTGATAGGGACCCGGTAAGGTAACAAAAATGGAGTACCCCTGAAACCAAAAACTCTGAAAACTGTGGAGACTAGATATAAATATATGTCGCCCCAGTTATGAACAATCTTGATGTTCTCTACTAATTCTTTTGGCCTTATGAATTCCAAAAGAACCTTGGGGACTCTTGGGTTATCAGAGCAAAGGAGAGTCCTTATTTTGGATGCAAAATATTTATCAAACTTTAAGAAACTAGCATCCTATCTGTCCCACGACAACACAGTACTCCATAATTGTACTGGCATTTTTTCTCCTTCCTTCTCCTTAACCAGGTCTAATCCACTGGCGAAATAATCACCACCTTTGAAGAGAAAAAGGTGCATTAAGAGTGAATACCATCCGAAAGGTCTGTCCACTTTTCCATTCTTTATTTCTATCAAACCTCCATGGATAGCATTGGCAATGAAAGAGGCATAATAAAATGTGATAACAAGAGAAGGATTCAAAATCTGGGCAATCATTAGCAAGTAATGATTTGGCATATCTGCTTTAGCATCCTCTCCCAGAACTTGACAAAGTGCCCAATACATCCCTTTAGCCCTTAGGGTAAACATACTTAATGAGAAGGGCTCTTGCGTGTTGGGTCCTACAACTGCTAACCCTCCTATTTTCACAAAAAGTTCCTTTAGAGGCCCATTCCTAAGATGACTCCTCTGTGCACCGTAAACTTGGGCTAATGCTGTGAAATTTATAGGTTCCAGGAAATTTGTGAACTCATTAAGTCCAAATGCTGTCCTAAATTCTTCAGCATTAATTTCCACAAGGGTTTTCCCATTTACATCCGGGATGCATCTTGTGACTGGATCATAATTTAATGCCATTTGGGTTAGCAGGTCTGTATCCATGAATACCCCTGGGACTACTAACTTCCCAACATCTAGTTCCCAGATACTGTTTTGAGGAGTAGGAGAATTTCTCATTCCAAATCCAACTTTAAACAACCCCAACCCGGATAGCCCAACCTGTGGGTCTCTTAGCCAATTACCTTTGTCATACAATCCTTCTCCTATCTTCAGATGGGGAGCCCTGGGCACTAACTCTTTGGCCTTTGATGCCTGATTGGTTGATAACGTCAACTATTCTAAAAAATCATCACATACACTTCTTTCTAAATAGTTAACCTTGCCGAAAAATTCCCTTTTAGGAGCCATTTTGAAAATGCAATGAAATGAATATCACTCTCAAACAATCCTGCAACAAAAGAATTATCTTACTTAGAACACCACACAAGAATTGCTACAAAAAATGAGAGAACCTGATCTTTGCTTGAAGGAATTTTTTCTGCAACTAAACCGTCTTGCTCTGAATATGAAGGAGATAACTCTGTGTCTGCTCTTCTGCAAAATCTTTTAAAAGATATCTTCACTTGGTAGCTAGGAAATCAAATATTTGTACTCAGGGCCTTAACTGTAACATTGATTCCGCATGCTCCGGCCGTCCCTTCGAAATTGAATTCATACGAGAATTCGTATTTTTCGCTCCAACGGGTCACAACATTCCTACAAGTGTTCCATTTTGCTCTTTCACAACTCTGCGAAGCATAACCATCGGGCAGCTTAGTCCTGCGAAATAGCGCCAACCGTTCGATCAAAAGAAACTTGATCGAACATTAGATTAACTGACGGCTTTAGCTTTTTTTTGGGTCCTGCTTTTTTATTGGCTGCATAATACCATGTGGCATCGATTCATTGGCCTTGAAATTCCCTTCGCATTCTACTTGATACTGGCCGCGTGTCTTTCTTTTATACCGACGTTTCCACCTTGGCGGGCCCACACTTTCTTCTTTGACCACATGTCATCATGACATGTGGATGGTTCTTGTTCATTCTCGCTATTTCATGGGCATAAAGAGTGAGCACTTTACCCTTGTGAAATAGCACCGGCCGTTGGATCATCTCAGAAGTTGATCGGCATTTAATCCTCCGAGAAGGCTCTCAAGAATGGTGGGCCCGTTGACTCGTCACGAACACCTGGCACCCAGTCACCTGCGGAGCTGACTTATCACTCTGTCATTCGCTAGAAGGAAACCATAGGGGCCCCACTTTCGTCTCAACAACCCTATAGTCCAGGTCATCATCATGACATGTGGACTGTTCTTGTTCATTCTCGCTATTTCGTGGGCATAAAGAGTGAGCACTTTACCCTTGTGAAATAACGCCAGCCGTTGGATCATCTCTGAAGTTGATCGGCATTTAATCCTCCAAGAAGGCTCTGAGGAATGGTGGGCTCGCTGACTCATCACGAACACCTGACACCCAGTCACCTACGAAGCTGACTTGTCACTCTATCATTTGCCAGAAGGAAACCACAGGGGCCCCACTTTTGTCTCAACAGCCCTATAGTCCAGGTCATCATCATGACACGTGGACAGTTCTTATTCATTCTCGCTATTTCGCGGGCATTAAGAGTGATCACTTTACCCTTGCGAAATAGTGCCAGCCGTTGGATCATCTCTGAAGTTGATCGACATTTAATCCTCCAAGAAGGCTCTGAGGAATGGTGGGCCCGCTGACTCGTCACGAATACCTGGCATCCAGTCACCTGCGGAGCTGACTTTTCACTCTGTCATTCGCCAGAAGGAAACCACGAGGGCCCCACTTTTGTCTCAACAGCCTTATAGTCCAGGTCATCATCATGACACGTGGACGGTTCTTGTTCATTCTCGCTATTTCGCGGGCATAAAGAGTGAGCACTTTACCCTTGCAAAATAGCGCTAGTCATTGGATCATCTCTGAAGTTGATCGGCATTTAATCCTCTGAGAAGGCTCTCAGGAATGGTGGGCCCGCTGACTCGTCACGAACACCTGGCACCCAGTCACCTGCCAGGTCATCTTCATCTGTGACTTGACTCACTTCCGGGGCCCACCTTTCATCTTTTTAATCCTAACCCACTGACTGTTGTCTTCAAGTGTCATGTGTCGTCATTTTACTCGCTGTCAACAACCAGCTGGACTATCTATGTGGCATGCCATGTGGTTTTCGCAACTTCACGGGTTTTAAACTACGCGCAACTTCACCTAGCGAAATAGCGCGAGCTGTGGATTAATCCGCGAGATGCGCACTAGTTACTGGGCCTGACAAATTTAGAAAAAAAATACACAAGGCATAAAATTTTCAATAAATCAACATAACCCGCCTAGGTAAACAACAAGGGGGAACACATCCTATGACCCCACGACCCATTACTTAAGTGAATAAAGTAACGACAGATTAAAAACTAGAGGGTTTAAAACAAATAAGATAGGATCTAAAATCAAAAACCCTTAAACCCTTAAAGGCTAGAACAAAGCTGAAGCACTTGGAACTACACCCTATTCAAAAATTTCAACAAACTATAGCCAATTATGGGAAAAGAAAAACCCAATTTTAATCAGTGATAACAGCGGCTCTGACTGGGGATGGTTGATTGCGAGATCAACACAAGAAAACTCAGAAACTCTGGAGAAGCAGACCAAAACACAGACCAAAACCAGAAAAGTAGGAAAGAAAACAAAATATGTACAAACAAAGGACCTACCGTGCATGGACATTAAGAGAAATAATGCTTCAGGAATTGTCCATGCACTGGAAATTCCTGCATCTCATCATCCATATTTTTCAAGAAATATGAATCTTTACCATTTAAGTCACAGACCACGAAAGGGCCAATCCATAGTAATTCAAATTTTTTATGCTTTCCTTTATCCTATCCTTTTGCATTCCACTGAAGAACCATGTCATCAATTTGAAACTTCCTTAGTGATGTCCTTTTATCAAAAAGATACTTTGACTGCAACTAGATCTTCCAATTTTTTTGATGAGCAGAAGTCCTAAGCTCCTCTTTTTCTACAATTTGAATCATTCGGTTTTCCATTGGTTCAGATACCTCCATGTCCTCATTCTGCAAAAACTTATACACTGGAAGTAGGTTATTTACTGGTAGTCTGGCTTGGGTACCATAAACCAACTCAAAAGGTGACATTCCAATGGATTTTTAACTGTTATTCTATCTGCCCACAGAGCTAACTTCAACTTTTGATCCCAAGATCTTTTATTCTCCTCTAGGATTTTCTTGATGATATTCAACAAGCTTTTATTGCTGGATTCTGCTTGTCCATTCCCCTAGGGGTGATAAGGTGATGAGTATGACATGAGTATACCATGACTACTGCAAAAGCCTTCAAATTCTTCTGATCTAAAACACGTAGCATTATCCATTACCAATTTTGCAGGTGTTCCAAATCTAGTCACAATATTATCCATTAGGAAATCAATGACAATTTTACTAGTAGCTCTTCTTGTAGGGATGGCTTCTATCCATTTGGTGAAATAATCAGTGGCTACTATGATCCATCCATGACCTCTCCCTGATTTCTCAACAATTTCTCCAATGAAATCGATGCCCCACTAGACAAAAGGAGCTTCTACAGAGACTAGATTTAGGGGTAAAGCTCCTTCATACTTAAGCTTAGAGGAGAATCTTTGACATGGATCACATCTCCGAACATATGCGTGGGTATCTTTAAATAAAGTGAGCCAATAATACCCAGCCCGTATTATCTTACCAATAGTAGTCTTAGCAAAATAATGACCTCCACATACTCCATCATGCATTTCAATCAACACTTGTTTAGCTTGAAATTCATCCAAGCACATTAGTAACTCTCCATCTCTTTTTCTCTAGAAAAGATCACCCTAAATGAGCACATACTTTTGGGACTTGAGTTTCAAAGTTCTTTTCTAATTGTATGTCATTTCTTCTAGGAATATATCACCTCTCAACACTTGGATTATTTCTGTGTACCAGGGTTGCCTCTCTATACTTGTGACCAAAGCATCTCTAACCTCAACATTGTGTACTTCTACATTCATGAGATTTGACTCAGTCATGAGCTTAGCCAAACCTAACCCTCTCACCAATTTGGTGATCTTTATCTCCAAGTTGAACTCCTGAATCCTATTAATCCATCTGCATCTCTTCCCAGTAACCTCAGACTGAGACAAGATATCCTTAACTGCAGCGTGTGGGACATAGGCAATAATGTTTGCATTAACTAGATATGGCCTAAAAGCCTTAACAACCTTTACTAGGGCATAAGCTTGTTTCTCCATGGTTTCATATTTTAGTTTTGCTGCTTGCAAAGATTTACTGTAGAAGGCTATGGGATGTTCATATCCTTCATTATCCTTTTGTAATAGTACTGTAGCCACCGTGTGATATGAAGCAAAAGAAAACAGAGAAACAGGCTTACTATAATCAGGGGATTTCAACACTGGTGCCTCTTGGATTGCCTTCTTAATCTCATCAAAAGCTTTTGAAGCTTCTTGATCCCAATGAAACTTCGTGTCCTTCTTAAGCAATTTGACAATAGGCTTAACTATCTCCGCGAAGTTTTCAATGAATCTCCTGACAAAATTTACTTTGCCTAGAAAAGATTGGATACCTTTCACACTTTTAGATTCAGACACCTTATTGATTGCTTCAATTCTCTCAGGGTCTATTCTTACCCCTTCCTTGGAAACTATGTGTCCCAACAACTTTCCTTCAATGACCCCAAAATGACATTTCTTTGGATTCAGTGACACACCAAATTCCAGGGCTTTATCGAACACCTTCTCTAGATGTCCACAATGATCATCAGCTTTCTTTGAGAAACAAGTTAGATCATCTTGGTAAACCACCATGATAATATTTATGAATTCTTTAAAAGCCACATCCATAGCTCTTTGAAATATAGCTCCTGCATTTTTTAATCCAAATGGCATTCTAACATATACATAGGTTCCCCATGGAGTGGTGAAAGTTGTTTTAAACTGTTCAGACTCCTTTACCAACACTTGATTGTATCCTAAGAAACCATCCATCATAGATAAAAGATCAGAACCTGTCACTCTTTGTAGCATTGCTTCCATATTTGGAGATGAGTAATTATCTTTTAGGGAGGCAACATTTAGATTCCTAAAATCTACACACAATTTGATGTCTCCATTCTTCTTCCTTACTGGGACCAAATTGGAGACCCATGAAGAATGCCTTATTGGTTTGATAATTCCCCCTTCTCTCAATTTGGTCAACTTTTGTTGCATTTTAGTTTCTAATAAGGGGTTGATAGGTCTCTGTTTCTGTTTGAAAGGCTTAGCATCTGGAAGTAAAGGAACTTCATGCTGAAAGAGATCTTGTCTATACGCCTTTAGGTCTTCATAAGACCAAGCAAAGACATGCTTATACCTTTTCAATAAATTGATAAGGTTAGTCCTAACATGAGGGGGTAATTTCTTTCCGATATATACCAGCTTAGGAAATGATTCTATCCCCAGGTTTACTTCCTTTAATTCTTCTAACTTGGTGGTAGATCGCTGGTGTAAATGACTATCATTATAACTAAACATGCTCTCGAGCTCCACCAACCCTTTAGGTATCTCATTGGTTTCCAACTGAACAACATCATTTCCAAACACTGTCTCTCTATTATCTACAACTTCCACCAATGCATTGCAATCAATCTTTTGTCCATCATAATCATCAACACATTGTATAAACCTAAGAATGTCTTCATCGTCAGCAAAAACTTGCCAATTGTACACATTATCAGGGATAGCAGGCCTAGATTTTATTTCCACAGTGGAAATACCGGTTAGTGTTGCATCATCATTTTTCAAAGCAACATTAGCTAGGAAATCTGCCATAATATTTTTGGTTCGCTCTATCCAATTAATAGAAAATGCATCAAAATGCTCAATAACATCCCAAACAGCATCCTTGTATTGCTTCAATCTATCATTCTTGGATGCATATTTAGATCTCACCTGAGAAATAACCAATTCCGAATCCCCCATTACTTTCAACAGTTGAATTCCATGCCTTTTTGCAACCTCAAGTCCTAGTAACAGGGCTTCATACTCTGCAATATTATTTGTGCACTGGAATGCCAATAAAAATGAGTACTTAAAAGTTATATCTGATGGGGACACAAAAAGAACTCCTGCTCCAGATCCTTCTTTGGAGCAAGCTCCATCAAAATACATCTGCCACAACCCATACTGATGTGCTTGTAACTCGACTACAATTGGGTCAGTATTCTTCAATTGAGGTGAAATTGGTTGAAGTCTGAAGTTATCTAAATCTACATCAATCATACAGTTAAGCATACTAGGGTCCACATTTTCAATTACCTTAGGAGGTCGTGACTCTCTGTATAGTTTGACTTGGTTGCCACCAATAGGGATAGTAGCATAAGATAAGTCCAGTTGGACATTTCCCCCTACTGTTGCAGCCCACTGCCTAGACAGTAACATACCATAATGAGGTTTAGTATCAGTAACAATAACATCCATTTTGTAAGTGGCTTCAGGAAATGCTGCTATTTTTACTTCTACATCTCTCATTGTACCTATCACAAGCACTTCTCTATTATCCATGGCATAACATTTCCCATACACAGTGGTTACTGATAACCCTAATTCTTTCATAACACCATAGGGCATTACATTAGCAGCAGCTCCTGAGTCTATCATGCAGTTTTTAATCAACTGATTATTGACTAGCAAAATAACATAGAAGGGATCTACCTGAGAAGGCTCCTGAGTGATAGTGGTTCCAACATAGACCTCTGGGGTTTGGAACTCTTGATCCTTTCCAACTTTAGCCAAACCAGTAGGTAATACTGTGTCACAATCAGATATACCAGAGAATAAAGACAAAGCTGCATCCTTATGTTCTTTAATCTTTAGCAATTCTATTAATGGAACAGTGACTTTCATTTGAGTTAAAGCTTGGGCCATATCAAATGTAGAATTATTACATTTTTCAGTATTAACCTTAACTTTTTCTGTTTTGAAGTGGCTTGCCTTTTTTACTGTCTCTGCTCTTTGTACATCACCAATAGTTTTGTCATCTATGCCTTTGGGTAAATCTTTAACTGGTTCATCCTTTTCTTGACTGACCTTGGGAATAGTAGAAGCACTGCTTAATGCCCCCTTTTTTGTGACTTCTTTTACAAACATAGACCCTAGCTCACCCTAATCAGTATCTCTCTTGGTGCTTCTTAGATTATAGTTGTGTTTTGCTTTGGCAATTGCAGCCTTAGTGAGATTTCTAACTTCTTCCTCACTAAGCCTCCCAAGATGAACTTCTTCATCTTCAATTGTTACCACATTCACTGTGGGATGCCAACCTAAGGCTAAATGTCCTTGCACTAACCTTTCACTATCCAACACATCACTGTATTCACTTTGCATAGATTCCTCATCACTTTCTACAATAATTTCAAACATATTAATGTCAGGCTCTGCTTCTGGTCTCATAGATTCTTCCAAAGCTTGAGCCATTGCACACTGATGAGGAAAATGTGGTCCATCACAAGCAATACACCAAGGAGTATTTTCTATATTATTAACAGCTTTCCCTTTCAAAGGATCCGGTGTGTCTTGACTTTGGGCAATTTTGGGCTTCTCAATTTGGGGTTTACCATCTTTCCAATTTGTATTGTATGGCATATCATGTAATCTAGGAGGTCTATCTTGCCAATTATAATGGGGCTTATCATTTTTGCTAACCTTGGCAGTCAAATCTTTCATAGTAGTAACCAGTTTCTCCATTTTATTATCCTCTTTAGCAATTTTGTTAGGTTGTTGTTTGGTTTCATGCCATAATCTACCATCTGTCCTTCTTCCTAATTTTCCAGATGCTTTTCTATTGCTTTCTACATTTATAGCAATTCTAAAAGCATCCCTCAAGTTATGAGGATTTTTATCTCTCAAAATATAGGCCATTTTGGAATCAAATGCATTGTAGTATGTATTAAGACACATGTTATCATCTAGCCTCATCACTTGATACAACCTGTGCATAGCTTTCTGGAATCTGGCATTGAAATTAGTGACTATTTTATTTTTAGATTTTCTAATATTATTGAACTCATTCAGCATGAAACTCACATTAGTCTTGTCACCATACTATTCTTGAAAACAATTTTTAAAATCATCCCATGAACCTATGCTATTTATTGGAAGACCTCTGTACCAATCTCTTGCATCATCAACTAGAGATTGAACAAATAGCTTCATAATAACATCTTCATCTGCTATCTCATAATCATTTATTAAATCCCCAAAAGACTTCAGATGTTCCTCAGCACTAATTGCATTGTTCCCGGTAAACTTATGGAGTTTGTCTCTTAGCTCAGTAGGAACATGATTTGGATATCTTGGGATCCCATCAAAAAACAATTGCCTATATTGTTCTAGATTGATTGGCCTTCTTTGAAAAGGGGCAACAACACTATTACATCCCATGGTCATTTTAGCTTTTGGGATTGGAGATTGAGGTGCTTGAGTGTACTGTTTATTCGAGGGTGTTTGACTTACTGAGGCAATATTAGCATGCACTGTAGGTTGAGTATTGACCTGAGGAACGGAAATGTGTTGAGGATTAGGCTTGCTAAGATCTTTCGATGGGAATATAATAGGGGGAGCCTTTAAATAATTAATCTTTCTTTTAACTTCTTGATTCGCTGCTTCCAACTCAGCCTTTTCCAGTTCCATTTGGAGGTCTTCCTTTTCTTTCCTCATCCTTTCCATCTCTCTCTCATGTGCTAGAATCCTATGACAAATCCCTTCTGCAGTTTTAGATTCTACTTCATCCTCTACCCATTTCTGTTTTCCTTTGTCTAAATTAACTTTAGAAAGTTGGGAGTCATTAAACACTTCCCTAATTGACTGGGCTACTGACTTACCAGCTTGTCTATTCTTAGGGATTAGGATTTCCCTAATCACAGGGCCCTCCTCATCGCTTTTTTCTTTTTCCTTAGCAAGCATTTCAAGATCAGCTATCTGTCTAAGAAGCCTATCTCTTTCCATCAATTTGGCTTTAACTTCCTTCTCCTTATTTGCCTCCTTTTGGGCTCTTAAGGAGATTAAGTGATGGACTCTTTTATTCAAATCCTCGATCTCTTGAGACATCTTATCTTCATCAGGGAAGTTTTCTTCAGAGTCAGATGCATTAATTTGATCTATGTCAATTAGACTAATGTTCCCATCTATTGTCCTAGGAACTGAGTGCCTAATTGCATTTGAACTGGTTCTATCTTTTGCAGAAACACTAGCATGAGATAGATCTTGATTTAAAATAGGTGCATCATCAATATTTCCAAATAATCTGAAATGAAAACCTAAAATATCATGCTCCGAATCTCTAGAAGATGAATTAGACTTTGCATAGACAGGTCGATCAGGTACCTTACCAGTATTATTGCTTTTCTGCACCCACGCAGCATTTGATGGCTCATGCAACACAGATCTCTTTTGACCTCTTTGTGACTGTTCTGGTAAACCTTCTTGCAAGGTTTCACGAGGGTGTTTCTTCATGAATGATCTCGTGTTCTTGTTTCCTTGCATCTCGCTTGTCTTCTTTTAGAAAAATTTGTATCTCACAAGGACTGGTTCAATAGTAATAGAGTCGCCACCCACAAACTATGGGAAAAAAGAAAACAAGCAATCTTACCCCCAAACACCACAAATTTCTTTACAAATCTTGGCACAGATCAGTATTTATATCTTTCTTATAACTCTCCCCAGCAGAGTCGCCACTTTTGTTGTCTTCAAACCCTAATTCCCTTTAATATCCTCAAATTTATATGGTTTAAAGCTTGGTGTAGAAGAGATATCAAAGATAAGGAAATTCTCAAGACAACATATGACAAGGTTTGGATAGACCTTCTACACTTCGGGCTTCCTCGGAACCCAGGTGGGTATACCTTTCTGAATTAAATTCACACTTTCAAACATAAACCCACAGCAAATAAGTCCAGAAAATCAGTGGATTTATTCACCTTGAAATTAACTGAAAACAAAGGATGGAAATTGTACTTAATTTCAGCATTTCGATCAACAAAGCATGCAATAAACAACTCCAATTAATACCAGTGCCTTATCCAAGGTCACAGAGTCATCTAAACTCAAATAAAACTCCTTAAACAACACATCTTTATATTTCCCGTCGGTTTGGTTTCTATTAATCCTTATATATGCCTGACACATACAAGAATTCAAGCATTCCAAACTAAGCTATGGTCCTCAGAATTCAAAGTTCCTCCTAAAGAAATTACTAGTATGAGTAATCTCGCGTATTTAATTTCCCTCCTAAAGAGAAAAGCTAACAAACACTTATACTAAAATTGCTTTGCAATTCCATTCAAACGGAACAACCCTGGATTATTCAGAATGAAAACAGTAAATAAAGTTATGAACAAACTTGAAGACAACACAAAGCTTTACTCAAAACCGATGGCCTGTATATTGATATTCAGTTCAAGAAATATTACAATAAATTCTGATTTCTCCATTAAACTTAGAAAAGCTCAGATAAATTTCTGCAGCATTTTCTTAATAAATTTTGTGATCCCCTTTCCTCTAGTCCTGGTATCCATTTATAACAACATGGATGCACAAAGCTTCGGACCTTTCGAGGAGAGTTTGTTACAATCATATTTTTTCAAAAATTAAGAGGTTACAAGTTTTCCGCAAAAAATAGTTACGAGCACTTTTCAGCCTCTGCAGTTTGTTCAATAGGTTGTTCGGTTGCAACCTCTACTGTCTTTTCAGGGGCGCTCTCCAACTGTTCCGGATCATGGGTGGCATACTTAATTTCCCACTCACCATATATCTCTTCTGTCGGCCATGAAAAATTAATCACATCATCTTTAATCTTAGTCAACCTTTTCCAAGAATTTCTCAGTTTGTTGACTTCTGAATTAAGAAAACCATAATGTAATTTAATTTTCTCTATTTCCTGTATTGTCACAACAAAGAAAGAAGTATCATCAAGATCAATGATGCCTTTAACCCTTGCTGACAATTTAGCTTCTATTTCCTTAAGCCATATTCGCTTGTCTTTTAACTGATCCGGATTAGCAAAAATTCCTGGGAGCAATTCAAAAACTTGATCAGTGTATTCCTTCTTACACAAATTAACCTTTCTATCCACATTATCTACTTCTGCTGCCAGTTGCATTAAGACTTTAGCGACATCAAAAGTGGATTTGATAATAGGATTGGCTCTTGCTTCATCACAGGATACACACATGAACTCTAGATCTTGCTCCCTAAGCTTCCATCTGTCAAAAATGGGTGTCAAAATGGCCTTATCTCTCCTCAGCTCATTCCATATCTCCATAATTTTTCCCACATTGTTGTAAAGCAATGAGGCATTTATCGTATCTGCAAAATTGGAGATTGTGGCCCTTACCTTTTCCTCATATTTCTCTGCATATAAGGTCTGAGCTTGTTTCAGGTTTTCTAGCTCTTGAGGAGTAATCTCAATCATTTGAGAGCTGGAGGGTGCTGGAACTGCTTTGCTAGAAGTTGACCTGCTTAGGATCATTCTGGCCTTTTCAGGGTTGCTCTTAATCACAGCTTCCCTTTTCTCCTTCACTGTTTGCATCACATCTTCAAAGCAAACAATCAAAAATTTTATTTTTTCTTCCAATGGGAAAAAGCTAGACAATGGGTCATAGCTGGCATCAAACTGATGCACAAAATCCAAGGCTTTCTTATAAGCCACCCACTTTTCTTTCCTTAGTTCCTTCTCATCTAGATCAAATTTATTTCTGATAAGGTCTTCAGGAAATTGGAATTGAAGAGGCCTACCTCTTCATGCTACCTTCTTCCTAAATACACCATTGAAGAAGTCCTTTGGATCAACACACCTAGACATTGCTGTGGACAAATGATAAGGTTTGAGGAAATCCTCAAAGCAATTCCAGCCTCCCTTTGTTATTACGAATTGGTGGGCTATGGTAGCTGCAGGGAAAGTAGTCCCTTTACCTCTGCCTGTTAACTCTGCCTCTTGTAGGCCACCAATTTGCCTAAGGATCTCCGCTATTCCCACTTTGATAGGGACCTGGTAAGGTAATAAAAATGGAGTACCCCTGAAACCAAAAACTCTGAAAACTGTGGAGACTGGATATAAATATATGTCGCCCCAGTTATGAATAATTTTGATGTTCTTTGCGAATTCTTTTGGCCTTATGAATTCCAGAAGAACCTTGGGTACTCTTGGGTTATCAGAGTAGAGGAGAGTCCTTATTTTGGATGCAAAATATTTATCAAAATTTAAGAAACTAGCATCCTCTCTGTCCCACGACAACACAGTACTCCATAATTGTACTGGCATTTTTTCTCCTTCCTTCTCCTTAACCAGGTCTAATCCACTGGCGAAATAATCACCACCTTTGAAGAGAAAAAGGTGAATTAATAGTGAATACCATCCGAAAGGTCTGTCCATTTTTCCATTCTTTATTCCTATCAACCCTCCATGGATAGCATCGGCAATGAAAGAGGCATAATCAAATGTGATAGCAAGAGAAGGATTCAAAATCTGGGCAATCGTTAGCAAGTAATGATTTAGCATATCTACTTCAACATCCTCTCCCAGAACTTGACAAAGTGCCCAATACATCCCTTTAGCCCTCAGGGTAAACATACTTAATGAGAAGGGCTCTTGCATGTTGGGTCCTACAACTGCTAACCCTCCTATTTTCACAAAAAGTTCCTTGAGAGGCCCATTCCTAAGATGACTCCTCTGTGCACCGTAAACTTGGGTTAATGCTGTGAAATTTATAGGTTCCAGGAAATTTGTGAACTCATTAAGTCCAAATGTTGTCCTAAATTCTTCAGCATTAATTTCCACAAGGGTTTTCCCATTTACATCCTGGATGCATCTTGTGACTGGATCATAATTTAATGTCATTTGGGTTAGCAGGTCTGTATCCATGAATACCCCTGGGACTACTAACTTCCCAACATTTAGTTCTCAGCTACTGTTTTGAGGAGCAGGAGAATTTCTCATTCCAAATCTAGATTTAAACAACCCCAACCTGGATAGCCCAACCTGTGGGTCTCTTAGCCAATTACCTTTATCATACAATCCTTCTCCTATCTTCAAACGGGGAAAGGGGCACTAACTCTTTGGCCTTTGATGCCTGATTGGTTGATAACGTCAACTGTTCTAAAAATCATCACATACACTTCTTTCTAAATAGTTAACCTTGCCGGAAAATTCCCTTTTAGGAGCCATTTTGAAAATGCAATGAAATGAATATCACTCTCAAACAATCCTGCAATGAAAGAATTATCTTACTTAGAACACCACACAAGAATTGCTACAAAAAATGAGAGAACCTGATCTTTGCTTGAAGGATTTTTTTCTGCAACTGAACCGTCTTGCTCTGAATATGAAGGAGATAACTCTGCGTCTGCTCTTCTGCAAAATCTTTTAAAAGATATCTTCACTTGGTAGTTAGGAAATCAAATATTTGTACTCAGGGCCTTAACTGTAACATTGATTCTGCATGCTCCGGTCGTCCCTTCGAAATTGAATTCATACGAAAATTCATATTTTTTGCTCCAACGGGTCACAACATTCCTGCAGGTGTTCCATTTTGCTCTTTTACAACTTCGCGAAGCATAACCATCGGGTAGCTTAGTCCTGCGAAATAGCGCCAACCGTTCGATCAAAAGAAACTTGATCGAACATTAGATTAACTGACGGCTTTAGCCTTTTTCTGGGTCCCACTTTTTTATTGGCTGCATAATACCATGTGGCATCGATTCATTGGCCTTGAAATTTCCTTCGCATTCTACTTGATACTGGCCCCGTGTCTTTCTTTTATACCGACGTTTCCACCTTGGCGGGCCCACACTTTCTTCTTTGACCACGTGTCATCATGACACATGGACGGTTCTTGTTCATTCTCACTATTTCGTGGGCATAAAGAGTGAGCACTTTACCCTTGCGAAATAGCACCGGCCGTTGGATAATCTCTGAAGTTGATCAGCATTTAATCCTCCGAGAAGGCTCTCAGGAATGGTGGGCCCGTTGACTCATCACGAACACCTGGCACCCAGTCACCTGTGGAGCTGACTTGTCACTCTGTCATTCGCCAGAAGGAAACCATAGGGGCCCCACTTTCGTCTCAACAACCCTATAGTCCAGGTCATCATCATGACACATGGACGGTTCTTGTTCATTCTCGCTATTTTGCGGGCATAAAGAGTGAACATTTTACCTTTGCAAAATAGCGCTAGCTGTTGGATCATCTCTGAAGTTGATCAGCATTTAATCCTCCGAGAAGGCTCTGAGGAATGGTGGGCCCGCTGACTCGTCACGAACACCTGGCACCCAGTCACCTGCGGAGTTGACTTGTCACTCTGTCATTCGCCAGAAGGAAACCACGGTGGCCCCACTTTCGTCTCAACAGCCCTATAGTCTAGGTCATCATCATGACACGTGGACGGTTCTTGTTCATTCTCGTTATTTTGCAGGCATAAAGAGTGAGCACTTTACCCTTGCGAAATAGCGCCAGCCATTGGATCATATCTGAAGTTGATCGGCATTTAATCCTCCGAGAAGGCTCTCAGGAATGGTGGGCCCGCTGACTCGTCATGAACACCTGGCACCCAGTCACCTGCCAGGTCATCTCCATCTGCGACTTGACTCACCTCCGGGGCCCACCTTTCAGCTTTTTAATCTCGACCCACTGACTGTTGTCTTCAAGTGCCATGTGTTATCATTTTACTCGCTGTCAACAACCAGCTGGACTATCTATGTGGCATGCCATGTGGTTTTCGCAACTTCGTGGGTTTTAAACTACGCGCAACTTCACCTAGCGAAATAGTGCGAGCCGTGGATTAATCCGCGAGATGCGCACTAGTTACTGGGCCGGACAACTTTAGAAAAAAATACACAAGGCATAAAATTTTCGATAAATCAACATAACCCGCCTAGGCAAACAACAAGGGGGAACACATCCTACGACCCCACGACCCATTACTTAAGTGAATAAAGTAACGACAGATTAGAAACCAGAAGGTTTAAAACAAATAAGATAGGATCTAAAATAAAAAACCTTTAAACCCTTAAAGGCTAGAACAAAGCTGAAGCACTTGGAACTACACCCTATTCGAAAATTTCAACAAACTATAGCCAATTATAGGAAAAGAAAAACCCAATTTTAATCAGTGATAACAAGAAGATTTAATTAAATAAATATGATTTATCTATTTAATTAATGGTCTAAATTTGGTTAAGTGAATTAAATCAAATAAATTGAATAATTTATTTAATTAATAGGAGAAGAGGGTTAAGATGAATTAATTAAATATATTAATTTAATTATTTATTGATTGATGGTTAAATAATCAAATAAATACTAAATATTCATTTAATTAAGTGGACAAATTTATGTGACTACATTTGCCCCTCTTTGAGATGGTGCGGTTTTATTGCGTCGTTTCAAAGAAAGAAAAATAGGTGTGAAGAAATATGCCCCATAAATGTTAATTTAGTGGGTGGTATGCCTCCTCGAGAGATGGGCCGAAAAATTTCAAAAGATTGGGCGATCACTCGAAAAAGAACAAGAAGTGGAGGGGAAGTAGAATAGAAGAAATTAGCAATAACTGTGAAAGAATGGAAGAAAAATAGAGTGAATATGGAGAAATGGCAAGCTAATGCATACCCGTAGGTTATGTAGGAGATACGGTGCAAATGTGGTGTTGTGCTTTTGAATGATGCTATATAATTGATCAAAATGGCTGGACAATCTGGTGCAATTGCTTAAATTGCCTCGGTCGAGTCAAAGCGTGACAGTTGATGTCAGTTGGTCGCTTGGACAGGATAAAATCTGAGTAAGTGAATCAAAGTGACCTGATGTGACTTGGACAATTGATGTAATTGCATGATTAAGTCAAGGTATATGAAGCAAAATTCTCGTTGAGACATAGATAATTGATGTAATTGTCCGTTGGATTGTGTTTGATTGGTGGATCAATTGATTGTATATGTGTGTGTGATGGATGGTTGTGGGGAATCATGGCAGCCCCATTGAGACTAGGTCATTGTGATAAATGTCTGATGTAGTCTAGGATTACCTTGATCGATTACCTGTTGAGACCCGAAGATACTTGATCAGAGTATCTGTTGATAGTCTAGGTGTGTGGGAGTTGATGTACCTGTGCAAATAGGGTAATTGGCTTAATTTTGTGGATGAGTGAGGATGGGAAGCGATCAAGGGATTAGGATGATGTTGATGATCAAGATAGGGAGGGTGAGGGGGGATTCGATGTTAGACAGAAGATATGGTGGACTAGGACCGAGTCCTATGGAAGAAGATGAGTAAAATAGAGTATGCATTATTATGACTATGTATGCATGATATGCAACTATTATAAATGTATGGATGGGTGGAATGCAATGAAATGCAATATATATAGATGAGATGAGATGATGATCCATAGTGCTCTATTTTTATCATTGAGCTTTAAAATGTTGTAAGAAAATACAAGCAACTTGACATAAAGATTCAAGATGACCAGAGTATTTCTTACATGGATTTTGATATAGCAAGTTAATACAAGCAACTTGATATAATGGATCAAGTTGACCAGAGTATTGCTTGCGAAATAGACAAGGATTATCTCCTTTCATGCATGACTTGGATCGTCCTCCTTGATCTTAGACTGATCATATCCTGAGACAAGTGCATACCGCAATAAGAGATAAAACCTTTATTCAGTTTGGATGAGGTAGGAGGAACCAAAGAAAGAGCATTGTACCTACAAACAAATAGTATATACATAAAGAATAAAGAATATGGATCCTTGGTAATGGTTCATGCTCATATGGTCGAGGTATACGCTGTAGTCAGCAAGCCGTAGTGATCTATGATTGTATTTTTGCCTATGATCACATAGCTTAGTGAACTTCCCACGTAGATACCATTAGTACATGCCCCAAAACTTCATCAGAATAATGTGCCGAAGATACACAAACAATGTTGTAGGAACCTGATATATAAATGAATGAATTACTTCACAAATCAACCAAGTATTTGATAGCTTAACACAATTTTCTTGTCAAAGAAAATGTCATTTTGTCTTTGTTTTGGTAAGGAAGGATGCATCCTTGTTGAAGATAGTTTGATTGTTGATGTTGATTGTTTTGGTCAATTTGAGAAGTGATCATTGTGCGAGGATTTTTTTCAATGCTTGTTTGGTATCTGCGCGGACAAGTATGTACAATGTGTTGCCATGTTTTTGTGTGATTTTTGATGTTTTTTGATGTTTTTGGATTTTGAATTGTTTTGAATGTTTTTGGATTTTGAAGTGTTTTGGATGTTTTTGGATTTTGAATTGTTTTGAATGTTTGTGGATTTTGTGAGATAGTTTTAAATGAAGAACTTTAATGAATCACAAGACAATGTAGAATCCACTTCCATCAATAGTTTAAGGGAATTGCCCCCAGTTTAGACATGACTATAAAAAAGCGAGATGCAGGATGCATGTAGTACTTTCTTGGATAGAGGCGTGAGACTCTGTATGCTTCATCATCTATCAGATTATGCAAGGAAACCTGTAGTGATGGTATCTCAACCTCAATAGGTAAGATAGCTTTGGCACCATAGACCAATGAGTAGGGAGTTGCGCCTGTAGGGGTTCGAATGCTAGTTCGATATGCCCATAGTGCTGGATTCAGTTGAACATGCCAATCACGACCGGCATCATTGACTGTCTTCTTGAGGATTCTTAATGTGTTTTTATTTGATTCTTCAACTTGACCATTTCCTTGTGGGTAATAGGGGGTGGAAAAGCGGTGTTGGATGTGAAATTTCTCACAGAGTTCACGGACATCCTAATTTTTGAAAGGAAGACCGTTATCTGTGATGATGGACATGGATACACCATACCGGCAGATGATGTAATTAAGGATGAATGAGGCGATCTGCTTGCCGATGACTTAGGTAAGTGGAACAACTTTGATCCACTTTGTGAAATATTCAGTGGCGATAATAATGAATTTATGACCATTGGATGAAGATGGATGAATCTTACCCACAAGGTCAAGGCCCCATTGACAAAAAAGCCATGGTGTTATGATTGGTTGCAGTTCCTGGGCTGGTGCATGTATCAAGTCACCATAAACTTGACATTTCTTGCATTTTCTGACAAAGTAGTAGGAATCTTTTTCCATAGATGGCCAATAGTATCCATTGCGCAAGAGTTTCTTGGCTAGTGACGGACCACTTGAGTGAGTCCCGCAAATTCCTTCATGGACTTCTTCCAAAGCCTTTGTTATCTCACCTTTTTCGAGACATCAAAGGAGAGTACCATCAAGACCGCAGCGGTATAGGGTTTCAACAATAATGGTATATCGAGCAATTTGGCGAATGAAGGTTTTACGTTGGTTATTCGATTGGTTGGGAGGAAGGGTGTGATCACAGAGATAGGTGTAGAACTCACCATACCATGGGGATTCAAAACCGACAAGGTGATATATCATTTTGGATTCGAGGATATCATAAGCAGGAATCCAAAGCTATTCGACCAAGAACTCATAGCATGTTGAATTCTATGGAAGATCTAGGAGAGATGCGATGGTAGCCATAGCGTCAGCAGCTCGATTCTGATCTCTTGGTATCTTCTCAAAAGTGATAGTAGTAAATGATGTCTTTAGAGTGTCCACCATTTGCTTAAATGGCATGAGTTTATCATCCTTGGTCTAATATTCATCAGTTGCTTGTCGAATGGCCAGTTGTGAGTCGCCATATACTTGCAGTTCTTGTAATTTCCATTGTACAGCTAGCCTGAGTCCTGTGATCAAGGCCTCATACTCTGCTATGTTGTTAGTGCATGGAAATGTGAGCCTATAAGACTTCAGGATGCTATCACATTGAGGTGTGATAAATAGGATGCCTGCCCCCGAGCCATGTCTAATGTATGAACCATCAAAGTATAGCTTCCATGTTTGTGTTGTTGTGATCATGAATATCTCTTCATCTGGAAAATTGGAAATGAGAGGATGATCGCCTATGAGGGGTGCATCGGCCAACTGATCTGCAATAACCTACCCTTTGATAGATTTACGATCTACGTACTCGATGTCAATTTCATTTAGAATCATCACCCATTTGGCCAAGCGACCTATCAATGTTGCTTTGCTGAGTAAATACTTGAGTGGATCAATCTTTGCAATGAGTTGTACCTTGTGTGTTAACAGATAGTGCCTCGGTTTAGTTGCTGCTAAGATTACTGTTAGGCAAGCTCGCTCAATAGGTGTGTAATTGAGTTCATAGCCTACCAGTGTGTGAGAGATGTAGTAAATAGCACACTCTTTTCCTTCTGTATTATGTTGTGCTAGTAGTACACCCAATGCTATACTTGTTGCTAAGATATAGAGTAATAATGGTCTACTTGGATCTGGTGGGATCAGTAATGGTGGTTTCATGAGATAGTCTTTAAGTGTTTGAAATGCTTGCTGGCATCGGGCATCCCACTGAAAGCAGATGTTCTTGTGTAGTAGGTGTGTGAATGGGTGACACTTATCAGCCAATTGTGTAATGAATCTTCAAATGGATGGAAGTCGTCCTTGTAATGTCCTTAGCTAACTGATATTCTTTGGAGGTGGCATGTCGATGATTGCTTTTACCTTTGTTGGGTCGACCTCAATACCTTTGCTTGAGACAATGTATCCTAGAAGCTTCCCGGAGGTTACTCCAAAGACACATTTCTTTGGGTTGAGTCGAACATTGTATTGTTCCAGTCTATCAAAGATTTTATCTAAGATGTGGAGATGCCCTTCTCTGGTGAGTGATTTTGCTAGTAAGTCATCAACATAATCTTCCATCATAGTATGCATCATGTCATGGAAGATGGTGGTCATTGCTCTTTGATAAGTCGCTCATGCATTCTTTAGACCAAAAAGCATTACATTCCAGCAATATGTGCCCTATGGACATGTGAAGGTTGTCTTATGTTGATCTTTTGATCCGATCTTTATCTGATTGTATCCTAAAAAAGCCATCCATAAGTGAAAGCATGGCATGTCCCGCTGTCAAATCCACTATGATGTCAATATTTGGTAGGGGGAAGTCATCCTTAAGACATGCCTTACTCAGATCTCTGAAGTCAATACAAATGCAGATGCCCCCTTTTGGTTTGCTGACAGGCACAATGTTGGAGATCCATTTTGCATAATCAATTGGTCTAATTAATCCAACATCTAGGAGTTTCTTGAGTTATGTTTTGACTAGCACTGCAATTTGAGGATGCATCTTACGAAGCTTCTGGTTGACAGGTTTGGCTCCTTCTGCTACAGTGAGGTGATGCATGACTAAATTAGGATCAAGCCCATGCATGTTTGCATATGACCATGCAAAGTTGATCTAACGCTGTTGAAAGAACTCTATAAATTTAGGTTGTTCCTCTGGAGTGACAATTGATGCCAGATGTATGAGATGAGGATTTTTAGGAGTCCCCACATTGTATTCTTTGGTTTCCTCGATGAGAATCATTGATCATTCCTATTGTGTGCTAGCGGGGAGGATGTCAAACCCTTCATCCTTATGTGCCTCAGAGAGGTTTTCACCATTGGATACGCTCTTTCTTTTTACTTTTGTTGGATCAAACAGTGCCACAGTGTGGTTTTCATTGGAAGATCCATGTTTTATTGTTATATTTTTGCAGCTAAAAGGTTTAGCATCTGCCCTGAAGTATGCTATGCTATTAAGTTCAATGGCTAATCCAGCTTTGTGATCCTCGCTTGGTAGGTTATCCCTTAATTCCAAAAAGTCAATGATGGCCTCATCATTTTGGAAGAAGTCAAGACATGGGGGATTTGGTTGGTTCCATTCGATGAGTTCAGGGTGGATAATGGGCATTACTTCATCGATTAGGTTAAGTGCATTAGATGTATCAGTGAGGGTTAAGACGTTATGGTGAAGGTTGTTGATGGTAATCTCCCTATCAAAATCAGGCGTAGGATGAGACGTAGGGTCTGTGGAAGATGTTTCCAGTTCAGGAACCCAAGTGGTCTTTATTTGTGCTTCTCCATAAACAAGGATGTCTTTGCGTGGCGGAGGTAGTGATGCATCTTCCTCATCTAAAGTATTAAGTTGTATAGAATCAAATTCTCACTCATGTGAGTCGGTCTTTGAGTCACTTTCCAGCATCCGATTACTATACCATACTGGGATATCTTTTGAGTTAAATACTACAGGTGTGATTGGTTGATGTACCTTTGCAGTGATCGGTGTTGCAGGAAGGTCGATGGGGATTAAAGAATCTAGTACAAGGAGTATCGATAGTATTGACTCAGTGGCTTCTGCTGGAATTGCTAGTGCCATAGATGCTGCTACGAGTTCGGATACAGTTGCTGTTGCTAATGGTGCTGCTGATGGGATTACTAGTTTGTTTGGTGGGATGAGTGGCATTGGTGATGGTTGTGTTGGGATTCTAAGCCTCGGTGGGGCAGTTGTGATGGTGCTTGATGTTGCTTTGATAATGAAAGGTGTCCTTTTTGTAGTAGGTTGACATAATGGTTTGCTGGGTTTTCCTTTGAATTTGAGTTTAGGAAAGATCTCTTTTTCAAAGCCTAGGCCTGTATTACCTTTGGGCTTTAATTCCAGTAGTAGAGGTTCATGTCGTCCTTGTTTGCAATATCCCAAAGCACTTTGACCATCATACCCCATTCTTTGCATAATGAGGAGACCTTTGCCATATTGATCCGTAGGAAGTTTAACTTGCAGTATATTAGTGGTGATGGGATCTTTATAGATCCATTCCGCTAAGTCCTCATCTTGGGTTTCTTCTTCTTGACTTTTTCCAAGGATGAAAGGCGTCAAAGCACATGCTGGCGTGATTAGTGGTTGCTGGAGTACCTATTGTGGTTTACCATGTGTTCTAGGAGAAGTGGGCAACTGTCCCACACAAAAGAGTTGACTCAAGTTGTATTGCCCAGGACCTTCCTCTGCTATTTTCATTTTAAGCTTTTCTTGCTTTGGTATAGTGGTGTTCAAACTGGCAAGGGAGGCGGGACTTATATATGATGTGGAGGAAATAACTTCTCTATTACTAGGAACAGTAATCTCCGGTTGATGGTTGATATTATGGCAATGCGCAAAGGGATTTGCATCGCCCAAGATTGTGATCTCTACACTGTTATGTGAGAACTTGATACATTGATGGTAGGTAGATGGAACGGCTTGCATGGCATGTATCCAAGGTCTTCCTAATAATAGATTGTATGGCAGAGGACGGTCCAGAACCTGATAGATGATGCATTTTACCACAAGGCCCACTCGGATTGGGAGTACCACAGCTCCTTTGGATGAACACTCTACATTGTCATAGGCTTTGATTATGATCTTCTTGCGAGGATCCACTGATTCTATGGCATATCCCAATGCTGTGACCAACTGTATTGTACAAATATTCAGTCCTGCTCCATTATCGATCAAGACTCGCTTGATCCTATGCTGATTGATAAAGCCTTCAATGTGTAGCGAAGCGTTATGAGGTTGCTGGAAAGAAGAGTTGTCACTTTTAGAAAAAGTGAGACAAGGTGATGACTTTAGACTTCCAACCATGGCTTGAAATTGGTCTGTATTCAGGTTTGCAGGGACTGATGCCTCTTGAAGTGCTTGATCCAAGATAGTTTTATGAGATGGCAATAGGTGCAATAGTTCTAAAATGGATATAAGCACAGGCATTTTGTCTAATTGTTCCAAAAGATTGTACTGTTTTGGGATGGAGGTGGTGCCTTGTGGAGCTGCCATTATGGTGACCTTGTCACGACGTGTAACAACATTGCAATTTGAGTTGGGATTTTTGAAGGTTATAGTTGCAACTTGTTCACTGGCATCATACAAATGATTTACAGTGTAATTATATGCAGTCTGTGTATAATCAGTGGTATCAGTGCCTCACCTGGAAGTGGAAGGACCCATTTGATCTTGTGATGGAAGTGGATTTTTGAACATCAGATGATCATTATTTGTTGTTTTTGGGTCATGTCCTTCTATTTCAATTTCTCCTCGGTCAATAAGATCCTGAATAAGATCTTTCAATCGATGACAATTACTTGTCTTGTGTCCTCTCCCTTGGTGGAAATCGCAGTGTTCAATATCTCGCCACCATGCGGGTTTGACTTGAGGTTCATAGTTTGATGTTTTAGGGAGAGTGACCAAATTTTGAGAAATGAGTTGTCACAATACTATTTCAATGGGCTCCCCTAAGGGAGTGTATGTGCGTTTTTATTTTTGCTGACGAGGTCTTGGTTCATCATGAGATGTGATGCGACCTTGATTAGAAGGAACATTTTTGTTATTCTGAGGTGGAGGATTCTGTCCTGCAAACCGAACCATAGGTTGTGCACTTTGTATAGTCCTGGCATCCATAACCCCATCGTTGATGATATTCCTTTTTTTATTCCAGAAGCTTGGTTTATCACTGTTGAAGCGTGGGCGAGGACCATCCTTTGGTTCATTAAAGATTTTGATGAGTCCTTTCTTGATGAGGGCCCGCTCACATTTCAAACCCTTGGTGATCATATCATTAAAAGAGTATGTGTCTTTGACATCCAGGTGAAATTCCATTTCTTCATTTAAGTTGGAAATGAATATTTCCACTAGTTCTCGTTCAGGTAACTGAAGAGAACATCTGCTAGACATTTGACACCATCGTTGCAGGACTACTGAGAATAGTTCACCTGGTTTTTGTTTAGTGTTGCACAGATCAGCCATGGTGATGTCGCGTTCAATGTTATGAGAGTAATGAGCTAGGAACTTCTGGATGAGTTCCTCAAATGTTCTAATGCCACCTAGTAGTCGGGAAAACCATGATGTGGTTGTTCCTCCCAAGCTTTGGGGAAAAAGATGCATTAGGTATGTGTCTTCATATGCCACTTCGAGGCAAGCGGAATGAGATTCTCTGACATGATTGCGAGGATCTCCCTTTCCTCTATATTTTTCAAATTTGGGTGTTTCGAATCCTCGTGGAAAGGGTGGCATCTAAAGATTCCTATCAAAAGGATAGGGACAAATGTCATTGAGTGAGAATTGGTTAGTCTTGATACCACTATGAAGTTGTTGGGCAAGATTCTCGACTTGTTGCCGCAACATCTCCATTTCATTTGGAGGAGGAGGTGGTGGGTTACCTCGAGCAATGTTATATCTGATGGGATCTCTAACTCTTTCCTCTTCATGGCCACTTTGTCATTCTGATGCTTGTCTTAATTGGGCAAGATCAAAGTCAGAGGGGAGTTTTGCTCCTTCTTGAGCAAGCTTTAAAAAGTGAGCATCTACATTGCTCTTGAGTATTTCGTCAAAAAGTTTGTTAAAGAGAGGGTTATGCTGGGCCCTTTCTATTGTTGCAGGAGTAGGAGTACTTGGGTTTTCGTCATTCACATTTCCTCCAAGTGCTTCTTGGAATTCATTGAGATTTTCCTCCTCTTCTTCTTCAATTTCTATTTCTCGTTGTCTTGACTGTGATCAGGTTTGAGCCATTTTGTTTATAAGCTTTTGTTGAAGTTGGGTAAAAATGATGATGAGTTGTTGATGAAATGAAAGATTGATGGTTGGTGAAGTGTTTTGTATATGGATCTCTAACACTTTTAAGGTAGATGTAACTGAAATTCCTTCTTTGAATTGCTTGTTTGTTTTTGATAAGGTTTGATGTGATAAGGTGTAGAGAAATCTGAGATGTGTTACAAATTTAACTACCTAGTAATGAGAGGATTCACTCATGAACTAGTTTTAACCTGCGTAGATGTGTCTCTTAGGATGAGCTTATCCTATATGTAGAAACAATCTAAAATTGATGTGATGTGTTTGATTCAAGCAATATCTAAAAAGAGAACTTGGGACAAGAACCTCTTAATGTTTTGAGAGTTGGAACGGATTGATAATGAAGTGATGATGTATGAGTGAGATAATGGATGAAATGTTTGAACTTCAATAAAAGCTTTGTGTCACAAATGGAACAAAATCTACCTCTTCCCTTTTGGGCGTTGGTGGTATTTCTCGAGCTATGTTGTATGTGATACAAACGTTTGGAAGAAGTTGGGATTAATCTTGCCTCCTTGGTTTTTGTGATAACTCAAAGCTCTATATTGCATAAAAGCTCTGCGGTTCAGTGACTCTGAATCAAATTCGTTTGTTTTGCCTTGAAGGTAGAGATGCATGTGACGTAGAAAAACTCTTATGGGAGACAAAGATTTGTCTATTTAGATAGAAGAATTTCCTCCTTTTGATCAAAGCCTTTGAGCGCAATGGTCTTCTTTTTGAGTTTATATTCTGACGATGATTCTTCTTTCTCAAGATGTGAAGAATGGTCATAAAGTTTGATTCTTTTCTTTTTTTTTGTTTTTGATCTTTTGGTTGTTTTTGAAAGATGCTTGGTTGGATGAACACTTGTTTTTGGATTTTTATGATGTTTCTTTGACAAGAAAACAAAGCAAGCACACAAACACAAGAATGTTGCCTTAGAGGCACAAATGAGTATGGATCTAGATCAACCCAATCCTTGGACTTTTTATGACCCTTTCCTTTTAAGTGTATTTTAGGTGTTTTCTTTCCAAAGCCTGAAGTCGACTCAATTTGCACTGGTCTTGACTAAAATGAACACACTTCAAACACTTTTTATCCCTAAGGTCAAATGGCCAGTTGTGATAAATTTAGCCCACATCTTGATATTTCTTTGACTTTGGTACTACATACCTTATGAATCCCGCCTTGGTAGGTAAGGATGTGATATACTAAGTCTTGCACGAGCATAACAAATAGATGATCCCTATGATGGGGGAGTCACCACTTTTATCAAGCCACAAATGACTTTTCAAAAGCTATGTTTCTACTCAAGGAAATATGTATGGTGAGTATCTTTGGGAGCAAAACCATCTATGCTCTTGCACTAAATTATATCGCAAATATCCTCAATCAATAGAATGGGTGGGTTACTACTTAAATGTGTTTAGTCATGTTCGATGTTTTTGGACATAAGTTCATTCTGCAGTGACTCACTTAAGAGCCTTGTAACTAGTGGTGGGGCCCATATGTCATTTCGGCCAGTTACACTGTAGGAACAACTATACCCAAGGCTACAGCTTTCACTCTCACTTGATTTTTATAGCGGCTCAAAGGATTTACCGCGCGAGGTCATTTCCAAGAGTGATGTGTCTCTTGGCAGACCTCTCTTAAAAAGATAAAAAATTTTGAGTGTTACTAACACTTTTCTCTTGCACCTAGGACCATGAAAGCCAAGGGAGATGATAGTGTGTGTTAGAAGTGGGACCACTCAACCGAATTTTTGCACAAGTGTGCCAAACACGAAAAACACTTGTTCTTTTTAATCTGCCATTGCAATGTGATCTAACTATTTGGAGATGTTGCTCCAACAGTCATGGTGTTCTTTTTATCCTTCAATGGCAAAATGTGTTGTAATCTAGAAATTGGAAATCTTGGTCAACTGAACTTGAAGCACGTATGCGTGAAGAAAAATCACTTTGCAGAAAGTTTTAAACAAGTTGATTGTGTATTTTATGTGCACCAAAAATAGAAGTGTGGATTGTAAATTCTTTTGATGCAAGAAAAATGGAAGTGTTGATTTTAAGCACCAAATGAAGTGTGTTTCCTAACTTGCAAGAAAACAAATGTTTGTTTTGTTCAGTTTTAATGCACGAAAGAAACAAGTGATCCTAACTAGAAAGCAAGGAAAGTTTGTTTGTTCAAGTTTTAAAACACCAAAATAAAGTGTTTGATTTTAAGGGTGAGTTTTTAAACTTGCACAAACAATAACCGGTTAGTAAAATCCATGTCTAAGGGAGGCTTCCACAAGCCTAAAAACTTTCACTTTTTCGGTTACAGGGTCATTTTTACAACATTTTGTTACAATAGTGTTACTCTGTGTTTAAATAGAAGCGCTATTTAACACAAACGGGCTAAAAGAAGAAGATGATAGAGAAGGCAAAAGCGCTCAAACATACTCAATAGCGCCAAAATAAGGTCAAAAGCACTCAAACAATGTCAATAGCGCTAAACTTGGTACAATAGCGCTATTGTAAGAACAATAGCACTAGAATAACAAGTTGCAATAGTGCTACAACGTGATCAATAGCGCTAAAGCGCAACCTGTGTGTCAAATTCAACATTCAAACATGTTATTGGTAAAAAATAAATAGTTTTTGGGTGCTTGGATTCACGTCGGGTTCACCAAATGATGTCATGGAAATGGGGACAAGGCAACAACAAAGTTCAATGTTAATAAGTTAATTTCAACCATAAAAACAAAACAAAGAACTAAAAACCATTCCAAACATATCAAAAGAGATTTCAAAAAGCATGAAAGAAATTTAACAAAATAAAAGAAAGGAGAAGAGGCTCCCTAAGATGCTTCCATGATGCCTTTTGATGCTTCTCCCTTGTTTCTCCCCTCTCCAAGTCCCAAATGAGTGTAGCTCTCAGCTTTTAGCACTAGCCATGGATGCCATATGGAGATTCAAGATGGTTGAATATGATAAGAAAATGCTACGCAAGTGTAGATAGTGATGCTATGAAAAAACTCTATGCTAATACTAGTATAACAACAATACTCTAATGCTTCCTCTTTGCTTGAGGAGAAGGGTTCTATTTATAGAAGAAATGGGGAAATGAAGGGTTAAGATTGAGTAATCTTAACAAGGGTTAGGATTGAACGATATTCAATCCATGTGAGACTTTCAATCCAATCCCATGTTGACAAGTGTCACCATGAGGAGGCTTGAGAGGAGAGATAAGGAGCATTAAATGCTTGAGGGGACATGATGGTTACCCTAGTCAAAGAAATAAATGCTTTGAAGAGACACATGGGTTACATGAGGGTTAAGTTAGGGGTCAAAGTCCTTAACCATGGGTGCAAGTGGAATTAACCATTAATGGTCATGTAAGAGCCATAAGTGGTTTGGAAGACTTTAGAGGTTAATTTGTTGAACACACAAAGCATTAATTGTTTTTCAAAGACTTTGGAGTCTTTGAGAAGTGATTTCAATTTTCTTAGGAATGTGACAATATTTAGGGGATGGATTAGGTTAATTAGGAAGGGTTTAGAAGAATCTAGAAGGGGTTTAGGCATGCAAGTGGTTTTTGTAGGAAAATGCAAGTGGGAGGAATTTTGGTATTTTCAATTAAAATAAAATCATTTATTTCAATTAAATGGTGTAATTTGCATTTGGGTAAATATTCAAATAAATATTAATTTATTTAAATGAGAAAAAGGAAAATAAAGCATTAAATGCTTGAAGACTTTAAGAGAAACCATTAAAGGTTTGAGAAGACTCTAGAAGGAAGCCATTAAATTTGAAGACTTTAAGGAAAGCCATTAAAGTCTTAAGAAGACTTTAAAGGAAGCCATTAAGTTTGAAGACTTTAAGGGAAACCATTAAAGGTTTGAGAAGACTCTAGAAGGAAGCCAGTAAGTTTGAAGATTTTAAGGGAAACCATTAAAGGTTTCAAGTGGGTGAGGATAAATAGGATTTTAAATAAATAATTTATTTAAAATAGTTGTGCAACTTGCATTTGTAGGAAAATACAAGTGGGTGGAGGATAAAGGTGATTTAAATAAATGATTTGTTTAAAATAGTTGTGCAACTTGCATTTGTAGGAAAATACACGTGGGTGGGGGATAAAGGTGATTTAAATAAATTATTTATTTATTTTAATGTGAGAGATGAGATTTTGGGGGAATTTAAATAAATATTAATTTATTTAAATGTGGGAAGATTTAATTAAATAAATATGATTTATTTATTTAATTAATGGTCTGAATTTGGTTAAGTGAATTAAATCAAATAAATTGAATAATTTATTTAATTAATAAGAGAAGAGAGTGAAGATGAATTAATTAAATATATTAATTTAATTAATTATTGATTGATGGTTAAATAGTCAAATAAATACTAAATATTCATTTAATTAAGTGGACAGATTTATGTGACTACACAAGCAATTCAAAGAAGGAATTTTGGTTACATCTACCTTAAAAGTGCTAGAGATCCACATGCAACACAAATCACCAACCATCAATCTTTCATTTCATCAAAAAACTCGTCATCATTTTCACTCAACTTCAACAAAGACTCATAAGCAAAATGGCTCAAACCCGATCATGGTCAAGGCAACGAGAAATAGAAATGGAAGAAGAAGAAGAAGAGGAAAATCTCAATGAATTTCAAGAAGCAATTGGAGGAAATGCGAATGACGAAAACCCAAGTACTCCTACTCCTTCAACAATAGAAAGGGCTCAGCATAACCCTCTCTTTAACAGACTTTTTGATGAAATACTCAGGAGCAATGCGGATGCTCACTTCTTAAAACTCGCTTAAGAAGGAGCAAAACTCCCCTTTGACTTTGATCTTGCCCAATTAAGACAAGCATTAGAAAGACAAAGTCGCCACGAAGAGGAACGAGGTAGAGATCACATCAGATATAACATTCCTTGAGGTAACCCACCACCTCCTCCTCCAAATGAAATGGAGATGTTGCGACAACAAGTTGAGAATCTCGCCCAACAACTTCATAGTGGTGTCAAGACTAACTAATTCTCACTCAATGACATCTGTCCCTATCCTTTTGATAGGAATATTTATATGCCACCCTTTCCCTAAGGATTCGAAACACCCAAATTTGAAAAATATAGAGGAAAGGGAGATCCTCGTGATCATGTCAGAGAATTTCATTCTGCTTGTCTTGAAGTGGCATATGAAGACACATACCTAATGCGCCTTTTTCCCCAAAGCTTGGGAAGAACAACCACATCATGGTTTTCCCGACTATTAGGTGGCATTAGAACATTTGAGGAACTCATCCTTAAGTTCCTAGCTCATTACTCTCATAACATTGAACGCGACATCACCATGGCTGATCTATGCAACACCAAACAAAAACCAGGTGAACTATTCTTAGTATTCCTGCAACGATGGTGCCAAATGTCTAGCAGACGTTCTCTTCAGTTACCTAAACGAGAACTAGTGGAAATATTCATTTCCAACTTAAACGAAGAAATGGAATTTCACCTAGATGTCAAAGACACAGACTCTTTTAATGATATGTTCACCAAGGGTTTGAAATGTGAAAGGGCACTCATCAAGAAAGGACTCATCAAAATCTATAATGAACCCAAGGATGGTCCTCGCCCACGCTTCAATAGTGATAAACCAAGCTTCTAGAACAAAAATAAGAATATCGTCAACGATGGGGTTATGGATGCCAGGACTATACAAAATGCACAACCTATGGTTTGGTTTGTAGGACAGAATCCTCCACCTCAGAATAACACAAATGTTCCTTCCAATCAAGGTCGCATCACATCTCATGATGAACCAAGACCTCGTCAGCAAAAACAGAAACGCACATACACTCCCTTAGGGGAACCCATTGAAACAATATTGTGACAACTTATTTCTCAAAATTTGGTCACTCTACCAAAAACATCAAACTACGAGGCTCAGCTCAAACTGGCATGGTGGAGAGATATTGAACACTATGAATTCCATCAAGGGAGAGGACACAAGACAAGTAATTTTTACCGATTGAAAGATCTCATTCAGGATCTTATTCATCGAGGAGAAATTGAAATTGAAGGACATGACCCAAAAACAACAAATAATGATCATTTGATGTTCAAAAATCCACTTCCATCACAAGATCAAAGGGGTCCTTCCACTTCTAGGCGAGGCACTGATACCACTGATTATACACAGGCTACGTATAATTACACTGTAAATCATCTATATGATGCCAGTGAACAAATTGCAACTATAACCTTCAAAAATCCCAACTCAAATTGCAATGTTGTTACACGTCGTGATAAAGTTACCATAAAGGCAACTCCACAAGGCACCACCTCCATCCCAAAGCAGTACAATCTTGTGGAACAATTAGACAAAATGCTTGCGCTTATATCCATTTTAGATCTATTGTGCCTATCGCCCTCTCATAAAACTATCTTGGATCAAGCACTCCAAGAGGCGTCAGTCCCTACAAATCTGAATACAGACCAATTTCAAGCCATGGTTGGAAGTCTAAAGTCATCACCTTGTCTCAATTTTTTTGAAAGTGAAAACTCTTCCTTCCAGTAACCTCATAACGCTTCACTACACATTGAAGGCTTTATCAACTAGCATAGGATCAAACGAGTCTTGATAGATAATGGAGCAGGCTTTAAATATTTGTACACTACAGTTGGTCACAACATTGGGATATGCAGTAGAATCAGTGGATCCTCGTAAGAAGATCATAATCAAAGCCTATGACGATGCAGAGCGTTCATCCAAAGGAGTTGTGATACTACCAATCCGAGTGGGCCCCGTGGTAAAGTACATCATCTATCAGGTTCTGGAACTTCCTCTGCCATACAATCTATTATTAGGAAGACCCTGGATACATGCCATGCAAGTCATTCCATCTACCTACCATCAATGTATCAAGTTCCCAAATAACGGTGTAGAGATCACAATCCTGGGCAATGCAAATCCCTTTACATATTGCCATAATATCAGCCATCAACCAGAGATTACCGTTCCTAATAATAGAGAAGCCATTTCCTCCACATCATATATAAGTCCCACCTCTCTTTCCAGTTCGAACACCACTATACCAAAGCAAGAAAAGCTTAAGATGAAAGTAGCAGAGGAAGGTCCTAGGGAATACAACTTGAGTCAACTCTTTTGTGTGGGACAAATGCCCACTTCTCCTTGAACACATGGTAAACCACAACAGTTACTCCAGCAACCACTAATCACATCTACATGTGCTTTGATGCATTTCATCCTCGAAAAGAGTCAAGAAGAAGAAACCCAAGATGAGGACTTAGCGAAATGGATCTATAAAGATCCCATCACCACTGATATACCGCAAGTCAAACTTCCTATAGATTAGTATGGAAAAGGTCTCCTCATTATGCAAAGAATGGGGTATGATGGTCAGAGTGCTTTGGGATGTTGTAAACAAGGATGACATGAACCTCTGCTACCAGAATTAAAGCCCAAAGGTAATACAGGCCTAGGCTTTGAAAAAGAGATATTTCCTAAACTGAAATTCAAAGGAAAACCCAGCAAACCATTATGTCAGCCTACTACAAAAAGGACACCTTTCATTATCAAAGCAACATCGAGCACCATAACAACCGCCCCACCAAGGTTCAGCATCCCAACACGACCATCACCAATGCCACTCATCCCACCAAATGAACTAGCAGTCTCATCAGCAGCACCATTAGCAGCAGCAACTGTATCAGAACCCGCAGCAACATCTATGGCACCAGCAGTACCATCAGAAGCAACTGAGTCAATATTATCGATACTCCTGGTACCATATTCTTTTATCCCCATCAATCTTCCTGCAGCACCGATCACTACAAAGGTACATCAACCAATCACACCTACAATATTTAACTCAAAAGACATCCCAATATGGTATAGTAATCGGATGCTGGAAAGTGACTCAGAGATCGACTCACATGAGTGGGAATTTGATTCTGTATAACTTAACACTTCAGATGAGGAAGACACATCGCTACCTCTGCCACGCAAAGACATCCCTGTTTATGGAGAAGCACATATAAAGACCACTTGGGTTCCTGAACTAGAAACATCTTCCATAGACCCTACGTCTCATCCTATGCCTGATTCTAATAGGGAGAGTACCATCAATGACCTTCACCATAACATCTTAACCCTCACTGATACATCTAACGCACTTAACCTAATCGATGAAGTAATGCCCATCATCCACCCTGAACTCATCGAATGGAACCAACCAAATCCCCCATGTCTTGACTTCTTCCAAAATGATGAGGCTATCATTGACTTTTTGGAATTAAGGGATAACCTACCAAGCGGGGATCACAAAGCTAGATTCGCCATTGAACTTAATAGCGCAGCATACTTCGAGGAAGATACCAAACCTTTCAGGTGCAAAAATATAACAACAAAACATGGATCTTCTGGTGAAAACCACACTATGGCACTGTTTGATCCGACAAAAGTAAAAAGAAAGAGCATATCCAACGGTGAAAACCTCTCTAAGGCGCCTGAGGATGAAGGGTTTGACATTCTCCCTGATAGTACACAATAGGAACGATCAACGATTCTCATTGAGAAAACCAAAGAATACAATGTGGGGACTCCTGAAAATTCTCACCTCATACATCTAGCATCTCTTCTCACTCCAGAAGAACAATCTAAATTTATAGAGTTCTTCCAACAGCGTCAGATCAACTTTGCATGGTCATATGCAGACATGTCAAGGCTTGATCCTAATTTAGTCATGCATCACCTCACCGTAGCAGAAGGAGCCAAACCTGTCAAGCAGAAGCTTCGTAAGATGCATCCTTAGATTGCAGTGCTAGTCAAAACAGAACTCAAGAAACTCCTAGATGTTGGTTTCATTAGACCAATTGATTATGCATAATGGATATCCAATATTGTTTCTGTCGGTAAACCAAAAGGGGGCATCTACATTTGTACTGACTTCAGAGATCTAAATAAGGCATGTCCTAAGGATGACTTCCCCCTTCCAAATATCGACATCATAGTGGATCTGACAGTAGGACATGCCATGCTTTCACTCATGGATGGCTTTTAAGGAAACAATCAGATAAAGATCACACCAGAGGACCAACATAAGACAACCTTCACAAGTCCATGGGGCACATATTGCTGGAATGTAATGTCTTTTGGTCTCAAGAATGCAAGAGCGACCTATCAAAGAGCAATGACCACCATCTTCCATGACATGATGCATACTATGATGGAAGATTATGTTGATGACTTACTAGCAAAATCACTCACCAGAGAAGGGCATCTCCACATCTTAGATAAAATCTTTGATAGACTGGAACAATACCATGTTCAACTTAACCTAAAGAAATATGTCTTTGGAGTGACCTCCGGGAAGCTTCTAGGATACATTGTCTCAAACAAAGGTATTGAGGTCGACCCAACAAAGGTAAAAGCAATCATGGACATGCCACCACCAAAGAATATCAGTCAGCTAAGGACATTACAAGGGCGACTTCAATACATCCGAAGATTCATTGCACAATTGGCCGATAAGTGTCACCCATTCACACACCTACTACACAAGAACATCCGCTTTCAGTAGGATGCCCGATGCCAACAAGCATTTCAGACGCTTAAAGACTATCTCATGAACCCACCATTGTTGATGCCACTAGATCCAAGTAGACCATTGTTACTCTATATCTCAGCAACAAGTACAGCATTGGGTGTACTACTAGTATAACATAATACAAAAGGAAAATAGTGTGTTGTTTACTACATCTCTCGCACACTGGTGGGCTATGAATTCAATTACACACCTATTGAGAGAGATTGCTTAGCAGTAATCTTAGCAGCCACTAAACTAAGGCACTATCTGTTAATACATAAAGTACAACTCATTGCAAAGATTGATCCACTCAAGTATTTACTTAGCAAAGCAACATTGACAGGTCACTTGGGCACATGGGTAATGATTCTAAGTGAATTTGACATTGAGTACGTGGACCGTAAAGCTATCAAAGGTCAAGTTATTGCAGATTAGTTGGTCGATGCACCTCTCATAGGTGATCATCCTCTCATTTCCAATTTTTAAGATGAAGAGATATTCATGATTACAACAACACAGCCATGGAAACTATACTTTGATGGCTCGTACATTAGGCATGGCTTGGGGGCAGGCATTCTGTTTATCACACCTCAAGGTGATAGCATCCTGAAGTCTTACAGGCTCACATTTCCATGCACAAACAACATAGCAAAATATGAGGCCTTGATCAAGGGACTCAGGTTAGCCGTACAATGGAAATTACAAGAATTGCAAGTATATGGCGACTCCCAACTGGTCATTCAACAAGCAACAGATGAATATCAGACCAAGGATGATAAACTCATGCCATATAAGCAAATGGTGGACAATCTAAAGACATCATTTACTACTATCACTTTTGAGCAGATACCAAGAAATCAGAATCGAGCTGCTGACGCTATGGCTACCGTCGCATCTCTCCTAGATTTTCCACAAAATTCAACACTCTACGAGTTCTTGGTAGAACAGCTTTGGATTCTCGCTTATGATATCCCCAAATCCGAAATGATATGTCACCTTGTCGGTTCTGAATCCCCATGGTATGGTGAGTTCTACACCTATCTCCGTGATCACACCCTTCCTCCCAACCAATCAAATAACCAACGTAAAACCTTCATTCGCCAAACTGCTCGATATACCGTTATTGCCAAAACCTTATACCGACACGGTCTTGATAGTACTCTCCTTCGATGTCTGGAACAAGGTGAGATAACAAAGGCTTTGGAAGAAGTCCATGAAGGAATTTGTGGAACCCATGCAAGTGGTCCGTCACTAGCCAAGAAACTCCTGTGCAATGGATACTATTGGCCATCTATGGAAAAGGATTCCTACTACTTTGTCAGAAATTGCAAGAAATGTCAAGTTCACGGTGATCTGATACATGCACCAACCCAAGAACTGCAACCAATCACGACACCATGGCCTTTCTGTCAATGGGGCCTTGACCTTGTGGGTAAAATCCATCCATCTTCATCCAATCACCATAAATTCATTATTACCGCCACCGAATATTTCACAAAGTGGATCGAATTTGTTCCACTTACCCAAGTCACCGGCAAGCAGATCGCCTCATTCATCCTCAACTACATCATTTTCCGGTATGGTGTACCTGTGTCCATCATCACAAATAACGGTCTTCCTTTCAAAAATCAGGATGTCCGTGAACTTTGTGAGAAATTCCACATCCAACACCACTTTTCCACTCCCTATTACCCACAAGGCAATGGTCAGGCCGAAGCATCAAATAAAAACATATTGAGGATCCTAAAGAAGACAGTCAATGATGTCGACCATGATTGGCATGTTCAACTAAATCCAGCGCTATGGGCATATCGAACTAGCATTCGAACCCCTACAAGTGCAACTCCTTATTCATTGGTCTATGGTGCAGAAGCTATCTTACCTATTGAGGTTGAGATACCATCATTACGGGTTTCCTTTCATAATCTCATCGATGATGAAGCCTATAGAGTTTCACGTCTTCAGGACTTAGAGTTACTTGATGAGAAGCGACAAGCTGCATACAACCATCTCAAAGCCTATCGACAGAGCATGAGCAGAAGCTACAATCACCAAGTTAGACCTCATACATTTGAGGTAGGTGATCTTGTTCTATGAGAGAATCCTTGCAACCAACCAAACAGAGAATATCAGGGCAAGTTTGAATCAAACTGGCTGGGCCCATATGTTGTCACTGCTGTCTTCGGGTCCGGCGCATATCAGTTGGCTACATCAGAAGGAGAACCGCTCGCAGATCCAATCAATAGCATGCACCTCAAACGGTTTTATACCTAAGCTGTATAGAGCATCAGGCTCCCTTGCATACCAGAAAATACCAAAAACATTCGGAAAAATGTCCTAAAGAAATACAAAAACATTCAAAAAAAATAAAGAACAATCATGCATCCAAACGGTGAACAACCACTCCGGTGGCACCTTGGGTAAGTGCGATGGTGAAAACCTGGCAAACAAGTGCCACTCGTAAAGACAATGGCTCCAGTATCTTTCTGACTCGTTGTGATCACATTCATGCATCCACACATCCATCCGTCCAAACCATGGCTTGTTATTGATCTACAATCCAAGATAGTACTTCATGCATCTTGCATCCCACTCTATCATAGTCATGTCTAAACATGGGGGCAATACCCTTAAAATCTAGATGATGGAAGTGGATTCTACATTACTGGTGATTCATTGGCAAAAACATTCAAAAATGCCTCACAAAAATCCAAAAACATTCAAAAACAATACAAAGTCCAAACACATCGAAAAACCATCAAAAATCAAACAAAAACATAGCAACACCTTGTACATACTCATCTGTGCAGATACAAAACAAAACATTGACATAATACTCACACAATGACCATTTACCAATTGACCACACAATCAACATCAACACTCAAAACTGTCTTTAAACAAGGATGCATCCTTCCTTACCAAAACAAAGGCAAAAGTGATGTTTTCTTTGACAAGAAAATTATGTTAATCTATCAAATACTCGGTTGATTTGTGAGTACAATCATTTGTTTATCTGTATCAGGATCTTTCAGCATTGTTTTGTATCGTTTGCACATTATTTCTGATGAAGTTCTGGGGCATGTACTAATGGTGTCTATGTGGGAAGTTCACCAAGCTACGTGATCTTATGCCAAATGCAGTCATAGATCATTACGGCTTGCTGACTACAGCGTATACCTCAACCATATGGGCATGAACCATTACCAAGGATCCATATTCTTTATTCTTTATGTATATACTGTTTGTTTGTCAGAACAATGCTCTTTCTTTGGTTCCTCCTCCTCATCCAAATTGGATAAAGGTTTTACCTCTTAGTACGGTATGCACTTGTCTCAGGATATGATCAGCCTAAGATCAAGGAGGACGATCCAAGTCATGCATGAATGGAGATAATCCTTGTTTGTTCCACAAACAATACTCTGGTCGACTTGACCCTTATATCAAGTCGTTTGTATTAACTTGCTATATAAAATCAAAGAAAGGAATACTCAGGTCATCTTGAATCATTATGTCAAGATGCTTGTATTCTCTTCCAACATTTTAAAGCTCAATGATGAAAATAGAGCACTATGGATCATCATTTCATCTCATCTATTTATATCTTGCATTCCATTGCATATCACCCATCCATTCATTCATTCACATATAGGCTTTATATGCAAAAGTGACCATTAAAGCTAGTCTTGGACACAATCACGACCGAGTACTCTGATACATCATCAATGCATCATGCAAAGTCTCAAAAACCTTGCATTCCTCATGGTCATATCATCATCGCATTTAGGTGCATCTTGCATTAAGTCCATTCATGTCATTTTTAAACTTAATATTGCATATAGTTCATTTTTTACATTAGTTTTTGTTAATCATTTGCATCATTGCATCAATCATAAATAATTAGATTCTTTCGCGGGATCAAATTGTCTTTGATTGTTCATCATTTCATTATCCTTTATCATTTATTATTGCATCCATTTATTAAAGTATCTTATTATGTTCATTTTAGGATTCATTCACATTGCATTCATTATCCCTTTTAAAATTGCATTAAGGTGTAGTTATTAAACCATGAGTTGTAGTATCATCACATTATCATTTTTACTTAATCATATTAAGGCATTTAGAATCATAAATTCATTTGTTTCCAAACATTGGTTCATACCATTTTATATATATCCATTATACATATGCATTCATTTAAACATTATCATATAAACATTTGTACTTTACATTTTGTTTATCCATATTACATTCATCTAAAAACATCTAGATGCATATCCATACATAAAATCATTCATCATCACATAAATCATCTCATCATTATATTGCAATAGGAAACACCAAAATCCTATTCATAAATCATCATAAGCCTACATCATCATCATGGAATTACATACATAAAGCATTACATCAAAAATAAAAAACAAATCATACATATATAAGCCTGCATTCATATGTCAATATCCCACATCATAAATCATCATAAAAACATGCATATAAGAAACATCTCATCAAATGCATACATGTACACATATCCATTTAAAGCAATAACTCATCATCCTGCATACACATCCATACATATCAACTGCATATCATCAAAATATGGGATCTCCTCATATATATCATCTCATATATCAGAGTACAATGAAGTCTACAAAATTGGCTACCAAGAGCCATCCAAGATACAGTCCAAAAAATAAACAATGATACAATACATATATGCAAAAATGCTCTCTCAAATGCCACTCTGGCAAGATGTTGTACTACCACCACCATTGCCATCTGCTCCACCATTGGTGCCTGCACCCCCTGATCCATCTCTCCATGAAGGCCTCATCGAACCCCCACTCACTCCTGCATCCCCTGATCTCTCCCTCCGTAGAGTACCTATCACACCCCCACTGCTCTGCACCCTCTACGATCGCTCTGATCTAGCCTGTCACATCTGAGAATAGCTAAGAGCTCGCTGACTAGTTGATACCACTTGCTCATATAAACCCCGCCAGTAGTCTATCTCTTCCTGTGCGGCGAGCTCTCCGCATCTCTCTCATCACCTCCCCTGTAGGCCCCTATGCTCCTACTCTGACCCAAACTCTCTCCTGCAGCTCTGCCAATCTCTCCATTGCACTATCCCTCTCCTGCAGCACTACTGTCAGCTCTGACTCCCGTGCAAATAGCTGTACATCCCTAGCTACCACCTCCACCTCCAAATCCTCTATCCGGGTCTGCAAACGTACTATCATGTGATCTCATAGATCTCCAGTGGCTCCCTCCCCAGTATCCATAGCTGCCTCACCTGTACCACCCTCTCCTGTAGCTCCCTCCCCTCTGTCCATCAGAATCTCCCTCTCCATCCCCCTCCCACTCAGCCAAACTCCTCCATGTATCAATGGTCCCTGTGATATCTATAGAGGCAGTCCACCTCTCCCTCTCCGCTGACTCCACATCCCCAACCCACCACCTCCTCCACCTCCTCCTGCATCTCCTCTTCCCCCTGCCCTCGGTCCTCGACCTCCTGCCCTCCTCTGTCTTCGTCCCCTCTCATCCTCAAAATCCGAGATCAGCTCTGCTAGATCAGATATCCGTAAGATCGGGTGTGCTGCCTGGTACTATGTGTACTCATCTGACACTCCTGCATCCACAACCCTCGATCGTATGTCCCACAGCCTCGCCTACAGTGTCTGAAACTCTGCCAGTGCCTGATCATACGGTAGCACTGGCCCCCATGTGTACCTCTCCCGAATAACCTGAGCATACTCTCTTGATCCACTGGGCAGTCCAAACTGCCTCATCACTCTCCCGGACACCTGTCTCTCCACATGGTACGAGGTCCTCCCAATGAGGAATCGAGTCATAAAAACATACGACAGTACCTCTGCATCATCATCCCATGGCTCACACTCTAGGTATGGACGCCATATAACTGTATCCAGATCGTCCAAAGCTCGCCGCCACCACTCTAACTTCCCCAGGTGGGGTTGACTTATCATGCCACTATACATGAACATATACGGCTAGTCTACTGCGTGGAATCTCAGACTCACTGGTCGAGTCACTGGTAGGTGCTCCCAGGCCCAAATATGTAGTAGCATCATGCCCACTGCTAAGGAACCCCTCTCCCGGTAAACCACCTCATGGAGCTCCTGGTACAGGTGCGCCAACACGCACTACCTCCACACAAATTAGGTCCCCTCGGTCATCATCATCTCGATCACTTGCCCCCACCCCACAGCCAAACCATGTGATCGCCTGTCTGGACAAAGAAGTCCTCCCACAATACCTGATAAAACTATTGGAAGAGGCTCATATAACGTCGCTATCTCCTCCCAGGCAATGGAGCCATCATCAATGAACACGTCCTCATTAAAAATCCTTTGAACTGCAAGGGTCCTTCAGGATCTGTCATATGTAACCAGCTCCCCCCGAGTCAGAATCCGTAGGATGCACCACACATCCTCTAGGGTCACTATCATCTCCCCCTGTGCCAAATGGAAGGTGCACGTCTTGTTGTGCCATCGCTCTGCTAATGCTGTAATCAATCCGTGATTCATATGAATCACGAACATGTGCATCACCTCATATAGTCCAGTCACGGCAATGCAATCAATCTCTGCCTCTGTCAATCAATCTTGCAACCCCTGTGTCGCAGGATGTCGCTCGCGTAACTGCAACACACCTAGCTCCTCCTGCACATGGACATTCATCAATCATCATCAGTTGTTTTATTTTCAAACTTTCTTAAGTTTCAACCTAGACTATCAATAGATACTTTGATCAAGTATCTTCAGGTCTCAACAGGTAAGCAATCATGGCCACCTAGACTTCAACGGGAATTTATCCTACAAATGACCTAAGTCTCATCAGGCTGCTATGGTTCAAAACAACTCCCACTTCACATCGCCATCCATCCATCATTAGCATCAGGAGATTTTCTTCATCCAAACTGGGGCATCTTTTTATCCTAAAGCAAAAGCGTTATTTTCGCAACAATAGCGCTAGTTTTGCAACAATAGCACTACAACCCTAACAAAAGCGCTTAATAAGCTATCCCATAGCGCTCAAACTATAAATGCGCTAAAACAACTACACATTAGTGCTACTTAAAAGCAATAGCGCTCAATTAAACACTTAATAGCGCTTATTAATCAATAGCGCCCAAACTTGCATGCAATAGCGCTAAAACATTGCAAAAGCGCTCAAACAAAGGGGCAATAGCGCCATTGCGGCACAATAGCACTAGTTCATGGAGCAAAAGTGCCAAAACCATAGTTCTAGCGCTCTTGCTCCGACTTGACTTCGACTTAGCTAAAAACGTATAAATAATGCATAAAAATTAAAATTTCAAATTTGCGTACCACTGGTCCGTAGTCGTCTGGGCGCTGGAACCGTCAGACTCGCTCAAATCTGTGCTCTGCAATCGGTATCAGCATCTTAACTGCTGCTCGCTCCTCCAAAATGTCCCTATCAGAGCTCTGGTTTCACACTGGTCGCGGTTACAAATGATCCTGTTTTCACCCCTTTCACCCCATTTATACCCTTTGTCGTCACCATAACTTCCCCCCACTCACCACCGTGGTCCCCGTGAACTTATCGAGCCCCCCATTTCTCCCTTTTTCCTTCGATTTCTTCTATTTTCACCCGTATGGCTAACTTCTTCTCTTCTAACACCCTGCCAATTTTCATTCTTTTTCGAGAGATTGCCCGATTTTTCAAAAAAAATTTGGCCCATCTCTCGAGGAGGCATCCCACCCATTAAATTTACATTATATGGGGCATTTCTTCACACCAGTTTTTCTTTCTTTCTTTGAAACGACGCGATAAACCGCACCGTCTCAAAGAGGGGCAAATGTAGTCACACAAATCTGTCCAGCTTAATTAAATAAATATTTGCTATTTATTTGATTAAAAATCCACTAGCCATCAGTTAATTAAATTAATATTTAATTAATTTATTCCCAAACATTCTTCTATTAATTAAATAAATTATTCAATTTATTTTAATTAATTCATTAAATCAAATTCCAATCAATCAAATAAATAAAATATATTTATTTAATTAAATCTCCCTATTCCTCTTTTAAATAAATTAAATAAAAACATTTACTTAAATCATTATCCCCCCCCCCTTGCATTTTCCTACAAATGCAACTTGCACACATTTATTGAAATAAATGAATTTTTATTTTAAATAAAATCTTATTTTCCCTCACCCACCAAATCCACTTGCAAAATCTAATCCCCTTTTAGATTCTTCTAACCCCTTCCTAATTAGCCTAATCCATCCCCTAATTATTGTTACATTCCTAAGCAAAATGGAGTCACTTCTCAAAGACTTCAAAAGTCTTTGAAAAACATTTAATGCTTTGTGTGTTCAACAAATTAACCCCCAAAGTCTTCCAAGACCACTAATGGCTCTTACATGACCATTTATGGCTCTTACATAACCATTTATGGTTATTTCAAACTTGTCTCCCCAAACATTTATTGTTTTGACCATATTCATCATTTTCACATTTGCACAAGAGTTTATCCATTGGATAAAAACTTTATTCTTTGAATAAAGAGTTTATTCATTCAAATAACCTTGACTTTAACTCCCAAGGTCATATCAAACATTTAATGTTTATTCCCTCCCCTCTCAACCTATCTCACATTGACACTTGTCATCCTGGGATAGGGTTGAAAGCCCTCACATGGATTTGAAATCATTCAATCCTGACCCTTGTTGAGATCGCTCAATCTCAACCATCCATTGCTCCATTTTCCTTATAAATAGAGCCCATTTCTTCATAATCTAGATCCTGAAAACTTGTATGCATTTAACCTATAGGCATTTTGGAAAGCATTTAGCATAGAAAACTCTTATATTGTCATTTTGGTTAAAATAAATCATTTTAGTATCAATAGCTTAAATATTAGCTTCTTTATTTACATTTAGAGCAATACTAAAATCTCAATCCTCCATAAGCATCCATAGTGCAAAAAGCTGCTGAGAGCTACACTATTTTGGAACTTGGAGAGAAGAGGAACAAGGGAGAAGGATCTAAGAGCATGTTAGGAGGTATTTGAAGATGCCTCATCATATTTGCTTCTTTAGTTAAATATGCTTTCATGATTTTAGTGTCTCTTTTGATATGCATGTTTAGATTAGTTTTTGATTAACTAACACTAACAGTTTCTTGTCTTGTGTGTGGTTTATCTTAGACTAACCTTGTCCATTTTGCAGAGCATCAATATGTTTATGTTTATTTGTTATATTAGCACAAAACAAAATTTAACCTTAACACTATACGTAAGGAATAACATAAATTAAATGATAATAATAAACTAATTATAATTCTTCATGTGTAAATCTAGAATTAAACATTAAAAAAAAATTAAATTAAAATAATTATCATCTTCTTGAAATATTAATTACTGAACAAAATTTAACTCTAACTCTAAACCTACCTGCACACTAAATAAATTTGAGCCCTAATCCTAACCTGAGAACAAATTGAACTTTAAACCTAAACCTAATTTAATTAGAGTTATAACACTAAGGTCCTGAAAGTAATTAAATTTAATAAACCAAATTGAACTCTAATTTTAACACAAAGCTTTAAGCCAAATTCACCCCTATTCTTAAACCTAATTGAATAATCTATTAATTTGAACCTTACACCAACTCCTAAACTATGTGCAAAACGGGCTCAAGAAGAAGGGAGTTCTGAAGCGAGAGTCGAGGCAAATGAACTTGTTGAAGAACACAATATAGTTGATGAACATAGGGAGGAGATTGTCCAAGTTGAACCAATGGAGACCTTTGAAGGAGAGGGGTCAGGCTCCTTACCTCCTACCACTGATATGGATGAGCATATTGTGGATCTAGCTAAATAGGTGAAGAGAAATATTTCTTATAAAAATTTAGATCATTTACTTGAAATGAATGTGGATGAGTTGAAATGTCTCAACGAAGAACCTAGACATACTAAAAGGAGGTCAATGAATATAAGTGCAAAAGAAATAATGTCTCATTTCAACAATCTTGATACTACACTAGAAAAAGCTCAATTGTTATCAATTGTACTTACTCGTAAAGACTTAATAGATCCATTGAAATTGTTGACTATAGATACAACAAATCAAAAGAGGAAAATTTCTCAGCTAAAAAAATCTATTGTTGATAATGTTAAGAAAGGTTTGGTGAACATTGGTACAAAATATCAAACAGTAGATATTACCATTTCAAGAAGAGTGATGTTGACAACTTTAGTAAATGAAAGATTGCCTCAAAAAAGACAAATCTCTTTACTGTCATCTGAGTTTGGTTTTAATAGAAGGAAAATATCTAAATATGTTAAAAGGAGAAAGATTTTGGATGATACTACCTCAGAAGGGAATTGGGCAATTATGTGTAGAGCTCCTCGTTCTGATAGAATTGAAGATGTTGTTAGGAACTTTGTGACAAGTTTTTGGAATGATAATACTCGTCCTTCATCAAACAGTAGAGATGTTATCAAGCAAAGGATTGGTCTTGATCGTTATGATCTCCATGTAAAAAATTGGATAGAAACAACAAAACATGAATTGTATGTGTTGTTTACTAAAACAAACCCTCATATAAAGATTGGACAAACCATGTTTGAATGGTTAAGGCCATATTATGTGAAGTTAAACAAAGTTTTTGAAACTTGTTGTTGTTGTTATCACATCGAATTTGACTTGTACTATCAGGTGTTTCGAAAGATTGGAGAAGATAGTGATGGTTATGAAAATGCTCCTCCTAAACGAACAAGTCAATTCATAGCATCCATCTTATGTGATAAATCAGATGATAATGCAACCGGTCAAATAAATTGCATAAGAGGAATTTGTGGAACATGCGGGGACCTGGCTAAATTGCCTTTGAGAGATGAAGATACTGAAATGAGGAAGATGATAAATTGCAAGAGTTACAAGTACAAAAAATTTGAAACAAAATTTGGAAAGGAATCTACAAGGCTAGATTATGTAGAAGAGGAAATACCTATTGGAACATTTATGGAAAATTTTCGTAAGTTGATAAAACCATACATATGCCATGGTTTTTTTGCCAAGTGGCAAGTAGAACAATTTAAAAGATTAAGAGACACTTTCCCACTTGGAACTATTCTATCTGTAGTTGACTTTGCAGAGAATTACTCTTTTGCACATCAAAAAGAGATTCAATCAGAGTATTACTTTTCAAAGCAAATCACTATTTTGGTGCATGTGTGTTATCGACATGCACAGATGAATTTGGATGGTGTTGATAGTACATTTAAAAATCGTGCCATTAAGAAAGAGTACCACTTCTATATCAGTGATGATAAGGAGCATGATACACTTTTTGTACAACATTGCTTTAAGAAGTTTTTTGAATATTTGAAAGATAGAGGTATAACAATAGTTAAACATTTTGTTTGATCTGATGGATATGCAACACAATTCAAATCTTCGAGGCCATTTTATTCACTATGTAGATATCATCAAAATGACAAAATACCACATGTTTGGAGTTTTTTTGAGAGTGGACATGGAAAGGGCGAACATGATGGTGCAGGAGCTTGTATCAAACATGCTCTAAAAAAGCATCAAATAAATTACACAGGAGAACATATAGAAGATGCACATGATGTTGTTGAATGGTGTAAAAAACACTTTGAGCAACCTAATTATCCTAGGGAATCATCATCGAGAACATACAGACCCATTCCATATAGAATGTTTTGGGAGATAACCGATACGTGTTCTCTTTTAGTGTTTTATTTAATTTTTTTAAATTTTTTTAAAAATACAATCCTAGTTTAAATGTTTCAATTTAACAACTTGATCTACATTTACATGTTCTTGTACACATGTACATTTTACAGATGTGGATAAAATATCAATGCATGGATACAAGAGCGTGGAGAGGACGAGATCTTTGCATTGTGTCATGAGTACAAATAATTGCCCATGGACATTATACACTAGGGATTATTCATGTTTTTGTTCTGAATGCATTTTCAAAAACTATGTTGATTGCAAGAACCAAGAGCTTGGATATGTTAGTGAATGGAAATTGGTGCCACTAGATGTTTCTGACACATATGAGGATTCAAATGAGGATGAAAACTTTGAAGACATTCCTTTGATTTCTGGTGATTATGATCATATTTCAGGATTGATTAAAAAAGGTACATATGACGTACACATGTAAATATTTCCTTAAAAATGGCATGTAACTTAGAATTTATTTAACTTGTGTCAAATTGCAGGAGATATTTTTGCAGTCATAAAAGAAGATGGAAATATGGAAGGTGTTAGTTATTATTTATTGCGTTGCACAAAAGAGAGAAAGAAGTTATCAAAATCTGAAATGAGTGATGGAATGTCATTTCCCACGGGTTTGAACTGATTTGAATATGTATGTACAAATCACTTACGTGCAAATTTTTAATTTCTCACGTTTCTTATATACATGTACATGCAGGCTCAGTTGTAGTGCAAGGGACATATTTCAAACAAGTTAAAATTGTTTAACATGGGATTCATTTCACTGAATACCAAATTGACAACAAGGTATATCAGTATAGTCACTTGGTCATTGTTGTTGGTCTAATTCTTCAAACAGTTCCACGTCGAGGGCGGTCTCAAAAGTGGAGACTAGATAGTGAAGATCATGACAAAATATTAAGTGTTATTGAAGAGCATTTTGAACCACTTGATCTGGTATGAACTATATATATTTAGTAATCCAAAGTACACATGTGGTTCAACCCACATGAATTGAATTAATACTTGATAAATTCTAGATCTCTTAACTTGTTTTGCAACTTGGATAAATATTGTTTAAGTTTAAATACATGAAATTTTTAACTATATCAAATTAGGATGTATGAATTTAATTCAAGTATGTACATGTTTAATTTGTATGTATATAGTACTGTATCTAATTTTAAATGCATGTAATTTGTAAGGACCACTTGTTAAAATAATTTAATTAAAAATGCATATTTAAATTAGAATGTAATATGTACATGTGTAAAATTGATATATGGAATTAGGACATGTACATGTTGTGAACTATTTAACTACAATATACATACCTAGAAGCACATACGATGTGAACTATTTAGTACATGACCTATTAAGTTTAGTTTGTTCATTTGATATTAATTAGTTCAAGTGTGATTTTTTTATTGTTCATTGGAGTGGATATACTCTTTTGTTTGAACATGCTCTTTTAAATTTGAATGCATATCTACTGTATGTACATACGTGTTACATGTAGTTTAAATTTAAAGTTTTAGCTCTAACATGTGCATTCTTGATAATATATATAAATTTGAAAGTTTTAGAGAGCATGTGAATTCTTGATCATATATATATTTAAAGTGTACACATAAGTATTTCTAACATGTGCACGTGATATATATATATATATATATATAATCCAGTCCAGTCCATCGAACATAAAGTACATATATAATCTAACATGTATGCACATGTGCACATGGAATATATAATCTAACATGTACATATGCATGAAATATATAATCTCTAGTCTAAGCTTCATATCACATGATGCAGGAAATATATATAATCAGATCAAACACAACAAAGGTATAAAGTATAATCTAGTCTAAACTTCATAGATGCATGAAATATACAATATAATCAAACATGTAAATGAGGTATAAAGAATATAATCTAGTGTAAACTTCATACATGATGCATGCAATATATATAATATTATCAAACACAAACCAGGTATAAAGTATAATCTAGTCTAAACTGCATACATGCATGAAATATATATAATCCGATCAAACACAACTAGGTATAAAGTATTTATCTAGTCTAAACTTCATACATGCATGAAATATACAATATGATCAAACATGTAAACAAGGTATTTAAAGAATATAATCTAGTGTAAACTTCACACATGATGCATGAATTATATATAATCCATATAAAACACAAACCAGGTATAAAGTATAATCTAGTCTAAACTGCATACATGCACGAAATATATATATAATCCGATCAAACACAAACAAGGTATAAAGTATAATCTAGTCTAAACTCCATGTACATGCATGAAATATATATAATCTGATCAAACACAAACCAGGTATAAAATATAATCTAGTCTAAACTTCATGTACGTGCATGAATACATATATAATATCAAAGTCTATAAAAAGATAAATGTAAATGAGCTATAAAGTCTAGAGCAAATCAACAGGGATCATGTTGGCTACGAAATAAGTGACCATCTGAGGGAGACTCCTGGTGAGAGTCTAGATGTCCAATAGACCCCTGCAAAAGTAGAATTTATTTAAATATTAAATATAATATATCTATCTCTCTAGACGTGCATGCACATCAAATCCAAGTAGAGTTAAATATAAATTGTAACATGCATGTATACATACATGTACATATATGTACCAAAAACCATATCTAACCTGTCCACTAACAACATCTAAAGAATCTCTCCTACGCACAGGCTCAAAGCTCAAGGAAGGAGTGACATGAGCTAACTGTTATACATACACGTGTATATATATATATATATATATATATAAAAGGATTAGTCCACGATCAATTTAAATGATCTATAAATTAAAACTCAGAACTAGATTATTTATTAAACATGATCTATATATATATATATATTTCTCCTACAAATTTACAACATGTATACATATCTTCTAAAAATTTAAATGCACATGTACATGTACATACCTGTGTATCAAGAGTAGGATGTATAGTCTAATCCTGTCTTGTGATCATATCAACAACATCACTCATGCCTTCATATCTCTCTCTAGTTGTACATATCACTGAGGAGTGCAAGGGGCTAACTAGATGAGTGGGCATCATGGATGAAGTGTCTGACTATAGTAGCATGTCCATAAACCTAGTGTGGTTCAAATCTCACAGCTGCTCCTGAAATGAGTCCAAACCCTCATATGTGATATGGACCTCATCAGCTCGTATCTCCTCCTCAAATGAATCCAAGCGGCCCTCATCTGTGATATGGATTTGATCAGCTCGTAGCTCCTCCTCTGCGGCAACAGAGTGATCTATAGGTGGGTCAATGCTTGGAGAATGCGCAGAGTGATGAGAAAGTTGTGACTGCCTCAAGGTATGCATCGATGCTGCTGTAGCCTGACCATCTTTGAGAATCTCTTCTCTAACATCGCCCTATGGTATCCCAAGTCGAGATGAAATAAAACTGTAAGCATGTAGTAGGTCCTCCGCTAAATACTATGACATCTGTACATGTCTACTACCTCTGACTATAGCTGCTACCTCATTTGGGGAGGGGATGCCAGCAGTAATATACCAATCATCTGAATCTGAAGCCCCCCCGTGAATAGAAGATGCATGATCTGTGGATGATCACAAATGTGGTCGACTTATCATATATTTGCCCAGCCTATCAGATGATATGGTGGTTGTTGCTGATGCAATCTGTCCAATCCTATCAATTGCTTCTCTCTAAGAAGCAATCACAACATGATCTGCTATGGGGGCCATGACTGGGACTACTGTAGGAAATCTCTGGCCAACAAGGTCCCTATGTCTAGGCGGAGCTCTATCATGCCTACGATATGCATCTCTATCAACTATCCTACCCCTCCCCTATCCATAATATCCTGGAATATCAAGGTAGTTTGGTTTCATCTGACAATGAACCTCAGCAAATACCTGTTGTGCAAAGTATAATGGTACCTAGTTGTTATTAGGATAACAACCATGGGCAGCTAAGAAGTATGGGTAAATCAATGATGCAACCTGTGGGTCGATACATCTCGTGACTTGATAGCCCCTCACCTTACTCTTCTCCTGATACTGTGGAAAGCATCTCTCCTTGATGGTCTCCTTCGAGACCACCCCCACCATATCAGCAAAAGAATGAGGACCCCTCACCTCACTCCTCAACTGTCTATATATATCCTGTATAACCTCAGGTGAGAATGAAGTGTGAGAAACTAAGCGGTCCCTCAATGTTCACAAACTATAAAAAATAGATGTGCATGTACTCGTGTACATGCCATCAGTACGGGGGTCATCTAATATGGCCCTCAACCTATGCAACTCATGATCACTGTACTAGAAAATAGTAGCAATGTCGGGTGAGGGGAGATCCTGTTGTGGAGGATCAATATCATCAATGTGTGGCTCTTGATCAGGAGCTTGCACGGGTGGATCCTGATCAGGAGCCTGCGCAGGTGGATCCTGATCAAGAGCCTATGTAGGTGGATCCTAATCAGGAGCCTGCAAGGGTGGATCCTGATCAGGAGCCTGCGCAGGTGGATCCTGATCAAGAGCCTATGTAGGTGGATCCTAATCAGGAGCCTGCGAAGGTAGATCCTGGGATGCCATCTATCTAGGTACATGTCATAAAGTTAAAATAAATATGTAAGCACACACACACATGAAGTGCATTTAATTTAACATTAAAAATTAAAATCAATTAAATTGCAGAGAGAGAGAGAGATCATTTTCATGAGAGAGAGAGAGACAGAGAGAGACAGAGACAGAGAGAGACAGAGAGAGACAGAGAGAGATTATACATATAAATCTTCACGAGAGAGAGAGATCATTTTTCATTTTCAAAAATTTAGATCTTCAAGAATACATATAAAATTCAAATATTTCAGAGAGAGAGAGATAACATATATTTCAGATCTAGAGATAACATATATTTCAGAAAGATAGAGAGATATAACATGTGTATGTTTAAATCTTTGAAATATATAAAAAATTCAAGAACATGATATATAACATGGAATGCAACAAGTCTCTAAATTTTTTGACAATTTTTTTGTTTTTGAACTCCATATCTAAAAAAAATAGAGGTCATTGTATTTTTGTAATTTGGGCCCATATGATTATAAAATTATTAAATCTGTAATATGTGATTTTAAGGGGAATGTCATATGTACACTAGGATGTTATAAGGGGTCATACGTGACTCCTAAGGGGTCACTCATGTGTTAACACATGTGTGACCCCTTAGGACACTATGTGATGGACTAAGGGGCATGTTGTTCACAGTAGGATTTTATAAGGGGTCATATGTGGTCCTAAGGGGTCATGCGTGTGTTATAACACATGTGTGACCCCTTAGCACCACATATGACCCCTTAGGACACTATGTGATCCTAAAGGGAATGCCATATGTACACAAGGATGTTACAAGGGGTCATATGTGACCTACTAAGGGGTCACGCATGTGTTAATGCACGCGTGACCCCTTCGGACCACATATGACCTCTTAAGACACTATGTGATGGACTAAGGGGTATGTCGTTCACACTAGGATTTTATAAGGGGTCATATGCGGTTCTAAGGGGTCACACATGTGTTATAACACATTTGTGACCCCTTAGGACACTATGTGATCCTAAGGGGAATGTCATATGTACACTAGGATGTTATAAGGGGTCATATGTGACCTACTAAGGGGTCATGCATGTGTTAATGCATGCGTGACCCCTTAGGACCACATACGACCCCTTAAGAGACTATGTGATGGACTAAGGGGTATGTTGTTCACACTAGGATTTTATAAGGGGTCATATGCGGTTCTAAGGGGTCATGCATGTGTTATAACACATGTGTGACCCCTTTGGACCATGTGTGACCCCTTTGTGAAGGGGAATGTCATATACATACTAGGATGTTATAAGGGGTCATATGTGACCTACTAAGGGGTCACGCATGTGTTAATGCATGCATGACCCCTTAGGACCACATACGACCCCTTAAGACACTATGTGATGGACTAAGGGGTATGTCGTTCACACTAGGATTTTATAAGAGGTCATATGCGGTTCTAAGGGGTCACTCGTGTTATAACACGTGTGACCCCTTAGGACCACATATGACCCCTTAGGATACTATGTGATCCCTTTTTGACCCCTTAGGACACTATGTGATCCTAACGGGAATGTCATATGTACACTAGGATGTTATAAGGGGTCATATGTGACCTACTAAGGGGTCACGCATGTGTTAATGCATGCATGACCCCTTAGGACCACATACGACCCCTTAAGACACTATGTGATGGACTAAGGGGTATGTCATTCACAATAGGATTTTATATGGGGTCATATGTGGTTCTAAGGGTGATATAACACATGTGTGACCCCTTGGGACCACATATCACCCCATAGGACACTATGTGATCCTAAGGGGAATGTCATATGTACACTAGGATGTTATAAGGGGTCATATGTGACCTACTAAGGGGTCATGCATGTGTTAATGCATGCGTGACCCCTTAGGACAAGATATGACCCCTTAAGACACTATGCGATGGACTAAGGGGTATGTCATTCAGACTAGGATTTTATAAGGGGTCATATTTGGTCCTAAGGGGTCATGCATGTGTTATAACACATGCATGACCCCTTAGGACCAAATATGACCCCTTAAGACACTATGTGATCCTAAGGGGACTGCCATATGTACACTAGGATGTTATATGTGATCCTCTATGGTCCTAAGGGAACGTATAGTGTCACCGGGGGCATATGTGGTCTTAAGGGGTCATGTTTTGCATGTAATAGGATGCGAAAATGGGTCACATTGTAAAGGATTTATTTTGTCTAATTTGTTTAAATTTGTTATCTAAATTTTCTAATGATTTTTTAAATTAAAATTTATTAATTTTTCTAACGTTTAATTTACTATATTTAGGTTTGTGACATTTTTCTAATTTTCTTTTTTTGCTAATGTTTTTCTAAGTTCTAATTTACTACCTTAGTTTTCTATGTTTTTCATAACAATTTTTTAAAATGTTGAAAAAAAAATACTTATATACAATTATTTAATTTTAAAAACAAATTGACATATTTCAATCAAAACATTAAATTATCAAACATTTTTCTAAAGTAATGAAAAACAATAAATTATCAAACATTTTTCTAAAATGCTGAAAAACAATAACTATACAATTATTTAACTAAAAAAATAAATTAACAAACAAATTATTTATTAATTTAATAAAAAAAGACATTATTAAACCAAACAAAGGGTTATTTTGTGCACCTGATATAATGAAGGTTGAAAATTGAAATATGAGAGATGCTAGCTGCTGCAGACAAAGCACGTTGACGTGATGCTGACGACTGGTTCGATCAAACCCCCATTGGACAGAAAAAGACAACTTTGACAATGACTCTTTAACCGTCACATTCACTATTTATAAAAGTTTTTAAAAAACCTAACCGAAAATGGGTTCGAGCGAATGGGGGGTTCAAGCGAATCCCTTAAAATATTAATATTTTGGTGGGTTCGCTCGGACCAAAAATCCACCTGTGGTTTGAGCGAACCCATGACCGCAAACCAGTTCGCTCGAACTCGGAGGGGTAGTTCGAGCGAACAAGCCTATTTCGCTCGAAGCCCACAAAAAATAAACTTCCCGCTTTCGCCAAATTCCTTCGCTAGCGAAAGTGGGAATCATTAATGTGGGAGTACTTGGAAGGTTGCAAACTTGTGTGATGAGAGACTTGTTCTTGTCATTGTGAAAAGAAGTCGAGGAAATTGATTGGTGATTCTGTAACAAAGGAATCGTGAAACCGATTGTGAAGTTAATCTTCTGGAATGTTGCCTGAATTGAGACTGGATTAGAGAATGTATCTGTAACTTGTATGTAAATTTTTTATTACTATAATATAGAGATAGTTGCTTTGGTGTGTGGGTTTTTCACCCGAAGTGTTTTCCCACTTGAAATTTGGTGTACATTTTTGTGATTGTGTTTTTCATGTTTCTATGTTTTATTCTGTGTTGAGTATCTTAATTGGTGTAATTTGAATTGAAACACATTACTGCTTCTCTCCTCTAAAAATTAACATTTGGAAGGCGTTTTCTGCACTCTACTTTCCTATCACTTCTGCCTTCCATGATCAATCTCCGCCTCATGGCTGCCGATGTGATTTAGCCCTTCCATTCACCATTCCTAGACCCTGCAATCTCAGGGTCCCTGTTGCGAGTCTAGTGATGTGGCACTCTGCCATGTGGGGGCTTTTCCTCCGAGTGTGGCTCATGGGGTGTGGACCTAGGCGCTAGTGGTGCAAGTGGGTGGCCGGCTTCCAATGGTGACAACAGTTTGTCAACTTTTGGTGGTGATAGTAGATGACTTAGTTCCTCCAAAGTCTTCTTGTGTCTAGCTTTGGCAATCTTGCCCTCCCACAAGGTTCGGGACAAGGAAAAAGAAGATGTTAATACTAAAGAAGGGTGGTCCCTTCCAAATGACAACCCTAACCACATTGATGTATGGGGTCACCTCCTTCGATCACTGCTTTAGGCATTATCTATTTCTCTCTGTGTTTGCTGCTCTCCAAACTTGACCCGTGTTTAATTCATTTTTTGATAATTTGGACTCTACCTATTTGACTCTGAAAGGTGATTTTGTATCCCGTATTTTTTTAAAAATAGTATGCTTTATCTTAATTAATCAAAATGGCTACTATGCATAATAAAATGGTACTGTTGAATAAACCAATCATAATTTATAGTTTCGACCGTCCAATTGCAAGCAATACCAATTTATTGCGAACATGTTAGATGAGTGTGTAACCAATTTTATATCACTGGGGAAGTCCTAAATTTGAAAGATTTTTAGTTGTCCCCTTTTCGTATTGTGAATTTCCACAAATGATTGATGGAATTTGTGAGCTTCTTCTTTGTGACAAAACCAATCATTTCTTATAGTTTTGACCGTCCAATTGCAAGCAATACCAATTTATTGCGAACATGTTATATGACCGTGTAACCATTTTTATATCACTACATGTTCACCCTAACTTCATGCTTCTCAAAATCATGTGGACATTTCAAAATAATTTCAATTTTACACAACGACTTACTTGTCAAGTCCCCTACTTAAAAATAAAATTTCAAGTCCACATGGTCAAATATAATTCCACATCAACATGCATTTTTGTGAAGGTGTACAAAATGGTCCCAAATTGCCATAAGACCCATAGGTGTGCACTAAGTCATGTTTACTTGTGCGCTGATGTGGCATCACATTATTGGTTTATTTTTGAATTTTAGAGGTACTTTTTTGGGAATAAGCATTGACGTGACATTTTTAAAGCACCATTATTGGTCCAAAAATGTCCATGTACTATAACATGTATTGGTACCCCTATCACCTATTGATCCCTCTACCCTAGTTCTAAATTTGAAAGGGTTTCAGTTGTCCCCTTTCCATACAACGAGTTTCCACAAGGGATTGACGAAATTTGTGAGCTTCTTCGTTGCGACGACTGCAGACTGCTATTTCTACGACACTGGCTATGCAACCCCATAAATCACACCTCCTCTTTCACCACTTCTGATGCCACTGTATGCTATAGTTCGTGGGCATAAACATGGTAGAAACAATATCGTCTGTGGTACAGTTTAAAAAATAAAGAAGATTCTTGATTAAAAAAAATTAATTATAACATTTTACGTTTTCTTTTTGTTTGAAATTTTTATTTTTTTAATTTATTTTTAAAGATTACATATAATAATATTTTAAAGGATATAATATAGTTATAATATATATGTACACATGAAAAGTTATAAATAGTAAAAATTAATTAGATATTATAAATGTACATATGTAGATATTATAAGATTACATATATTAAATTAAAATAAATATGTATATTTATAATTATTATATTTTATTAAATATTTTTTATTTGTACATATATAATTTTTTTATTCTTATATAGTTTAGTAATGTGATTATATATATGTATGAAATTTTAAATTAATAAACATATAATTTATTATTAAAAAATATAAATATATAATATCAAAAATAATTATATTTATTAGAAACTTATTATTATTTACTTATATATTGATTTTTAAAAGTTTAATAATATTATTATTAAAATTTTCATATAATATATATTTATTGTAAATTGTCAAATCTATAAAATTAAAATAATATGATATTATATATAATTAAAGTGAAAAATATTAATTATTTAAATCAATATATAATAGACAATACTTAACTATAGAAAAATAATATAATTATAAAAAATAATTAAAAATAAACATACAAAAAATATAAATGTATAATGTCAAAAATAATTATAGTTATTAAAAACTTAATATTATTTACTAATATTAAAATGATTATTTTTTAATAATTTATCAAAAAAACTTAGTATTATTAAAAAATATAAATATGTAATGTCAAAAATAATTAATAAACATATATATTATTTTTTAAATACATAATTTAAAAAAATATATACTTACTAAAAAAATATATTATATATTTGTATATATATTTTTAAAAGTTAAATAATATTATTAATAAAATTTATATTTAATATATATCTTAAACTAAATTATATGTTATATTATTTAGATTTCAATAAATAAGTTATATATGTAGTTTAAAAAATAAGTTAAATATGTAAAGATAAAAAATAAAAAATTAATTATGTAATCTTAAAAAATAGTTAAAAAAATAAAAATGTAAAACAAAAAGAAATGTAAAATGTTTTTAATCAACAATCTTTTTTATTTTTTAAACTGTACCACGGACGGTACTCTTTCTGTCATGTTTCTGCCCACGAACTACAGCGTACGGTGGCATCGGAAGTGGTGAAAGAGGAGGTGCGGTTTATGGGGCTGCATAACCAGTGCCTATTTCTACAGCCCTATCGGCCATTTGCAGCAACTGAAGCACACGCTGTGCACAAAAGAATTATTGGGCAGGCATTTAGAAGTTGAAGAATCACGTTGAAACCAAAAATGAGAAGGTTTTTCAATAATTCCAGTTCCAGTAAGAACGAGCATATAAAGATTGAAGGCACTGTAGTTTTGAGAAAAGCATCGCTTATGGATATGAAAGATTACAGTGCTAGTTTTGGAGATAGGGCAGCCGAGTTCCTGCAGAGAAATGTGTTTTTTCAACTGGTCAGTTGTGATCAAACAGATAATGGTAACGTATACCTTAACTTTTCTTTCACACAGACACATATGCACTGCAAAAATATATGTAGTAACAAATTGTGTTTTGTTTATATTGCAGAAACTGGCAAGGGTAAAGTTAGCCCTCATAAGGCTGCCTTAGACTGGAATTGGCCAGGCTTGGGAACAGTTGTTAAGGATACAACCCACAAAATCACTTTTGAATGGCCCGCTGACTATGGGACTCCTGGAGCTATACTAGTAAAAAATAAGCATGCTCGAGAGTTTTATCTCAAACATGTTTGCATCCATCTTCCTGATCAAGGAGAAGTTAATTTTCTCTGTAACTCTTGGGTTTATCCTACATGGATGGCCAAATTTTGTTCCAGTTTAAGTAGTGGACGAATCTTCTTTGCAAATAATGTATGCTGTATACTATCTACTTCACTCCTTTTATAGTCTATGTTTGAGTGGAAAATCCTGAAATATTTGAAGACAGATTTAGAAGCAAGCATTATCATTATAATAACAAGAAGAATGTGGAAATGTGTAATGTCTACAGAGCTATCTTCCTACGGAAACACCAGTAGGGCTGGTGGGTTGGAGGGGTGAAGAGCTGGTAAAAATGAGGGGAAATGGTACTGGAAAGAGGGAGCCGTGGGATCGTATTTATGATTATGATGTTTACAATGATCTGGGTGACCTTCAGAACGGGAAGAATCTTGAGAGAACAATTATCGGAGGATCCGCCGACTTCCCATATCCGCGGAGGTGCAGAACTGGCCGTAATCGCCTAAGAATAAGTGAGACACCCTATTTTATGATTACCCATAACCAAATCTTTTCAAATACTGTTTACACACAGCTCTCCTTTCTTATTATAAGGGATTCAAAATCTTATACCTCTATTTACATAGATTGTACTTATATCTCTCTTGGCTTCCTTCAATTGTCTTTAAAGGTTTAAACTGCTTTACACATAAGCAGACTTTTAAATTTCTATTTCCTGCAGATCACGCTTATGAGGGTCGAAAGCAGGAGTGGAAATTGGCAGCACTTGTATCGCCAGGCTTCTATATCCCGGCAGATGAGAAGTTCCCTCAAGCCAGTCTTTCTGACTTTCGAGCCCATTTCTTCAAAGCTTTCTCTAAAAAGTTCATTTCTGATCTTGTCACAAATCTAAATGTAGTGAAGAAACACTTCGGCAATTTGAAGGAGGTTAAAAGTCTCTACAGTAAGGGACTTAACTTGCCAGCTGATATTACAATTAGTTTGGCCAAAGCAGTCGTTCCCTTTCAGATGATAAAAGGGATTTTGGATACAAATGACCAAGCTGTCCTAAAATTTCCAAAACCCAATATAATAAACAGTAAGGAAGCATAAATTTTAAATGCATACTTAATATTAAGCCGTAACACAGGATTACAAGTTGGGTCACACAAATACAATTGAAGTTAGACTATTGCTTATGGTGATATGAATATCATGTGTGATTCAGGGGATGATAATGCGTGGAGGACGGACGAAGAGTTTGCTCGTCAAACACTTGCAGGGATTAATCCTATGGTTATTAAACGTTTGGAAGTAAGTATCTATAAACTAGAATAATGTTCTAAGTAAATTAATAAGTCGTTTGGTTTTCCCTCTACTTTATCTCTGATATTACAAGCCTTAAGCATTGATTTATCTTTTTTGTGAGGTATCGTACTCATTCTTCTATATAGTCTATTTTACGGATGAGTGTATGGAATGGAGAGTTGCGTCATAGACTTCTTCTTCTTCTTTCTTTTTCTTTTTTTTTTTTAAGTCTTGTCGACATTAAAATAAATTTATTTATTTCTTTTTTCTTTCAAAGTTTGACCAATTTATTTGACGTTTACTTGTCCTGTTGTCCTATTCAAACTTGATCATGATCCATTTTCAAAATGGTGTATGACCTTTTTGAAAATAAAAACATGGGAAGGGTACTAGTAGTGGACATAGCTAACTTTGCGTACATAGAACTCTCAAACTGTATGTCGGATTTCAATTTTATTTCTTTTGTTGTCTCTGTATGTGACTTAACTAATTATAACTGAGGATCCGGCTTCTGGGTAGTGATGATGCACGTTGTGGAAATCGTTATGTGTCGAAAGGTCAAAAAGTGGTCATTTCAAAGTGACTACCCATACATGAACTCTTTTGCACCAAAAGTAGATAACTCAAAATTTGTAGTAGATCACCTTTTTTGACATTTGTTTACTATAATCAGCCCATTTGTGCACCACTACTGGCCCGTTTGTGCACCACTACTAGGACATTTGTGCAAAATTATCCACTATTGGTACATGTGATATTCATTAATGAACTTTACATTATCAATTTGTTGGTCTCCTTTGCAATCTAGTATTGGGGGGTTGGATTGACAAGAAGGTGTCCACTACGGGTACCCTTCCCCATACACCATGTTGAAAAAGGTGTCCACTATTTGAAGTTATAGATGTTTTTTAGAAAGTAATTTCATATCTTTTAGGTTATATCATTAATGAATATTATGAAGTACAAATGTTTCCTTATGGAAGCTATCTTAATTGTTCCACAAAGATCAAAATGAAATATCTCAAAGATTGTAGTGATTGTGTTCCAAGCTTCTTTTGGCATGGTTGCATTTTGTATACTTTCAAGCAGTATTTCACTTATAGAAAACAACATCAAATATAGTGCTTTGCTTGATTTCTTGTACACAAGCATCTATGAGATGTCCAAGTGTTGTAGTACATCAAAAAATTAAATGAGGTTTGACAAGAGAATATAACTTTACGTTTGATTATATCATTCACATTAATTATCAACTCCTATCAATCCTTAACTAAAATGACACCCAATATGTTATTTGGAATTCTTTATTAAAAATTTCAATTGTTGGTCTTCCATAGTTAGCTTCTCATGTGGATGTGGTTTGTGAAAGTTCAAGACGCTGAGTTTTTTTGGTTAAAATATTGTGTTTTCATTGGGGAGGCCCACGTTCAAATCTTCATAAAGACATCTAAAGTGGAATTCTAAGTTATGACTTTTGGTTTTCTATAGTTGGCTTTTGATGTGGATATGAATTCTAAATAAAGTAGATTTAAAAGTAGTAGCTCTTGGCTTTCCAATTATAAAGAACTTATATTGTTGTTATGTTGAAAGCTTGTATATTCATGATTGACACATAATTTTATTGACTTGAGAAATGTTTTTTTGGCCATGATAGCGCTTCCCTCCACATGGCAATTTGAACCCACAAATCTACGGTCCACAGAAGAGTTCAATCACTAAGGAACATTTGCTTCCTTACTTAGATGAAATGTCAGTGGAAAAGGTACATTTCTGGTAAATTTTACATAGCTATTGCTTTGAATCATAGGCCTAACACATAGGTTACCACATCCATGTTGCTCATCGAGGATATGTCGGCCCATGGCAGGCCATTGAAGATAAAGAACTGTTTATATTGGACTACTATGATGCGTATATGCCCTATGTGGAACGCATTAACAGCCTTCCTACAAGTCGAGTCCATGCCAGCCGCACCATCTTCCTTTTTGGGGCTGATGGAACCCTAAGGCCTATTGCCATCGAGCTGTGTTTGCCTCCCACATCTGTGGGACAGGGTGACAACCGCGTCTTTACTCCCAACTATGCTGAAGAAGATAAGGGATGGTTGTGGGAGTTGGCCAAAGCTCATGTGAGATCCAACGATTCTGGTTATCACCAGATAGTCAATCATTGGTAAGTAATTATAAATAGACTTGCATTGTAATTATATCTTTCAGGCAAAAATAATGTGGAATTCACAGACGCTGTAAAATTTCAGGCTGAGAACACATGCCGTGGTAGAGCCGTTTATTATTTCTACTCACAGAAATCTGAGCAAACTGCACCCCCTTCACAAGTTACTTGTCCCTCACTTTCGCAACACCATGGACATCAATCGTGCAGCTCGTGAAAGCTTGATAAATGCGGAAGGCATTGTTGAGAAATGTTTCAGTCCAGGCAAGTTTGGAATGGAAATCTCTTCCAAAGCATACATCGACTGGAAATTCGATGAGCAAGGTTTACCAGCTGATCTGAAAAAAAGGTAACTCATGAATGTGAATGTTTTAGTCAATTGACATTGTAATTAGAGATGTTGATGCCTTGCTTTTGGTATGCAACTGCAGGGGTATGGCTGTAGAAAATGGAGCAGGCGGGCTGGAACTTGTGATTAAAGATTACCCATATGCTGTTGATGGGCTTGAAATATGGGATGCCTTGAAATCCTGGGTGTCGGAATACTTATCACTTTATTACAGCGATGATGAGAGTGTAGAGAGTGATGAAGAAGTGAGAGCATGGTGGAAAGAGATCAGAGAGGTTGGGCATGGAGACAAGAAGCATGAGGAGGCAGGATGGTACAAAATGAAGAGCCTGAAAGATCTGCAGGAAGCAATTACCACCCTCGTCTGGGTTGCCTCTGCTCACCACGCTGCGGTGAACTTCAGCCAGTATGACTACGCTGGATTCATGCCCAATCTCCCCAGTACTACCCGTAAGCTTGTTCCACTCAAAGGATCGGATCAGTATTCCAAACTCCTCAAGGACCCAGAAACATTTTTTCTCAAGACTCTTACAGACCCTACCACAGCCACAACTACCATGGCTGTGCTGGAAATTTTGTCCAGGCATTCCACCGACGAGGTTTACTTAGGCCAGGGTTCAACCAAAGAATGGGTTGATGACAATAGGGTTTACGAAGCCTACCAAAAATTTCGGCGGAACCTGTTGGACATCGAGAAAAATATTATTGCTAGAAATGAAGATTCAAACCTGAAAAACCGATGTGGTGCCGTAAAGCTTCCCTACACACTCCTGTTTCCAAACACTTCAGATGAAACCAAGACTGGTGGTCTCACCTTTAAGGGAATTCCTAACAGCATTAGCATATGACAGTGCTGAAAAGCTTATAATTTTTTGGCTTTTTGTTGAGTGGGTGATGAGTGATCATAATTTAGTGTTTTGTGTGATGATTCCTATGGAAAGTATTATGGACCCTTATGTTCCATCTCTTTTTCTAAAAAGAAAACTATGTACTTAAGTATTAATAAACTAAAGCATAGTTGAACATATCCTGCAATTCTATCTCCAGATGATTCGAATGTTTTTTCCCAAATCTTACATATGGAGTAGTAGTTGGTTTCAGTTGATCAATTTATACTGTGGTGTTGAAGTAAGCAGGAATAATATTTTATATATAGTTTTGTCTTAATGAGCGCTTTTTTTTAAGCAATTAGGGATACAATACAATTACGCTTCATTTTGTTTCTATTTATAGTGCAAAGGATTTTTTTTGTTTTGATTAATATGATCGCATGAAGGAAACCATATTCGGTATGAAAACATTCTCAAACTTTGTTGCATATTTAAGTGTTACAATATCAATTTTTTTCAATGTGTAACAATTATTTTATATATAGTTTTATCTTAATGAGCTCTTTTTTTTAAGCAATTAGGGATACAATACAATTACGCTTCATTTTGTTTCTATTTATAGTGCAAAGGATTTTTTCTTGTTTTGAATAATATGATTGCATGGAGGACAACCACATTCGGTATGAAAGCATTCTCAAACTTTGTTGCATTTTTAAATGTTACAATATCAATTTTTTCATTGTGTAACAATTATTTTTCTTGGTAACATTTTTGTTAGTAAAATATTTGTAAGTGAGAATATTTCTTTTCAATTTTTTTTTGAGAGAAATATCATTTCTGGCCAAGCATGCAACATTCATGTGTGAAATCAGGTACATGACCTCAAATGTGTGTGTGCGTGCCCGTGTGTGCATGCATGAGATCATGTACATCTGGATACAACAAAAGGCCCCATATGTTTAGGAAAAAAGTTTCTTTAGATGGTCATTGATTATTTATAATTTGTGTTGCACCAGTTATTCTGAGAAAGTTACTTTGTAACTCAAACAATAAAATATTGTGGCTATAGGATGGTGAAATCTAACATAGTTAGAGCTTTGAAAGACTGGGCCCAGGACTAGTTGCAAACAATATTAGTATATTTGTGAGCTTGCAAATTAGACACGCCTAACATAGAAAAATCTCCTCCTTCAACCATAATATTGATAAATTTGAATATATGTGAGATTTAAAGACATTGAATATATGTAATAAAAATAATTGTAACAAGCAATAGGAATGGAAAATTTTGGAGAAAATAGCTAACACATTTTGAGGAATGTGACTATGTCAAGAATGCAAAGTCTATATGGCATGGTTATAAAATCTATTATACAATTTTCATCATTTTAACTCTTATATACCATTATGATCTTGTCATTGAGCTAATCATTTTGATATATAACTTCAATAAGCCTTTTAGTAGCACTAAAGTGATCTAAAAGTGGTTAATAGTAACTTTTCATAGGCTTCACCTTAGAGAAAATTGACATATAACTAAGAATCATCAAGGAAATAATTTCAATTTTAAACGAGTTAGACAAGCTTGACAAGATAGAAGAAAATTAATCCTAAATAATTGGGCTTTGCAAAAAAAACAATGTAATGTATATTACCCTTCCACAATTGCAACCATAAGACAACATAGTGGTAAGGAAGACAAACGGTTTTATTTTGAAATAACATGCCTTTGGAGGATGATAAACTTCGGGAATTGTATAACATCCATCCAAGCTTTATTTTTTAAGATTTTCTAGAGATGAAGAATAATAGCTAGATATATCAAGTAGAATAATACTTTTTATTCTAAATTATAAATTGTGTGGCAAAAGAGGTCTATATAGTCCGATTCTTGACCTAGAATATTAAGTCATATAATAGTACCAATAATATTAGAATGCTTAAAAAACACCAAATTAGGGAAGAATCCGCTAGTTTTCTTTGTCTCTAATGCTCATAATGACTTCATAGTATTAAAAAATGTCAATTGGTTGAGAACTTCGTGAGCCCTTTTTAAGAAGTTCTTCGATAAGTTCCTTAAAGAAGGAATTCAAGGTTGGAGATTCTTTTAACCAAAGGATGTATGACTATGGGAATTCTACAACATTCAACGTTTGCATTATTTTTTTGTCTTCAATTGGGTGTTCATTTTACTAGTGTCTTTTAGGTCATTTCACACCTATAACTAACCTCCTTTGTGATAACAATTTGATGATACAACCTTCTCAAACTAATGTAAGAGCATCCATCAAATCTTATTACAATGCATTACATTAATTGGGATTATGACAAAGAACAAGATATCTACAACAATATATGTGCAACATATTAAAGATATTTGTATCATATTTTGAGGCGGTGTCACTAACAAAATATCATAGTGTAGAGAAGACAGTGCGAAGTTCATCAATCAAAGTATGTAGAGCTTTTTCATACCTTATGGCATCAAGCCCGAGACATCATAAGGGCGAATAAGGCTGGAAGAACCTTCAAATGAGAACATAATGTATTTCATTAACTCTTGAAGCTTCACCATTAAATATAGCTTGGAGTACACATTTCACAAAAAATCGAGTATTGGGACATCTTGTAGCCAATGTGTCCCTTTTCTAGATCTTAGAACGAATATATAGGCATCTTTTATAATTATTATGGGAGTAGTTATGTAGTAGTGGTTGATAAGTGATTAATGAGTAGAGTTGATAGATGATACATTAGGAGCTAAGAGATAGTAGGAGACTAGTTCTTGTGAATTTGGCATATCAGCTTGAAATAAACCTATGGTAGCCAATGAGTCAATCTATAATCTGCATCTAATAAGTAATATGCATTCTATAATGATTATATTGTTTGAATCAATGATATTTTCTTTTATATGTGCTATGATATTTCTATTTTGCTAACTAGCAGCTAATGGTTAGATAGTCCTATCTCTAGACCCTCCATCTTTGACAATATTAAGTAGTATTAGAGAAAGTTTTGATTCATTTGGGATAAAAAATATTACAAAAGATTCTAGGGTGAATATATCATCAACTTGAGGAACCCTACAAGTCTTTTCTAATAAAATATTTATTGTGAGATAATTACAACTCTTCAATTAACAATTAAGCATCACCAAATCTAAAGAAAAGATGATACATTAGGAGATATGGGTTAGTAGGGTAAGATTTTATAAAACTAAGTTGAAGGATCATGCTACTATTTGATGAAGAGAAATTCAATTAAAAAAATAGTAGGGAAAAAAACAATCACAAAGTGGGATAGGATGGTGATAAAATTAAAGAATCAATTCATTGTTGTTGATTATTAGTTGGTGATGTTGAAAAGATTGTAGAAACCTATAGAAAAAAGGAGAAGATGGTAAAGGAGTATACTATGGAATTTCATAAGATGATCATCAAATCTGGTTATAGTGAAGCTAAACACTTGGTAAAAGTGGTAGGGTACATAAATGGACTTAGAACAAACACCAAAGAAGAATGAACAGAGAACAAACATCTAAGAAGAATGAACATAGAACAAACATTAATTTGCAGTAAAATTTGAAGAAAAGATAAATAAAAGATTTAAAAAGAGGCATATTCTAGAGAGATAGACCACAATATGGTTAAAGGTGACCATATGTAAAGCATGTGAAGAAAGGAAATCCATACCACAAAGATGAGAGTATTTAAAATTTCCAAGGGAAGAGTGATCAAAATTCTAATTGCACTAATATAGGAATTAGCACTACCTCATGCAATGATCAATATTAGATGAATGATACATGATTTAACAGGAAGCCTTTCAATGAAACCTAATCCAAATATGGAGGAGAAGGACATCAATAATTTCAATATCATCAAGGGAGTGCCAGCAAAAGAGGCGAGAATAGTGTAGATCTGCATAAATAGAGAAAAACTTGTTGAATCACAAGGATCTATTGGAAAACATAGCAACTTTGAATCATTGGTCATGAGGAGAGACCTATTGCAAAATGAGACAATTGAGGAATTGATGTAAAGGAAAATTGCATTCATAATAACACATAAATTAGGAGGTAAGTGTTGTAAAGTTATTGTTTGGCAATGGTAGCACAAATAATTTGGTTCCTAAAGAAATGGTGAGGAAGTTGAATTTTAAGAGGATAAAACATCCAAATCCATATATGATTGCATGGATTCAATATGACCATAAGATACTAGTAAATGAGCAATATTTAATGAAATTTTATATAGGATCATATAATGACGAGGTATTCAATGATTATGCCAATGAATGCATGTCATATAATATTGAGAAGAACATGTCAATATAATAAGAAGACGATTTTTTTGGAGTTAAGGTGTCTCAACCTTAGAGACCTAATGATGATGGTTTATTTAATTATTTGATGCATATATTGTTTATATCCTAGGTTGCTAATTTCCTTTTGTCATATCACTTTGTAGGACCTTTTGGTGAGGTGGCATCCTACATGGAGGGTAATAACTATAAAAAATTTCTTATTTTCTAGGAAGTTGGTGCTCACCTTGGAGGGCCTATATTTTAGGTGGAAAGTGTCATGTGTTGTTGTGTGTTACTATGTTGCGACTATGAAAACTTCCTATTTTGACTATGAGAGCGATTTGTCCATTGTAAGAGTTAAGAATAGTTAATTTTAGCAGTTGATATTTATTGTTAAGTTCATATTTGACAAGTGGATTTGTGCAAGGGAAATGCCTATTCTTGGATTAAGTAGTTTCTATGCAGTAGGTGACTTGAATGAGGAAAGTTGACTGTTTATGAAGAGCCAGGTGTTAGTGTTAGAAAATATTGTTTATAATATGTCTTATTAATGAAATATTTATATTCTGGACACTACTTCACTACCTAGGCATTGGAGATGGTTTTGGAAATCATGGGTGCCTACTCTTCATGTTTGTGCTCTATAAACAATTTGTGCCTTAGAGTATTTTGTATGATAGGTTAATGTTTTATGAAACATAATTACAGTATTGTAGCATCATAAATTGTATCCTTACACAATTTCATCCTCACCTAGCCCTAACCTTGGCATTTTAGCCTTCAGTGCTCAATGCTTGATTTAATGCCACTCACACCCTCTTGAAATATACATTTTCAACTCAATATCCAATCTTTGTCCAATATTGAGTCTTGATTGACATGACCAAGACACTCTAGGTGCCTTTGTCCTCCTAGTTAGGACCCAAAATGTCACTTTGTGTGGGAGGAAATTTGACTCCGTGTCAACCTGCTCTGAAAATTCAAATAAAAATGCACAGTTAGGTATAAAAGGAAGACTAACCCCCTCATTTGGTAACTAGTAGGAACCTCTATCAAGATCTCGATTGCACTTTTTCAAATTCAAGTCTAATTGAGCAAGCATTCAAGTATTCATCAAGTTTTGAAGGAGAGGTCAAGTCAAGTTCAAGTATCCATGATCAATGTTCTATGAAGACATTATACATGAAATCCTAAACACTTATATGAGGATTCAAACAAGCCTCATCAAGGTATCAAGTTCAATTTCAAGCATTTTTAGATCCGATCTAGTCTTTCCCTCAAAAGGAAAGAATTCTACCTTAGTTTCATTTTAATTATCATTTCAATTTCAAGGTTAATTCCTAAACTTGGGTTTGACCTAAGGCAAACTCCCATCAAAAAACCTATATCCTTATTTCTACATGTAGGGAATTGCCTCAAGATCTACGAGCAAGTTATCCGGTAGAGTAGATGATGACAATCAAACTTAGCTTTTGAAGGCACAAAAAGCAAAGGACCAAGGTGATCGGCTCCCCTCAACCCTAATTTTTTTTAATGATGTTCTAACAGTGGATTCTACCTATCAGTTTGATCTTGAAAACATCAAGTTTGTCTGTCCCCAAATATTTGAAGTGTTGGCAATTGACACTCATTCGTTGATTTCAGAAGATTTTCGGTAGTTGAATATTTGTTTAGCATTGTCATTGATGGAAAATATTCTTGATGATTCGATTCGGCAGTCATGATTTATCTTATTTAGAAGTTGGAGTTAATCGGTAGCCAATTAACCGGCAAAACAATGTATTTCAATAATGTTTTGATCCGGAATGATTTCCGATGATTACGATATTTTTGGTGATTTTTTTTGTGATCTCAGTGATTGGGAAGACCCTTAGGAAGCGTGTGATTATAATATTTTGGTCTAGTTCTATGTTTTGTTCAAGATTGAAGCTGACTTGGAGCTACATGTTACACTTCTTGAAGTTGACTTGAAGGAGATTGCTTTTGTGGTAAGACCGTATATATAAGATCGATTTGGCGATTGATTTTCGGTGTGTTGGAGTTATGATGATCCATTTTGGTGCGATTGAGCGCAGTTTCATGTGCGCACTTTGCTTTCAGACCAACGGGTAGTTCACTGAGACAGAAATAGAGTATTCAGTAGAGCGAAGATAGTCAGAGATTCAATACTTAGCTAGAACTCATTCTTTCATAATTAGATGATAATTGAGAGTTCATTTCATTGTATTTCCTCATTATAATCAAATTGTAAGTCAATGAGACTTCCCTGAAGGTTGTAGCCTTCTAGGCAATTGTAATTGAGCAGTGAGCTCTAGGAAGTGAGCTTGAATGCAAGTGCATTCCCCATCTATGTAATATTTATGTACTACTAGCCATAGTATATTAATATTGTGGGTTCCAACCCCATTGTGGTTTTTCCCTTTTTGGGTTTCCACGTAAAATTTTTGGTGTTGTGGATTTGTGTATTCTCTGTTGCATTTTTATGTTCTTTTTTGTTATGCACAGCTAACCGATGGATAAAGAATAAGTTTCAGGATTCGACTTCCGGTAAATCACTGATTTACCCCCCCTCTCTCAATGATCTTTGATTCTAACAATTAGTATCATAACCTAGTTCCTCTAAGGAAGCTTAACCGCTTGAGGAAGATTTGGGAGATTGATTCTATGATTCTGGTTTTCAGAGACAACTCAATGTGGCACTTGAGTATCTTGATGCAGCTAGAAGTGAGATTTGTACCTTGAAGAAGAAACTAAATGTTGTTGATGAATTCATTAGTGAGCTAAAGGATCAAGCAAGTGTTTGTGGAGAAAAGAGGAAGGAATTAATGGACAAGTTGAAGGAGAAAGAAGATCAGAGCATGGAATATCAGGACAAAGTTGATGAGGTTAACAAGCTTGAGAGAGAGAATGTTTCTTTGAAGAATGAGATGCAATCCATTGTGATGAGACTAACGAAGGAGATTGAGGACTGAAAGAAGAATGAAGAGAATCTGGCACAATCATTGAAGGAAAGAGTTGACGAATGCTTCAGGTTTACCTATGAGAAAGATTAGTTGAATCTTGAATTGACACAATCAATGAACAATGGTCAAGAGCTTGAAAGATAGGTTTCTACCTTAAGGGATGAACTTGCTACTGCCAATGAATACAAAGACAAATTCAAAGCTACTTTAGCAAGGCTTGATGAGATGCTAGAAATTCAGAGACATGGAAAGGATATGTGAGGTTTAGGATTTGAGAAAGGTGAATCCTCTGGATTTGGACAAGGCAATGCTAAACCTGATCAGAAGAAGAGAAAGAATCCTCTGTTAAGACAACCTAATGCCCATAAAATCAATGGTAGATGTTTTACTTGCAACAAGATTGATCATATGCCGAGTCGGTGTAGAAGTAGGATGAATAGTGGAATGATGAACAATAACAATATGATGAACAACATGAATAATGTTCCTACCTTTACTGGTCAGTGTTTCATATGCAATAAATTTGGACATGTAGTGTCGTAAATTGTACACCCTTGCTAGGGTGTTACAGTTTCACACTTGGTTAGCACTCGCCTTAGTGTATTTTGCATCTTGCATTTCTAATCTCTTTTAAGTATTTAATTAATTAATTTAATTAAATCTAAAATCATAATTCACCACTTCACATGTTATAAAGATGGGCCCTTTATCTTAAGTGTGCCCCCTGTAATTTTATTCCTTCAATAAATCATTTAATCCTAAACCCTAATCATGTCCTATTTTTACCTTTGAGGCCCGATTTCACATGTCAAAACACCTTGAAATCAACTGCAACTTTGGGATTTTCTCTAATATCATTATATCTAACTACCCCAAAAATTTTGTGAAAATTTGGTTGGACCATGTTGAAAGTGCACATGGTCCTCGACTTTTTACCCAAAATTTCAAGAGCATAATCCTAAGATATAATAATTCTTAACCCCAGAAGATTAGAAGGAAATTCAAATCCTAGGTTGGCCTAAACATGAAATTAAGATCTAGGGTTTCATACTTAAGAGATCTCTTTCTTCATTTGAAGGGGTCTTCTTCTAAGAATCTAAGGGTGGGTTTTTGGAACATAATTATTCTTCTTTGCAGTGAAAGAGTAGATCTTTGAAGTCTTCAAAAATATTCAACATTCATCCATTAAACATTCATCAAGCATCATTTCATCAATTGTGGCCTTTTTGAAGATGTAGGAAAGCAATAGGAGATCATTGATTGAAGATTGGTTTGTACCTCTCCCTTGGGGTTGGGTATAGTTTCATGTTGTTTCCATGTCTTTGTATGAGATTCATTTTGATTCATGTTCATGCTTTAGATCACTTTGTATCAGGGATTTAGAATATTTACTTTGTCAATTTAAAGCAATTAGGGTTTACTCTTTAGGGTTGTTCTAGATTGTTTGCTTTCATTTTAGGATCTTGCACACACACAAGGTTCTAGCACACACATTTTCAGTACATTATCCACTATTTGTTGAGGTGGAAATCACCAAAATAGGGGTTTGACTTAGGCAAAACCCTATATAGCCACCTAAAACCCTATTTTTTAGCTACAAGTACAGGTTCAGATCCGAGCGTTGCTGGAAGTTTCAGGACTGATAGAGCACATAGAGGTTGTCCTAGGGCTTAGATATTAGAAAAAACCCCTAGGATAGGGGCGTGGCACCCTGGACCTACTAAGGACAGGGGCTTGATACCCTAATCCTGCTTGTTTTCAGTTGGATTTGGCAGTGCAATAGTTTGCAATGTATAGATCTCATCTTGTCAGTTGTAGCTTCAAACTTGCAGAATCAGGACAGTGGTGTGGCACCCTGGTCCTGGACATTTCATCTCAGATTTCAGATACAGGTGCACCTCTTATTTTTCCTCCTAATCTGTACTCTTCAACGGTTTATCAATTATTTTATGTTCTGCATTTCCAGATTAGGGTTTGCTTGCTTACTTGCACTTTAGGTTAGATTGCATTTTGAATCACTCCTCTATCTCATTTGCAGCAAGGGAATAGGAACCCTAAGAGTTAATCCTTGACTCTCACTTCTTCACAAGAATCAGTCGAAGTGCATTACCTCTCTAGGCTCTTTTGTATTCCATGAGTGTGTATGAGAGTAGGATTAGGGTTTCCATACTTAGTCTCACTTTTTCCCCTACACATCTTTGGTGAACCCGACGTGAATCCAATTCCAATTTCATTGGATTGAATTGTTAGATCTAGATCTAGTATATTTCATTTTCTCTCAAAGCATAAAAAAAAATCCTTTCACTTTTCTTGCATTGTGTGTTCAAATTTTATTCAATTTCATTTCAAAATGTCAGATTTTTATTTACAAGGTGTTCAGAATTTTGATGATATATGAAATTATGTTGATTATGAGTTTAGTAAGGATGAATTAGATGAATCTATAAATGATTTTTTGAATCCTAGGTCTTCTAAACTCTTGTTTTTTCAAAAACTAATCAACCTTGTTGTTATGCCATTTCGTCGTGATGAGAAAGATAAGTTGAATGTCTCCTCCTATGGGTACATTCCTATCAACTCCTCCACTAAATCTAATAGTATGGTTGACCATCAAAATTCTGTTTATGAGGTTATGTCTCCTTTTGAGTCCAAAGATAAACCTCTCAATCACTATGATCATGCTTTATTGGAAGATGCCCTTGATGAATTTATGTCTTTGCCTAAACCTTCAAATAAAAACAATACATCTAAAAGGTTAATCAACATGATTAATATGAATGAGCATAGTAAACCCTTTTTTGTAGTCTAAGGTGCTTATCCATCTCCAACCTCACCTCTTTCTAATCAACCTCTTTTCACAGTTTAAGGTGGATATAGTAATGATTCCTTTAGCACTCCCAACAAACCCATCATTATGGTGCAAGGAAGAAATACCACTAAGAGTCCTTATATCTATGCTAAACAATTAACTAAAGAGAGTTATAATGAAGTTTCCCATACCTATAACACGAGAAACAATAAGCAACCTAATCCTACACCGGTTATCCCAACTTCTCTTCCTGATCCTCAACCTATCCTTCCTCAAGCACCATGCATTTCATAAAATCTTGGTAAGGAGTATGATATTGTTGAACAACTTAAAGCTACTACTTCCAAGATATCCCTTTTGGATTTGATTCGAACTTCCTCAACTCATCATAGATTGCTACAAGATGCCTTGAAAACATTGAATGTCCCAACCACAACAACATCCAATAATATGGCCTCTTTGATTGATTCTATCACAGATCTTGAGGCTCAAATTGTGTTTACACAAGATGAGCTACCCTCTAGTGAAATTCAACATTAGTATGGTCCCTTAATGATTGTGGTTATTATAAATGATAGTGCAATTGGTGCAGGGCACCTAACACTCCAAGCATGGAAGTTTTGTTTTCTTTAAAGTTTTGTGTATTATCTTGTGATGTAATAATGGACCAACCATTTGGGACTCAGAAGAGCCATGGTCGAGTTGTCCAAGTCTTGGTTTGAGTCATTTGTGTTCAGGATGTTCTCAGCCTGAGAAGTGAGATGCTTAGGTAGTTCACAAGAGAAGTACTCCAGATGAGTGAATTCCTATAATAGAGGTCAATTGTGTTGTTTTTAGGTCTTCTAGGGTGTTTGAGGACCTTCTGGAGTCCTAAAATGCATTAGAATGCAAATTTGCATCTTGGAATCAAAAGATGTAAAAAGTTGTTGAGCAACATTTTGCAATTTCTTGCAAAAGTTGTATTTTTGGTTAAAGGCGTTGAAAGGTTGGTTGAACCAACTAAACCAAGAGCATAAAATCCAAAATTATTCATTTTATGGGTTGGAGGATTAGAAATGCAAGAGCAAGTTCTTGGATTGTGAAGCAATCTTGTTTTCACTTGTTTTTCATTGCTTGGTACAGTCCAATACGAACTAGATGGTGTAGAATAATTGCAGTGCACGAGTGTTAATTTTATTTATTTTCGTTAAGTTTGATTTGTAGGTTTGATTGTCCTAGGTTGTAGAGATTTCTTCCATTCTTTGCAACTAGGTGTAAAACCCTTGCAAGTAGGGTTTAAGAGCAAGAAAATGGCTCTAACCTAACCATTATTTGATGAAACCTGTTGAAATAATTAAGAATGATAGGTTAGGTTCTATATATAGGTTTAGGATAGGATTTTTGGTTTTTTAGGCCCTTGAGAAGGAGAAACAACGAAGCCCTAGGCTCACCATTGGGAGTGGGTGAGTTAGGACAACAAAAAAATGTGTTTTGTGAGCACATAGAGAATTGGCACATGGAAAAGTGTCATATGGTTGGAAAGCCTCGAGGATTTCCTTGAAGAATCCTAAATTTTTTGGATCAGGAGTTTTTAATGGTGAAGAGTTTCAGACCCATCTTTCCTAGTCAACCGGTGAGGCCTAAACCCTCAAAAATAGTGTAGCATTGGAAACCCAACTTGTACAGATAACCCAGATGCATATTTTCAGTATTATCTATAACTTCTAAAAGGGTACTCTAATCCATAATTTATTCCTAGCCCTTTTTTTTATAAATTTTTCAAACTAAGTCCCTAAAACCGCTAAGGGAGGGCTAATTCAATTGGGCCTATTTGAGCCAGGTAGAGACCTAGAAAGGTTAGGAAGCCTAAGAGATGGGTTTGGTATTCCTAAAAGCCTCAAAATAATTCATAAACACTTTTTAGATGCATTGCGAGTCTATTGGAAGTGGTTGTGTGTTGAGATCCTTGCAGGAGTGGTTGGAGCCCTGGAGTGGTATGTGTGTGATTGAGGTGGCAACCTCAAGAGGTGGAGTTGATTGTCCAAAACCATTGGCTATACCTAGGAGGCAAGCCAAAAAGGTTCAGACCTAGGAGGTCTCAATAGAATAACCCCTACTAAGTGCCATTGGATGGACTTGAGTAGTTGAAGGGTTGAGTAGGACAAGTCACCCAAGAAGGTAGATTGGATCAAGCTCCAAGACTCTCTGCATAAGAAATAAGATGAAAACTAGTGGACAATGGTTTTGGCATTAATGTTTTTAGCATTAACTTGTTGCATAAGATCAATGTCGATACATCTCTTATTAAGCCCGATTCTCTCACTATCTGAGGCTTTGATAATGTTGCTAAATCTTCATTAGGTAGCATCACCTTTTCTGTTAAGGTAGGTCCTGTTACTTTAACCACACCTATTCATGTCATGTGTGGAGAATTGACATACAACTTGTTACTAGGGAGACCTTGGATTCATAGCATGCAAGTTGTCCCCTCTACATTACTTAGGCAAGTTAAGTTCATTTATAACAATAAGACATATACCTTGCTAGGCGACACAAATCTTCAGGCTTGTCTGCATACATCAACTTCTAAATCCTCTTCAACTGGTTCTTCCCCAACTATCCTAGATACTTTCTCTAAAGCTTCTACTCCCACTAGTGTGACCACTTCACTAAACCCATATCCTACTTCTGAATCGCTTCCCAATACTTCCTCAAATGGACCTAAACTTCTTGAGGAAGAGTCTTCTCAGCCCGACTCTACTAATGCGGACACCTCTTCTCCTAAAAAGGTTCTTGCACAAGATGATTGGGGATTCCTTAATTTTAATCCTAGCTTCATAGGGGAATATAAAATTCCCCCTAGAGAACCTAAGGTTGAAAAGAAGAAAGAAGAAGAAGAACCTAAAAAGCAATCCACTATGTCTGGGCCATTGAGTAATAACTTTGTGGCAGCTTCCTAGACTTCATCTCCCTTAATTTATTACTTAGAGGAATTTTATCCTTGACTTTATGAAAATCCTCCTCTCTTGGAAATGTCTAACCTTTATGGTCCTCGTTTTCACCTCCTAGCTAGGTGTGGATATAGTGGTAATGGTGGTGGTGCCCAAGAACAAGGGATAAAGGTTCCCCTGGAAAACAATTTTTTTGACACAACATTTGGACTTGGCTATGATCATTTTGAGTGTATTAAAGCTTCTAAGAGACCATCTATTAGTGTTAATTTCATTGCTACTTCTCTTTCACTAAAATATCCAAAGTATATTAACTGTGACTCTTCTGGTGTCTTTGCTTTGTATTTTTTTCCCACTGACGATTCCTTAGCTGAATTCCTAGGAGTCAATGATAACCTTCCATGTTATCATCATAATCATGACCTTCTTTATTATTTGAATACGAAAGCTTACTTTGGGAAATAAATAAATTACGATGAGATAGTTAAATAATTTCCTTAGTTGAAAGATGCTCCTCAACAAAGTAATCTCCTCATAAGTGACACTATTGATATCTGGATGGATCCTTGTATCGAGGATAAAGCTACTATGATAGGGAAATTTATTGATGAAGAAGAGCAAAAACAATATGCCGAGTTATTACATGAATTCCCTGAGATCTTCGCTTGGATGTATTCGGATATGCCTGGCATAGATCCTAAGATTGTCACTCATAACATTGTCCTAATTCCCGATGCTCAACTTATGAAGCAAAAGATTCGAAAGATTCACCCTAAAGTGGCATTACTTGTTAAATCTTAGATTGAAAAGTTATTGGATGTTGGATTCATTCATTCTATCGATTATTCCCCATGGATTTTGAACATTGTGGTTGTGGCTAAGTCTTATAATAAGATTAGAATGTGTACAAATTTTTGTGATTTAAACAAAGCTTCTTTAAAGGATGATTTTCCTCTCCCGAATATCGATATGATAGTAGATTTTGTATCAAGTCATACTTTATTATCCTTCATTGATGGTTTCTTAGGATATAATCAAATTTTCATTAATCCTCAATATCAATATAAAACTGCTTTCACAACCCCTTGGGGCACATTTTGTTGGGTTATGATGCCTTTTGGAATGAAAAACACAGGCACAACCTATCATCGTGCTATGACTCTTATATTTCATGATTACATGCATAAAATATTAGAAGATTATGTTGATGACATCTTAGCTAAATTTGTTCTTCGGTTAGATCATGTTAAGATCCTTCGTCAGATCTTTGAGAGAATTGGTAAGTATAACATGCCCTTAAATCCTTGAAAACATGTTTTTGGTGTGGATAGTGGAAAATTATTAGGGTTTATATTTTCATATTGTAGAATTGAGGTGGATACGAAAAAGATAGATGCCATTGTTAACATGCCACCTCCTAAAAATGTCTCCCAACTCAAAATTTTGCAAGGAAAGATTCAAGCTATTCGTAGGTTAGTATCTTAGCTTGTATAGCATACCTTTCCTTTTACTCAATTACTTAAAAAGAATAGTACCTTTCAATGGAATGAGGATTGTCGTCAAGCATATGAAGACCTGCAAACTTATTTGGCCAATACTCCTATTATTCAACGTGCTGACCCTTCTAAGCCTTTTCTTTTATATAGTTTCTTCCCTTCATTCTCTTGCAACCTTATTGGCACAATGTGATAAGGATGGTAGAGAATGTCTTGTTGTTATATAAGTTGTACTCTGCTCGATTACAAGGTCTGATATTTTGTGATAGAAAGGCAGTGCCTTGCTTTAGTCTTTGCAACCCAAAAGTTAAGGAATTATCTTTTGAATGCCGAAGTCCATGTTATTGTTAAATTTTGTTAAATTTGATCCCCTCAAACATATTTTCTCTAAAATTGACCTTTCGGGATGTCCAGCTAAGTGGGTTATGATGTTGAGTGATTTTGACCTTAAGTTTGTCTCACAAAAGGCAATAAAGGGTCAAGTGTTGACCAACCACTTAGTTGAGGCTCCTTCACCCTTCTCCCTACCTAATCTGAAGTATTTTCCAAATGAATATATTTTCTCCATTGATATTGATGAGATTTGGGAACTATATTTTGATGGCTCTAGATGTCATACAAGATCGGGGGCAGGGGTGGTCTTAATTTCTCCTAAAAATAAGCCTATCCCTTTATCATATTGTCTTAATTTCTTATGTACCAACAACATTTCTGAATATGAGGCTCTTGTAGTTGGAATTGAAGAAGCCTTATCATTAAATATAGAACATCTACATATCTATGGAGACTCGCAACTAATCATAAGACAAGTGATAGGAGTTTAGCAAGCTAAGCAAGACAAATTATTACAATATAGAGATCTAGCTATATCCTTGTTACAAAAGTTCGATTCTTATACCATGGAGCTTGTTCCTTGAAAAGATAATCGATATGCTGATGTGATGGTATGTGTAGCCTCTCTTGTGTCTTTAGAGGACCCCTTGTTGGATCTCAAATTCACTATTCACAACCTCACTACACCGGCCATTGCTGATGATCTTGGTGATGTGGTGTATTGTTGCATTGTAGATTCTAATGAATGGTACTCACATATTGTGATATATTTGAGTGGCGGTACCTTTCCCGACTCTACAAATAAGAATAATAGGGCTAGGATTCATAAATTGGCCACTAGATACATTATCCTTTCTAATGTTCTTTATAGGAGGGGTTATAATGGTCTTCTCCTTCGATGTCTTAAAAAAGCCGAAATCCCTATTGCTCTTGAGGAAGCACATTCAGGTTCTTGTGGGGGGCATTTTGGGGGAAGATCCTTAGTTCAGAGGTTACTCTAAATGGGATATTATTGGCAGACCATAAAAAAATATTCCTTCATGTTTGTTAAAAAATGTCATCAGTGTCAGCAACATAGCAATTTGATCGATGCTCCAGCCCAAGAACTTCGATCTCAAGAAGCGTCTTGGCCTTTTTCTACATGGGGTTTGGATCTCATTGGTAAAATATCTCCTCCCTCATTTCAAGGACATACTTTCATTATAACTGCAACTAATTACTTTACAAAGTGGGTGGAAGCGATTCCCCTTCAATCCTCTACCACTAAAGTAATTTGTCAATTCATCTTGGAAAACATTATTTCCTGATTTGGAATACCTTCCACCTTACTTTTAGATAATGAAACATGAATTAGAAATAAATATGTGAAGAAGTTCCTCAAGAAATATCATATTCAACATAAATTTTCTACACCTTACTATCCTTAATCAAATGGTCAAGTCGAGTCTTCGAATACGATAATTGAACAGATTCTCCGGAAGAATGTAAATAAGAATGGTAAGGATTGGCACTCAATTAACCTACACTCTCTAGGCCTATCAGATGAGCGTACATGTTGCTATGAGTTGTACTCCTTATAATATTGTTGATGGTGTTGACGCCATTATGCCTTTGGAGTTAGAAATCCCTTCTTTTAGAGTTTCTCTTAGGGGTATAGTGGATGACGATTCCTGTAGAGAAAAAATACTTCAACAACTTGAGATGCTCTATGAACAACGTATAAACTCTCTTGAGCATATTCACGCATATCATAAAACTTTACAATGAAGTTTTAATGATCAAATCATTTAGCATTCCGTTTTGGTGGGTGATCTAGTGCTTTATGAAAATCAGTGTAACATGAATGCTTTACTCGAGGAGAAAGGAAAATTCAGCCCTAATTGGCTTGAACCATACATTGTTGTCAAAGTCTATGGATTCAATGATTAAAAGATAGAAGATGGGGAAGGTAAGCCTCTCAAGGAACACATAACTGCTATGCACCTGCATTGATATTATGCCTATCCTCTATCTCTTTCTCTCTTTCTCTCTTTCTCTCTCTCTTTCTAGTTTATCTTCTCCCTCTTTGTACATTTTGTTTCTTAAAAATTGGATAATGTGTTAGCATGTATTTATTAAAGTATGTGGTATTAAATGATATTATATTGTTTAGTCTACATTACTTCATTCATGACAAGCATGTTTCTTTACTTTATTGTTTGTCTTAGATTCATTTATGCAAATTGTAATAGATTTACATTCTATATGTGCTAGCATGTTATACAATTTCTTATGTGTTAAGTAGGATTATATCATGTTGTGTTTAATTAGATTTAATTAAATCACATTAGTCATATAATTCTTAGGCTTAACACGTTTCTTCTTCTACATCATCAAAGTAGTATTTAATTAAATACCTATTTATTTGATTAAATCACACATGTATCAATTTAATCATGAAGCATTAAGAAATCAATCACATGAAAATTAAATTAGACATACATGTTCACCACCAAATGTGCTACTTTTAATCTAAGAAATGTATACATTGTTTAAGTATTAAAATAACATGTTTAAGATATAACCTGAGCATAAATAAATACATATCCATGAGTATCATAACATATACATCAACGTAATGTCTCATAATATAGCAAGGTCATCTCCTATCTCTAGGACTAGTAGCTAGAGGATGGTGAGTAGATGTCCCCTCCTGATCTTGTCGTGGGGGTGGGCCCATGGGTGTGTATCGTGATACGGAACGTGAGTGACTCCATGGGAAGCTCCTGCAATCCCTCTCCATCATAATCCTGCAGTATGTGGCTTCCTCTGTCCAAGACGTTGATAGATCATGTTGTCTATTGCAATCTCTCTCACAAAGATCTCTTTGTCTCTCACCAGACCTCTATCTCTATCCGAATGGGGGTGAATAGGTCCTCGTGCCACCTCATCCTCCCTTGTGGTCTATGTACTATTTGTGAGGAACTAGAAATGTGTGCACTCATGATGAGATCTGTCACTGCATTCTAGATGAGAGAGTGCCACTCTTGGACACCAACTGCAGAGAAAGAGAGAATTTTTCATTAGTAACATTCTATATCATCAAATCTAGAAAATTTAAGATACATAAATTAAGTAATCATAAGTTAAACACCTTACCTGGATATCCCTCTCACCAATAACGATCATGGAAAGAGATCGCCTAATATTGAGACACACTAGGCTCTCTGTGCTTGTATTGTCTCTGCATAGTAGACATGGGCAGATGGGGACTAGAATCAGGACCCCTTATAGGGTCCTTCTCCACTTGCGATGGGAGGTTCAATGGATCTAATGCTATGGTGTCATCCCTAGAGTGATGAGGAATTGCATCTGACTCATCCTCCTCAACCTCCTCCTCAGTCTCCTCGTCCTCCTCGTCCCCCTCCTCTTCCTCTCCATCCTCCTCATCGTCTCCATCCCGATCTCCCTCTCCTAAATCAAGATCCTCTCCATCACCATCTGCCTCCTGATATCTTGCATCATTAGCCTGATCATCTGAGCCCTCCTCAGATGTATCAGTTCCCTCCTCGTCTGATGTAGGAGAATCCCTGGTTCACATCAATATTGCACCAACCAAAAACATTTTCCTTTCTATTTTGTTTGAAGTTTCATTTTTCTTTTTGTGTGTATTGGTTTTGGCTCACTAGATCTTATGGAGTTGTATTATACTTGAAGACTTGATCATATTTCTTTCTTTCAAACCGTATCTCATTTGGATCACTTTTTGGCAAGATATCGCTACCAGTTTCCATGACAGTTTCTTTTGTCCCGGTTGTTCCTTTGTTACCAGTTGCTTGAGACTTATTCTGGTGATTTACCAGAACCCATTCTGAAGATTGTAGAGCCTTGAGCATTGATCTTGTTGTTTCTTGGCGTGTGGCTAACCTTCTACTATTCGTCCTTTGGATTTTCTAGATGAATCTCTTGGCATAGGCTAACCTTGTTCATTTTGCACGTTAGGTCTTGTTCTTTGGGTTTTGATCCCTTTTGGGCCTACTAGATCCTTTGGATCAATATATATATTTGTAATCATGCTTCAAAATGTAATCAATTAGAATCAATCAGAGTATCAGATAGATAGATTGTTCCTAAAAGACAGATCTTTCGATTTCAGGTCCCGGTTGTGACCTATTCTACCAGGCTTGTGTGTCGGTATGTTGTAACCCGGTTGTTACTAGTTGGATGTAATCAAATTTCATGTAATAAAACTATTCGTTCTGCATTGCCTCCATTATATCTGTGTGTTTCTATTGTGTTTACTCTTGTTGACCAATCTGGACTGATCTCCTTGAGGTCCCTCCTCACTGGTGACTGCTTCATCTTTGCTCGTCTGTCTCCATGGTTTGGGATTCCCTCTAGGGTAGTCTGCTGGAAAGATGGCTCTGGGATATGTGCTCCCCCACCATGTGATGTACCTTCAGTGTGCACCCACATCATCTTTATAATCTATTTCCATATCTCAATCCGATCCATCTTAATCTTTGATGTCAATCTCATCACTCATGGGCCTAGGAATAGCTTTTGGCCTAGGAGTCACGTGTGAGTGTAGGATGTAGATAGGCACATCAGTAGGAACACGTTTCTTGAATCCGAACTACTACCAGACTCGGTCAAAGTATAAGGGAATGACTATCTGACTATACCATCCCTCCAGTAGATGGTTCCTCTGCATGCAAAATAGCTGACTGTGTATCCCTGCCCACAGATACATCCTGAGGTAGGGTCTCCATATGATCCTACATGCTGTCAATCTCTAATGCAGTAGATCTCCAAACCACCACTCACGGGTAAGTGGATAAGCAAATACCCTAGGCTACTCTGGAACTAAGTCTGTCGGGACTCCAACAGGCCTAGTGCATGTGATATACTCGAACATCCACACCTGTATCAGTGTGCAGGTCATCAAATTGCACCCTTGTCCAAATACACACTCTCCAAGGTCTTGATAGAGATGTGCAAGCATGGTTCGACCCCAAGAGTATACTCTCTGATGTCTCTCCATGACCTTAATCGCGTATGTGAGACCTCCATGCATATGGGTGTCATGCCCATTAGGGAACATGACTAATGTGATGGTAAGGCTCATGAGCCGCCTAACCAGTGGAACCTCGCCGGTAGGGTGTAGGAGCCAACTGACCATGATATGGCCCCTCATCTCCCCGGGCATCACTCTCCCTATTCAGTAGACCTACTCCCTCCTATAGTCAGCAGCAGAGTGATCGACTCAATATCTCACAGTGTCTCCCTGATGGGAAGGTGCAAAATACAGTATACATCCTTGAGGGTAACCATTATCTCCCCCACAGGAAGAAGAAATGTAGAGGTATTTGCATCCCACCTCTCCATCAGCACCATCAGCATCGCGGGATGAAACTTGATGGAAGGCATAGTCATCGCGTACCATAAACCTATAGTGTGAAGCAACTCTCTATCTTCTAGTGCAAGCCTCAAAATCTGACCTCGAAGACTCCAGAAGTTATGACCAGCAGTGTGCTCCCGAATATATGGAAGAATCTACAAAATTGAAACATCAAATCATTAGTAATCAATCGTCGATCATATGAATCAAATCAACAAAAATCATCAATCTATTTTATTTGTCTAAAGCTTGATCCCATGCATCTGTTGGTCACCCCGAATAGGGACCAAGGCACCCCCTTAGGACTTGGGTGCCCAGATGGGACCAGGGAACCCTCATGGGACCAAGGCACCCATGGAGGACAAGGGTACCCTTGGGGACCATGGTGCCTGAACAAGGGGCACAGGCATGGTCTTGGTGATGACATCATCAACATTGAATTCAATACAAACATGACAAATCAACGAGTCCATGACAATTCAACTCACCTCACTAAGGGTTAGTTGACGAGTACAGACTAGCATAGGATCTCCATCCATGTAGGTCTCTTTGGTCGGCATCGTGGTATGTTGGTAAATAAGTGGGCTCCTCTGTAGTGAATAGTGCCAAAAATTCAAAAAGTGACAAATGAAGGTGTCACTTTCATGAGTTATGCACTTTTTCGTTTTATGCTTTTAAGTTAAAAATCCTAATTTCTGCACTTTTCCTTCAATCTATCATATCTTGAGCTAGAGAGCTCTGATTTTTGTGTCATCAGTGGCATTGGAATTGTGAATTCTCTCTCTCTCGCTCTCTAATGGTTCCATAAAGCACTTGTATGCACAACCGAGCCTTGTTGTGAACATGTTCATCAATATTTTATCACAATTCGCTATGGTAAACATGATATCCTATTTCACCTCACTGATAAGCAAGCCAAAATAGGGGGGCACATAGCTACCCATGAATTTTATCACCTCCCTTAGTAAGAATTAGGTGATTTTGTGATCTAAAATATATTTTTGTAGGGTGTGGTTCGTAACTATGTACTGCAGATACCATTGGGGGTTCATCCGACGACTAATGGATATATCCTTTTTCAAATGATGTTTACTTTTTCAATACTTTAGCTTGTATATGCACGTAGTGTCATATGACCGCTAAAGTGGAGGATAAATGTAGTGTCATAAATTGTACACCCTTGCTAGGGTGGTACAATTTCACACTTGGTTAGCACCCGCCTTAGTGTGTTTTGCATCTTGCATTTCTAATCTCTTTAAGTATTTAATTAATCAATTTAATTAAATCTAAAATCATAATTCATCACTACACATGTTATAAAGATGGGCCCTTTACCATTAGTGTGCCCCCTATCATTTTATTCCTTTAATAAATCATTTAATCTTAAACCCTAATTATGTCCTATTTTGACCTTTGAGACCCGATTTTGCATATCAAAACACCTTGAAATCAGTTGTAACTTTGGGATATTCTTTAATATCATTATATCTAATGACCTTGAAAATTTGGTGAAAAGTTGGTCGGACCATGTTGAAAGTGCACATGGTCCTCGACTTTTTTCCTGAAATTTTGGGAGCATAATCCTATGATATAATAATACATAACCCCAAAAGATTGGTGGGAAATTCAAATCCTAGTTTGGCCTAAACATGAAATTAAGAGCTAGGGTTTCATACTTAAGAGCTCTCTTTCTTAATTTGAAGGGGTCTTCTTCTAAGAATCTAAGGGTAGGTTTTTGGAGCATAAAGAGCCTTCTTTGCAGTGAAAGAGTAAATCTTCGAAGTCTTCAACAACACTCAATCTTTATCCATCAAACATTCATCAAGCATCATTTCATCAATTGGGGGCTTTTTGAAGATGTAGGAGAACAATAAGAGATCACTGACTAAAGATTGTCTTGTACCTCTCCCTTGGGGTTGGGTATATTGTTTCCATGTCTTTGTATGAGCTTCATTTAGATTCATATTCATGCTTTAGATTACTTTGTATCATAGATTTAGAGCTTTTACTTCATCAATTATAAGCAATTAGGGTTTACTGTTTAGGGTTGCTCTAGATTATTTGCTTTCATTTTAGGATCTTTCACACACACAAGGTTCTAGTACACACATTTTCAATATATTATCGGCTATTTGTTGAGGTGGAAATCACCAAAAAAAGGGTTTGACTAAGGCAAAACCCTATATAGCCACCTGAAACCCTCCTTTTCAACTGCAGGTACAGGTTGGGATCCAAATGTCTCTGGAAGTTTCAGGATCGACAGAGCACATAGAGGAGGTCCTAGGGCTTAGATCTCAGTGAAAACCATTAGGACAGGGGCGTGGCACCTTGGTCCTACCCAAGCCAGGAGTGTGGCACCCTAGTCCTACCTATTTTCAGTTGGATTTGGCAGTGCAACAGTTTGTAGTGTATAGATCTCATCCTGTCAGTTGCAGCATAGAATCAGGACAGTGGCATGGCACCCCAGTCCCAAACATTTCAGCTTAGATTTCAAACATAGGTGCACCTCTAATTTTTCCTCCTAATCTCTACCCTTCAGTAGTTTATCAGTTATTTTTTGTTCTATATTTCCAGATTAGGGTTTGCTTGCTTACTTGCACTTTAGGTTAGAATGCATTTTGAATCATTCCTCTCTCTCATTTGTAGCAAGGGAATATGAACCCTAAGATGTAATCCTTGTCTCTCTCTTCCTCACAAGAAGTAGCCAAAGTGCATTACCTCCCTAGGATCTTTTGTATTCCATGAGTGTGTATGATAGTGGGATTAGGGTTTCCATACTTAGTCTCACTTTTTCCCATACAAAGGACACAAGTCAAATGTGTGTAGAGAAGTAATAAATAATTTTTAGAACAAAATTTTCTATTCTTGTGGAATGTTTGGACATATTTCTAAACCGTGTAGGGAAAGATAGAATCAGATGGACTTCAGACCCATGAAGAATAATGTTGTTTGTCGAGCATGCAACAAAACTAGTCACATTGCAAAATACTCTAGAAGCAAGAATAGTGCTCTGGTAGACAAGGACAAATTAGATGAGAAAGGTAAAGAAAAAGTAAAAGAGATCAAGGAGAAGTATGAGAAGATGTGGGTGAGAAAGGATGAATACAGAGATGACAATAGGTCTGCACCTAAATCTAGTGCAGGATCTTCAACAGGTAACTAGGGATTTATGCCTTAGGGGGAGATTTTCATGCAGATTCTAAGAACCCCCTCTTAGGTGGTCTGCAATCGATTCTGGAAGCTTGCAGAAGGATTGAATAATATGATATCTAGAATTTTTTGAAGGATCTTGTGCTCCGGTATGAAATTTCATGAAGATCATGATAACTGATTGTTGCATTTATTACAATAAAAAAATAGGTTTTCAAAGGATAAAAGTGCATTTCAAGACTTCGTTTGTCACAATGCGATCAAGAGAGTAAGAGTAGAAGCGAGAGAAAAGTAGCTTGGCAATCTCAACAACAATTTCAGCAACTTCTAAGTGAATTATGACGCCCAGTTGTGATGCAAGGTATCTATTTGTTCAGATTTTTAGTTTTTTGCAAACCCTAAGATTCGAAATGACTTCATTTTCTAGTATTGTGACTCCTCTAGTGGTTGAAATTAACGATAGGGCTCGTCCAGTCTTCAAGAAACATCCATTTAAATCTATCAAGGATGATCCAGAAGGTGCATTCTCATTCATGCCCTATGGTGTGCTGCACAATGAAGATATCAGGGCCTACATTCACTATGACCTTGAGGAGCTTGAGAATGTAGACATGTTGGACCTATATAACAAGCATTTGGCCGACGGTTTGGGAAATCTCAAACCCGAATATAAGGAGTTGCAGGAAAGGGTTTCTCACAGTTTGTGCATTTTTCATTGTTTGATAAGGTAAAATGGATTCTCTACATCCTTTTCCACATGCATGATGATTTTATATGGCTTGATAGGCCTCACAAAATCACCAAGCAAGCAATCCATGTTGTAACTAGTTTAACTGAAACCGGTGATGTGCCCAATCTGAGAAAGGTATCAAATGACACCATCATAGCTACCTCTGGATCCAAATTTGACAACAGAGCCATGACTGTGAATGCCATTTTGGAGAATGATGTAAGGTTTTCTTCAATGGTAGTCAGATACAATGTTTACCAGTCTAGCCGATACAACTCTGTCTCCGATACTGCTATCTACTCTGCATACCAAATGCTCAAGGAAGATAAGAGGTATGATTTGTGCATTGCACTTTTGAATGAATTATTGAGCAATCTGAAGAAAATTAAGCAAGATAAAAAGCATACTTTTAAGTATGGCACATTCCTTATTTTCCTCGTACTATACTTCCTGAATGAGATACCCAGTATCAACGGTAAGGTCCAATGGGCCTATGATAGATTGGTGGCCATGTAGATCAAGGAAGGTCTATGGAGAATTGATGATGCAACAATGAGGATATTTGCCCTCTAGGATATTTTAAAACATTCCAAGGAGCAATGAAAAATAGGGAAAGGATTCTAAAGGAGGTAGTTGAAAAATATGAGCAAACCATTTGCTTCATGGTTGATAAAGATCAGTGTCTGATGGAAGTAGTGGAGCCTCGGATAGTCTAGATCATGCCCATGGGGTATGAAGTTGACTCTGGTACACTTGAGGCATATGCACAACACCTTCTGAGTCAACTGGTGGATCCCAAGGAAGGGAGATTTGGCACATTTAAGGAAAAGGACCTTAGTTTACATATGTAGTTCATTGCTCCTACCCAGAAGAGAAAATTAATTAAGATGGCAGAAGAAGTATCTTCTCAAATGGGTTTCACCAAGGAGGAGGTGAAGAAAGAAAGATAAAAATATGCTCAAAAGGAGGCCAAAGAGGAAACCAAGAACCCCAAGGTTGATCTGGTTCCCTCCAAGTAAAAACCTAAGGCAACTAAGTTTGCTCCTGCTCTAGTGGCACAACCTGCAAAACCAAGCCCATCCGGAAAAGGTGTGCTGAAGCAAAAAAAGAAAACCAAAAGAACCTATGTTGTAGTATCTCTGATGGCCTCAAAAACTAAATTTGAGGAAGAGGCAAGAAGAGCTAAGAAAAAGGAAGAGACTAGTGAGAAAGCCTCAATCTAGTGGAGCACAACAAAGCAAAAATACCAAGTCAGATTCTGCTCCTACCGAAAGATCCCAAAGAGGCAGACAAGTCAAAAATCATCTTGAAAAAGACCTTGAATCTAGCAATATAGAAGGTAAGTACACAACATTCCTCCACTATCAGTAGATTAGTTGATAGATGAAATATTAGTGGATGGAAATTTGAAGAATCTTGAAGCAAATTTTGAAAATTTTGATGATGATGACCAAAGGAAGGTTGAGGAAGTAGTAGTATTACACCTACATAATTTTATTAAGACATTAATTGAATTGGAAAAGTCCATTCCAAAGGACTTGTATAGTATAATAGATGCTAGAAGAATGAATGCAAAGAAAATTGACAGAGAAATGAAGGAGACAGAGCTAGTAAATAGATGTACTCATATTACTCATAGTGAAGTCAATAGATTAATTGAAGAAGTAAAAAGAAAGGAATTCAGAAGCAAGAACAAAATCAATAGATTAATGATTGGAAATGTTGAGGAGGTAAGGAAAGATATAGACAACATGTTATCACTATTTTGACTATGGGGTAATTTTGTTCTCTAATCCGTTATGATCTGCAAAATTGTGCTTTGTAATTTATTTCTACCTCTAAGGTTTAAAGTTCTGAAATTTACCCTTTTTCTTTTTTTTGAAAGTCCTTGCATTCTTTTTCTGTGTTACTTTTTCCACTTAAGTGGAAGGGTCACTCCATCGTGAAAAGAGGTCCCCCCTTTTTGGTAGGATTCCCAAAGATATTGAGAGGGGGGGGTGAATCAGTATGTGATCGGTAAAAGAATTTACTTGAATTATAACATGAAGAGCATATCAAAACTGTGTACCGGTAAACCAAAAACAATGTAGCAAGTAAAAAGAACAACCACAACATAAGAGACACACCAAAACATAGTATTTTTAATGAGGAAACCCGGTGTGGGAAAAACCTCGGTGAGATTTGTGACCCACAATATTCGCTTACTGGCCAATAAGGGAATATTATTGTTTACAATAGGGGCCTGCACATGCAGGAAGGCCAAGTGCCTGGAGCTCACTGCTCAATTACAAAAGAAGTCACATTGACTTCCAAAATTGGATTATACAAATCCAATGTCTTGTATTGCTTCATATCAGCGTCTACTATGCCAGATTCAGTACCAATTAAAGCTTTGCAATATACATAAACCTTTATCACAATAATTCGCACATTAGGTCTGCTATTATCTTTTCATACTTCACATCCTAAATGATCTAAAATGATCTCATACTTATATGAGTCATATTACAATCTGCCAAGTCAGCTTACAAAAGATTTTATAATTAATTACAAAATATAAATACACAAAATTCCTGTCGGCCAGGGTGCCGGTGAACTATATGCCAGTGTAGAGTCTGTCGATGCTGGTGCCTGTGTCTGCCTACCGGTATCATATGATTGCAAGGTTGCCATCAATGACAATACCTTCAATCACCTACAATTTCTCATTAAAGTGTGCATTTGCCAAGACTTTTTATATTTGCCCTAGGCAGGTCCTTAAATTTGTTTTATTTTTACGCCTTCCCCTAAGTTTTATTTCTTTGTCGGGCTTCTTAAAGGTGGTGCAAGTTCTAACAGATCTAAGAGTGCACGCGATCTTGCAAAGGAAAGATGTGTGAAACCTACCCTTCGTGAAGTGGCAAAAAGCTGGTGGGCCCGGGTAAAGCGGTCACAAGGAAAGATAAGGGACGAGCATCTTGCTCGAGATCTAACGGTTCGCATTGACTTGCGAAGAAAAGCTGCCGAAGGTTTACCATTCGCAAAGTGGCAAAAAGATGGCAGGCCCCAAAAGGTAAGCAAGCCCTTCGGTTAAAGATCGATCATCTCCAATAAGATCTGATGGTCAGCGCTATTTCGTCTGGTAAAGATGTGCAAAGTTTACCTTTCACAAAGTGGCGAAAAGGTAGTTGGCCCAGTGAAAGGATTTCTTATAAGGTAAAAGTGGTGCATCTTGAGATAGATCCAATGAATCACGTTATTTCATTTGGTGAAGTAGCATGCAATTTATCCTTCACAAAATAGCGAAAGGATGGTGGGCCCGACAAGCAGACAATTCCTGGTTTTAAAGACTGATCAACTTGGAGTTGATCGGACGGCCAACGTTGATTCGCAGCCTGAAGCAACATGAAGTTTACTCTTTGCGAAGTGGCAAAAATGAGCTAGCAACTACGTGGTGGATGATGTGGTAGAACAATTGGACACTTGGCTAGGGAAAAAGGATATCTGTCAGACAGACACGTGGTTCCCAAGGATCGCGAAGGGCCCACTTCGATTGAGCGGTGATGGTGATGAAATTCATGGCTAAGTAAAACACGTGGCAGTTTAGATGCGGGGTTCGATGGAGTTCTTGAATGAATGAATGGCTTCCACCTAAGAGTTATTTGTAGGGCCCACTTTGAAGGATAAAGGATGTTAAAGGCCGCACATCTCGAAAGTGATCCAACGATGAGCGTTGTTTCGCAGCCCAAAGGTGCAAGGTTTTAAAACTTTGTGAAACAACAAAAACCATTAGTGGTAATGACTTCATGCGGTTAGGTTGAAAGGACTAGCAGTCACCGTGGAGAGTAAAGATTGAGTGAGTGGTGGAAGATCCAATGGCTAGTGTCATTTTGCATGGAAGAGATGCATGAGATCTATGCTTCACGAAGCAGTGAAATGAAGGTGGGGCCTGTTTTTAAGCAAGATGACCCAGGTAAGGTAAGAAACATGCATGTTCTTCAGGATCTGATGGATGGCGTTGTTTCACATGGCAAAGATGCAAGGTTTTTAACCTTCATGAAATAGCGAAAAGCCAGGACACTGTGAATTTCTTTGTGGTCCGTTGGAGCCTTTTTTCAAATTCAATTGCGAATTGATTGCCGAAGCATGTGGATTAATGTTTCAATTCAATGCTCTGTTGTCGTATTGAGCTTCACATCAACTAAATTTTAGCATCATTTCAAAGAGTTTTGCAGAGAAACCATTGCGCAAAGCGAATTTCTTCAGGCAACAAGTAAGTTTCGCATATTGGTTGATAGTTACTGTTCGAATTGATATTACAGGGTGTTTGTCTTCTCAGAGATTTGCTTAAGTTTTTTAAATTGAAGTAGCTGTAATTTCAGGATGACACCATGAAGAGATTTCACAAGAAAAGTGAATTACCAAGAGAGAGCCATATGTGATGACTTTCTGGAATAATTAACCATGTCTACTAATGTCCCTACTAAAATGAAAGAATTAGTCCCCAAGGCCCCTCGTCTAAGAATTGGAGACGGTTTGTATGACAAAGGGATTTAGTTGAGGGATTCACAGACAGGGATATCAGGTCTAGGACTTTTCAAAGTGGGATTTGGTCAGAGACATTCCCTTGCTCAAATGAATAGCATATGGGAGTTAGATGTGGGAAAGCTCATAGTCCTTGGGGTTTTCATGGATGTGGACTTGTTAACCCAGATTGCAAATAACTATGACCCTGTTGCTAAATGTGTGAGAAATGTGAATGGGGGGTCATTGATTGAGATAAATGATGATGAGTTTAGGAAGGTGTTTAAACTCAGAGAGGTATCAAATTATTTAGAGCCAATCAATCTTGATACACTTGCGCAGGTCTACAATGTGCAGAGAGATCACCTTAGGAGTGGCCCTTTGAAAGAATTTTTTGTCAAAATAGGAGGACTAACTGTTGTAGGCCTTAGTACCATGGAACCCTTCTCTCTAAATCTATTTAATCTGAGGGCTAAAGGGATGTATTGGTCACTTTGTCAAATTTTTGGGAAAGATGCTGAAACAACCATGCCAACTCACTATATGCTAATGATAGCACATATTCTGAACCCCTATTTGGCATTAACTTTTGATTTTGTGCCTTATTTCATTGATGCAATTCATGGAGGGCTGATAGGGATAAAAAATGGTAAGGTAGACGTACCTTTTGGGTGGTACTCTCTTTTTATGCACATGTTTTTGTTCAAAGGTGCTGATTATTTTGCCAAGGAAATGGACTTGGTTAAGGAGAAGGATGGTGAAGAGATGCCTGTACAATTGTGGAGCACAATTTTGTGTTGGGACAGAGAGGATGCCAGTTATTTGAAATTTTATAGATGTTTTGCATCTAGGCTTAGGATCCTCTTGTGCCCACAAAACCCTAGTATCCCTAAGGCTGTCTCAGAGTTCCTTAGGTCTAAAGAGTTTGTTGAAGGTATCAAGATTGTTCACAATTAGGGTGACATATATTTATACCCTGTCTCTACTGTGTTTAGAGTTTATGATTTCTGAGGCACCCCATACTTTCTCCCCTATCAAGTCCCATTGAAGATAGGAATTGCAGAGGTCCTAAGGCAAATCGGGGGTGTGCAAAAGGCAGAATTAACAAATAGGGGAAAAGGGACCATTTTCCCAATTGTCACCATGGTTCATCAATTTGTAATCACCAAGGGTGGTTGGAAAAACTTTGATGATTTCTTTCAGCCCTATAGGTTGTCTACTGCGGTATCAAGGTTTGTTGACCCTGAAGATTTTTTCAATGGCATGTTCAGAAAGAGAGCAGTATGTAAAGGCAGAGCACATTAGTTCCATTTTCCTGAGGATCTGATCATAAATGAATTCAATCTAGATGAGCAAGAATTGAGGAAGGAAAAATGGATAGCATATCAAAGGGCTCTAGATTTTATTCACCAATTTGATAGTAGTTTTGACCCTTTGTCTAGTGTTACTCCCTTTGAGGACAAAACTAAATTCTTGATATTGTATTTTGAAGATTTAATGCAAACCTTGAAGGAGAAGAGGGAATCTATAATGAGAAATGATCCTGAAAAGGCTAAGTTGGTTTTAGCCAAGCCTACCTTTGCCAAGGCCATTCCTCCGGGTGAGTATGTGATGCACAAGAAGCCAAGGTACAGTGTGTTAGTGCCGGTAACTAGTGAGCCCTCTACTTAAAAAGGGAAGAGAGCAATAGAAGATGTCATTGACATCCAAGACTCCCCTAAGAGGCAAAGGTTGGGAAAACAGGTGCAAACAGGTGAACCTCTATACTCTCCATCCCAAACCCCAATCCATGTGGGAGATGAACATGTAGTGGCCTAGCAAATGTTGTAACTAGGGAGTCTCGGGTAGATTGCCTACACTTATGAAGAAACACAAGAGCGAATGCTTGAAGAGCCACCGAGTGCTGAGATGAACTTTATTGCAGATGAGTTCAAAGGCAAGAAGTTAAACCCTGCTATCAATCAAGCCAGCAAGGAGTTCCTGGCTAATAATAACTTTGTTACAACAAGATCCTTTATGCAATTTGTTTGGAGGCAAATTATTGAAATATCCAAAGCAAGATGTGAGAAGAAGAAGAATGAACAACCCCACAAAGATGCAACTGTAGTGGGGGGAGAAGTGAAACAAGAAGTGATGACAAAGTTCAAAACCATTGCTCCTGAGCAGGGGAGAGAAATGGTGTCAAAAGCTGGTGTACTAATTCTTCCTAAGTTGGACATAGTCGATGCCTTAGTGCTTGAAGCAGTAAGAAAAGAAACCAAGCCCATGGAAGGAGTGACATTAAGCAAGGACAATGCTGCTTTAGTCATGTGGTCCTTAAGGAGGGATGAGAGTAGAAGAAGGAAGGACACTTCGGAGTCCAGCTGCCTCGGAGGCATGATTGTAAAGAGAGTGCAGGACACAGGGGTTGTAGAAGCTGCCATTGCAGTTCTAGAAACTGCAAAATTTAGTGTGGCAGTAGCTGAGAAGGAAGCTAAGGAGAAGGTCGATCTCCAGGTAAAATTAGAGACAATTTTAAAGGCTTATTATGAGGCCAAATGGGAGATAGCCAACAGGGATAACATCATTGCTAAATTAAAGAGTCAATTGGTAGGGCAATACCAAAAAGGTGAGTCCTCTACTCTAATGATTGCCTCCTCTCTAGCAAGACCTCCACCCACTGGTCCCATCATTGAATTTCCCCCTTCTCCTATGACCTCTGGTTTTCAACCAGCTGAGACCATCCAAGATGAATTGGAAAAGATGAAGCAGATTCAAGCCCTATTTACAAGAAAATATGAGGAAAAGGTCAGGGGCACAATCTTGAGTTTTTCTAACACAGTAGGGGCCTCTATTGTGCACATTAATATGAAGAAAATTTTTGATATATTGATTGAGTTGAATGAAGACAAGGCTGCTCTAGAGCCAATTTTGAATAAGTGGATGCCTAGGGAGGTGGATTTGGAACTCATGTGTGCATCTTATGATGAGGCAGGGGTTGATGCCAATATCAAATCCACTTGTGAGTTAGTAAAAGGCATGACTAAGTTAGTAGAATCAAGAGCTGGTGTAGAGAGAAAGGCCAACTTATATAGGAAGGAATATACTGAGCATAAGTTTGAACTGTTTCCTGGGGGTTTTGTTAGTCCAAATCAGTTGAAGGATAAATAGGTGTGGCTTGATGAGATAGGAGCTAACTTGTCCCAGAGGATAAATGAAGTCATCAATACTAAAGACACATCTTTATTTATCTAGACAATTGAAGAAATAGAAAAGATAATGTCACATTATGGTTTTTTGGAGTCAAAATTTAAGAAAATTAGAAACACATGGAAAAGGTTGGATAAATTGAAGAAGAAAATTGTTAGCTTCTCCTGGCCTGGTGATGACATGTTCCAAGAATGGAAAAGCAAATATGCTGTGCAAGAAGGGGAGGTTCAAGAAAATGATGCTGCAGAATAACAACTTGAAAGCTGTTAGGAATGAAATGATTATATTTTCTTTTCAATGGGAATCACAGTTGTAACAAACTTTTCCTAGGAAAGTCCGAAGCTTTTTTTACATTCATATTATTATATATGGATAAAAGGATTATTGAAAAAAGGATCACAAGAATTTTGTAAAGAGACTCTGCTAAAATTTATCTAGGGTTTTCTGGTTCTCTCAGAAATTACCTTTAGTTATGTAAAGATTTTCAAAATGAATATGAATATACAAATCAAAGTTTTTCAGGCCTAAATCTACGTTGTCTTCTGGTGTGCATTCATTAGTTTGCTGATTTTATTTCAATAGCTTAGGGTTGTTCAACTGAATATGGATTGTAAGGCAATCTTATAGATATGTTTCAGGCTTTTCTCTGCATGAGAAGAATTAAAATATGAGTGAAATATTTCTGTCAGTAAATCAATTGTTTGCTTGCTTTGAATTTGATAAATGGTTTTAGTTTAAAGGGAAAGAGCTCATATACATGTCAGGCATGTATAGGGTTGATGAAAGCCAAAGTGATGAATGTTTGAGGATGTTCAGATTTGGAACTCTTGTTTGATTCAGGTGACTCTATAGCCCAGATAAGGCACTGATATCAGTTGTGGAATTCTTTCTATCTTTCTTGGGATCAAGACTAAAAATGAGCATAAGTTTTCTTTAATGTTTCAGTTTTATTGAGGTGATGAAGTCCATAGGTTTTAGCATTGGTTTACTATGGATCTCAATTTAAAAGTGTGAAAGTATTCACAAAAGGGTATACCCACCTGAGCTTTGCATAAGTTCAAAGTGTAGAAGGTCTTGCTGAAACCTTGTTATATGTTATTCTGGAATTCTATTTTCTTGGTGTCCTCTTCATATGCAAATAGAGTTTTCAAATTTTCTTACAAAAAGGATAGGGGTGGGGAATCAAAATTTGAGGACAACAAAAGTGGCGACTCTACTGGGGAGAGTCATAGTGTGAATCTATATTGCAGATATAGTTCTTATATTGCCCGAAATTTTTTTCAAATTGGTGTCTGTTTGGTCCTTGTAGTAGGTCATTTTATTGCTGGAAGATCTTCTTGATTCTCTAGTCTTCTGCAAGTCATTTGTCAAGCTTGTTTTCTTATTTTCCCATGATCTTTGGGTGGCGACTCTGATATAAAAATAAGCAGTGCTCTTGAATAAGCATAATTCTTTTAAAGAAAACAAGTATAATGCAGAGAGGAAAGAATACCAGATCATTTATGAGGAAACATCCTCAAGAGATGCTGTAGGAGGGATTACTTGAGTAGTCACGAAGGGGCCAAAAAAGATTAGTTGCACATGAGCCATCTAGTACTGTTTGGATACAAAAAGGTATTCATACGGGTAAGTCATCTGAAAGACCCATATATGCAAATTCAAATTCTTCTTCCCGTGAGTTTGAGCAAGACATTTTGGGTTTCCATTCTGGTTTATTTGGTAATAATGAGGATATCCATATTTCAAATTAGAGAATCTCTCATGCTAGTTTATCTGGGAAGGATAGAAATAGTTCTAATGTTAGGATGGACCCTATACTAAGAACTACATAAGGGGAATATTAGTCTGATAGATATCGATCAAGTTAATGTATCAGATTCTAAAGAAATGTTCCCTGATGAGGATAAAGTGTCCCTAGAAATTGAGACTCTTAATAGAAAAGTTCATCAATTGATCTCTCTAAGGACACAAAAGGAAGCTAATAGGGAGAAGGAAGTTAAGGCTAAACTGATTGAGAGAGATAGGCTTTTAAGGCAGATTGCTCATCTTGAATTGTTCACCCAAGAAAAAAATAAGAGTGAGGATAAAGGTCCAGTCATTAGAGAAAATTTGACCAAGATCAACCCCACATACAATTTTATTGTGTAGCCAAATGGGGAGGTTCGTAGTGACCCACAACCTGCAGGAAATAATGCTAACAAGGGAACACAATAGTGCATGGGAAAAGGGTTTGGATCTAAGACTGTAGTAGAAATCTCTCATCAGTTCTCTGAACGTGAGAGAGAGATAGATAGGATAAGGAAGGAGAAGGAAGACCTGCAAAGGGAATTGGAGAAAGCTGAATTGGAAGCAACCAACCAAGAGATTAAAAGAAAAAAAAATTATTTAAAAGCCCCTCCCATAATTTTTCCTTCAACTAACACAAATAAACCATTACCTTAGCATGCTTCACTCCCTCTATTCAAAATTCAATCAACCCTACCTATGAGCACTGTTCCTGCTAATCAAGTCCCTATTACTAATCAAGGTAACCAAATCCCTCTGACTCATGGTCCTAATGTGAGAATGAACATGGGTAATAACCCTACTAGGAATCAGTTCCAGAGAAGACCCATTAATCTGGAGTTATACAGATAACTTTTCTTTGAGGGAATCCTGGGGTACCCTAATCATGTTCCTACCGAATTGAGGGACATGCTTCACAAGTTTGCTGGCAATAATGCTATAAGTGCAGAAGAACATTTGAAATATTTTGGTGACATGATAAATGACTATGAGATTGTAGATGAAGATGTCATCATGAAACTATTTGTACATTCCTTGGTGGATGATGCAAGGGATTGGTACAGAGGTCTGCTTGTAAATAGCATTGGTTCTTGGGAGGACTTTAAGTATTGTTTCCAAGAGCAATATGGCGATAAAAAAAAAGTGAGATTTATGCTCAATGAGTTCAATAACATCAGAAAGTCTGATAATGAAATTGTCATAGATTTCAATGCAAGATTTCAGAAAGCAATGCATAGGCTTTACCAAGTAATGAGACTAGATGATAACATGTGTCTGGACATTTATTATAATGCTTTTGATTCTAAAATGGCTTACATTCTGAGGGATAAAAACCCACATAGTCTGAGAGATGCTTTTAGAATTTCCATCAATGTAGAAAGTAATAGGAAAGCATCTGGAAAAGTGGGAAGGAGGACTGATGTTAGGTTGTGGCAAGAATCAAAACATTAGCCTAGTAAAGTTGCCAAGGAAGAGGACAAAATGGAGAAGTTAATGATTGCTATGAAAGATCTTACTGCAAAGGTAGGTAAGAATGACAACCCTCATTACAATTGGAAAGATAGGCCTCCCAAATTACATGTTATGCCATATAACACTACTTGAAAGGATGGCAAACCTCAAAATGATAGATTAAAGATTACACAAAATCAAGACACCCCAGATCCTTTAAAAGGAGGAAATGTACATAATATGGAAGATACTCCTTGGTGCGTTGCCTACGATGGGCCACATTATCCTCATCAGTGTGTTGTAGCTCAAGCTCTTGAAGAATCCATGAGAAAGGAGGGTGAGCTTGATATCAACATGTTTGACACTGTTGTTGAAAGTGATAATGAGTCTTCACAAACTGAATCTAGCTGGTGTGATGAACTAAATTATAATAAATGTTGTCAGGGGCAGCTGCAAATTGATTGGCATCCCATTTTAAATGTGGTAACTATTGAGGATGAAGAAGTTCATCTCAATAGACCTAGTGATTAAGAGGTAAAAAATATTACCAAGGCTGCCATAGCCAAAGCCAAGCACAACTATAATTTGAGAAGTAGTAAAAGGGATGGAGATCAGGGTGAACTTGGCTCTTCTTTATGAAAGAGGTATCTCAGAAAAGGACAACAAGTAATAGAACCCTGCCTCAAGATGGTCATGCAAAAGGTGACCAATCCAAAGATGTACCCAAGAATGGAGATAATAACACTACTAGTGATTTACAAGGGATTGCTACAGCTAAGAAGGCAAGTCAGCCTAAAGCAGAAAGAACCAAAATTAATACTGAGTCAATCAACAGTTCCACTTTTGACATGACTCAGGCTTTGACCCAAATGAAGGTTACAGTCCCATTGGTAGAACTATTGAAAATAAAGGAGCATAGAGAAGCTGCTCTCTCTTTATTTTCTATAATATCAGATAATAGTGCAACTTTGCCTACAAATACCATGAAGGATGAAAAGGATCATGATTTGAAAACTCTAGAGATATGTGTGGGAACAACCATCACACAAGAACCTTCATAGGTTGATCCTTTTTATGTAACTTTGTTAGTGAATAACAAGTTAATCAAAAATTGTATGATAGACTTCGGTGCAGCTACAAATGTGATGCCATATAGAGTCATGAAAGAATTGGGACTTTCAGTAAGTACTATGTATGGGAAGTGTTATGCTATGGACAATAGAGAAGTACCTGTAATAGGTACAATGAAGGATGTGGAGGTAAAGATAGTAGCATTTCTTGAAGCAACATATAAGAATGATGTCATAGTAACTGGTATGAAACCTCATTATGGCATGCTATTATCCAGACAATGGGGGGAAATGTTCAGTTAGATCTTTCATATGCTACAATCCCAATAAATGGAAGCCAGGTCAAGTTATATAGAGAACCACATGCTCCTAGGGTAATTGAGAAGATAGACCCTAGTATGTTGAATTGCATGGTTGATGTGGATCTTGATAACTTTAGAGTACAACCAATTTTACCTCATATGAAAAATACTAATCCTATTGTTAATAAATTGGAATCTCAACAACAAGGTTTATGGCATATGTACTTTGATGGATCTTTCTCCAAAGAGGGGTTCGGAGCAGGAGTTCTTTTTGTGTCTCCATTAGGTATAACTTTTAAATACTCTTTTATGTTAGCTTTCCAGTGTACAAATAGCATAGCTGAGTATGAAGCTTTGTTATTGGGGCTTGAAGTTGCTAAGAAGTATGGAATTTAGTTGTTAAAAGTATTTTGAGATTCAAAGTTGGTGGTTTCTAAGATAAGGTCTAAATATGCATCCAAAAATGACTGTTTAAAAAAATATAAACATGCTGTTTGGGTTGTGATTGAGCATTTTTGTGCCTTTTCTACTAATTGGATAGAAATATCAAAGAACATCATGGTTGATTTCTTAGCTAATGTTGCATTAAAGAATGATGATGTAACATTAGCTGGTGTGTCTACAGTTGAGATAAAAGCTAGGCCTGCTATTCCTGATAATATATATAATTGGCAAGTGTTTGCGGATGATGAAGACCTTCTCAAATTCATACAACACATTGATGAATATGATGGACATAAAATTGATTGCAATGCATTAGTAGAAGTGGTGCAAGATAGAGAAACAGTGTTTGGAAATGACATTGTCTAGTTGGAAACTAATGAAATCCCTAGAGGATTGGTAGAATTGGAAGGTATGTTCAATTAAAGTGATAGCCATTTGCATCAGCAGTCAACCACCAAATTAGAAGAATTAGAAGAAGTAAATTTAGGGACATAATCATCCCCTAAGTTGGTGTATATTGGGAAGAACTTGGCTCCTCACATTAAGGCCAACCTCACTAAATTATTGAGGAAGTATAAGCATGTTTTTTCTTGGTCTTATGAAGACCTGAAGGCATATAGACAAGACCTATTTCAACATGAAGTCCCTCTGCATCCCGATGCTAAGCCTTTTTGACAGAAGGAAAGACCTATCAACCCCCTTTTGGAAACCAAAATGCAACAAGAGTTAACCAAGTTGAGGGAAGGGGGGATCATTAAGCCCATAAGGCATTCATCATGGGTGTCTAATTTAGTTCCAGTTAGAAACAAGAATGGGGATATAAGGCTCTGTGTTGATTTCAGGAACTTGAATGTTGCTTCCCTGAAAGACAACTATTCTTCTCTCAATATGGAAGCAATGTTGCAAACAGTAACTGGCTGTGACTCACTGTCCATGATGGATGGGTTCTCAGGATACAGTCAGGTATTAGTGAAAGAGTCTGAGCAGTTCAAGACTACTTTTACTACCCCTTGGGGGACATATGTATATGTAAGGATACCATTTGGTTTAAAAAATGTTGGAGCTACTTTTAAGAGAGCAATGGATGTAGCTTTCAAGGAATTTATCAACATTATCATGGTTGTATACTAGGATGATTTAACATGTTTCTCCAAAAGGGCAGATGACCACTGTGGGCACCTAGAAAAGGTTTTTAACAAAGCTCTAGAGTTTGGTGTCTCTTTAAATCCAAAAAAGTGTCATTTTGCAGTCCCTGAAGGAAAGTTACTTGGGCACATTGTCTCCAAAGAAGGGGTTAGACTAGACCCTGAAAGGATTGAAGCCATAAACAATGTACCTGAACTGAAGAATGTCAAAGGCATTTAGTCTTTCTTGGGCAAAGTAAATTTTCTTAGACGATTCATTGCTAACTTTGCTGAAGTAGTCAAACCTATTGTTAAGTTGCTTAAGAAAGATGCAAAGTTTTATTGGGATGAAAAAGCTGCAAAGGCTTTTGGTGAAATTAAAAGGGCTATTCAAGAGGCACCAGTGTTGAAGTCCCCTAATTACAGTAAGCCCTTTTCATTGTTTTCTTTTGCTTCTTATCATACAGTGGCTGCAGTCCTTCTTCAAAAGGATAACAAAGTATATGAACACCCTATTGCTTTCTATAGCAAATCTCTACAAGCTGCAGAGCTGAAATATGAAATCATGGAGAAACAAGTATATGCCTTGGTGAAAGCTACAAAAGCATTTAGGCCATATCTTGTGAATGCACAAATAATTGCTTATGTCCCACATTCGGCTGTCATGGACATCTTATCTCAGTCTGAGGTCACTAGTAAGAGGTGCATATGGCTAACCAGAATTCAAGAGTTTGATTTAGAGATTAAGATCACTAAATTGGTAAGAGGGTTAGGTCTTGCTTAGTTAATGGCTAAATCAAATCTCCATGATGTTGAAGTTAACAATGTTGAAACTGAGAATATCCTGGTTACAAGTATTGAGACATAGCCTTGGTACTTAGAGATAGTACATTTTTTAAGGGATGCAACATACTCGGAGGGAATGACTCCAAACCAGAGAAGGACATTGAAACTGAAGTCTCAAAAGTATGTCCTTATTCAGGGTGATCTATATTGGCGAAATAGACATGGGGAATTGTTGATGTGCTTCGATAAATCCCAAGCTAGAAGGATGCTAACTGAAATGCATAATGGAGTATGTGGAGGCCACTACTCTGCTAAGACCACAACTGGCAAGATAGTCCAGGTTGGATATTATTGGCCTACTCTATTCAAAGATGCTCATGAGCATGTTCGGAGGTGTGACCCATGCCAAAAAATTTCCTCCAAGTTAAAATATGAAGGAGATTTACCTCTTAACCCAATCACAGTGGAAGCCCCTTTTGTCCAGTGGGGCATTGATTTTATTGGGGAGATAGTTGAGAAATCAGGAAGAGGTTATAGATGGATCATAGTGGCTACTGATTACTTCACTAAATGGATTGAGGCTATACCTACTAAAAGAGCCACTAGTAAAGTTGTCATTGAATTTTTGATGGATAATATTATAACAAGATTTGGTGTTCATGTGAAGCTGATAATGGATAATGCTATGAGTTTTAGATTAGAGGAGTTCACTGAATTTTGCACCAGTCATGGAATAATCATGTCTTATTCTTCACCATATCATCCACAAGGTAATGGACAAGTAGAATCCAACAATAAAAGTCTTTTGAACATTATAAAGAAGATCCTTGAGGAGAACAAAAGGTCATGGGATCAGAAATTGAAATTGGCCCTATGGGCAGATAAGATTATTGTTAAGAAAGCAATTGGTGTATCACCATTTGAGTTGGTTTATGGCACACAATCTAGGGTGCTAGTCAATAACCTTTTCCCTGTATACAAGTTCCTACAAGCTGAGGATATGGAGTTATCAGAACCCATGGAAGACAAATTGATTCAAATGGTGGAAGTGGAAGACATCAGGACTCTGGCTCACAAAAGAAATTTGAAAATTTAGTTGCAGTCCAAGTATCTCTTCAACAAAAGAACCACATTGAGGAAATTTCAAATCTATGACCTGATTCTTCAATGGAATGCAAAAGTACAAGATAAAGGAAAGCATAGGAAATTTGAGTCATTATGGATGGGCCCTTCTATTGTTTGTGATCTTAATGGAAAAGATTCATATTTCTTGTAGATAATGGATGGTGAGGTACAGGAATTCCAGTGCATGGAAAATTCCTGAAGCATCACTTCCCTTAAGTCCATGCACAATAGGTTTTAGTCTGTATATAATTACGTTTATTTCTGCTGGTTGCTTTTGGGCCTGTTGTTGGTTTGTTCTCTAGAGTTTTTTGTGTTCTTGTGTTGATCTTGCAATCAACCACCCCTAATCAGAGCCACTATTATCACTATTTTGACTATGGGGTAATTTTGTTCTCTAATCCGTTATGATCTGCAAAATTGTGCTTTGTAATTCATTTCTGCCTCTAAGGTTTTTTTGTCTAAGGGTTTAAAGTTCTGCAATTTACCCTTTTTCTTTTTTTTGAAAGTCCCTGCGTTCTTTTTCTGTGTTACTTTTTCCACTTAAGTGGAAGGGTCGTTGATGCAGAGCATCTATCACAAACAATAAAACCTTCATTCAAGGGTAGACTTTAAACTTGAATCAAGAGGCATACAAAAAGATCAATCACTCTTCTCAACTTCAAACCAATTTCAAAGGTTGTATTACATCCTTAAAAACCTTAATTCAATATTTTAGATCATAACATTCACCATAACATGAGAGAACAAATTCTTTATTGCCATGGAATACCCTAGTTTAGGGTTTCATCCCTTAACAACTGTTTTCACCAAAATGATCACAAAATATTCAATTCTTAACCAAATAAAGTAAGACAAAAAGAAATGGAAAGGTGATTCAGAGAAATTTCCAAAACATATAGCCTTTCTTCATTATGATCCCTCATGTGACCACACCAAATGCTGCAACTGGACTGTTGCTGCCTTCACTAGTCTACCTTTCACCATGAACTGTAACAAACAGTCATCAATAACTTTTTACGTATTTCTCATAACAAAATCGCTTCGGTCAGAATTTATATTACTGAGTTAAACAAGTTATCTCCAAATTTCAGCCAGATCCAACGGTTGAATCAAAAGTTATGATCATTTTTCCAAAAATGGGTAACCCTTGACAGGGTTTTGACAATCATTGAAAAAACAAACATATCTTGCCAAATGCTCCACAAAAATGCACAAGAAAGGATTCATCTGAAAGATATTTTATCAATATATCATTAATTAACATCTACATATAAAAATTACATCAAATGTGATCCTCCATGGATCTATGACAGCCATAGATTCCTTAAAACCTCATGACAGTTTGAGGGTTTGATGGATAATCTTTGTCAAATCCCCTCTAAATTGATCTCTCTTCTTGATTTCAACCAAACATGGTTTTATAAACCATTTCCAACTCCTTTCTAACTACTCCAACCACCTCATAACCAATGGATTTCATTTTTACACTTTTTTTGCACTTTTTGGCAATATTGCAACTTTGCAATTTTTACAATTTTTGACATAAATGACTCGAACTCTTACATGGACACTTTTAAAACTTCAATATGGACCAAATATGATATCTTTGGACAAAATGGCTCATTTAGCCTTACATATTATGATTCAGTTGACTCAAATAACCTTAATATATCATGAATGACTCAAATACAATAAATTGTTCATATTATGACTTTTGACCTCCTGGTATACTTGTGTGCTTAGGTGCCTCTACACCAGTTGTTCCGTCATGAAAATAGGTCCCCCTTTTTTACATTTTCCCTAGGCAGGTCCTTAAATTTGTTTTATTTTTATGCCTTCTCATAAGTTTTATTTCTTTGTTGGGCTTCTTAAAGGTCGTGCAAGTTCTAACAGATCTAATGGTGTGGGCGATCTCGCCAAGGAAAGATGTGCAAAACTTACCCTTCGCGAAGTGGTGAAAAGTTGGTGGGCCCAGGTAAAGAAGTCACAAGGAAAGATTAGGGACAAGCATCTTGCTCGAGATCTAACAATTTGAGTTGACTCGTGAAGAAAAGCTGCCGGAGGTTTACCCTTTGTGAAGTGGTGAAAAGATGGCAGGCCCCAAAAGGTGAGCGAGCCCTTCGGTTAAAGACCAATCATCTCCAATAAGATCTGATGGTCAGCGCTATTTTGCTTGGCAAAAATGTGCGAAGTTTACCTTTCGTGAAGTGGCGAAAAGGTAGTGGGCCCAGCAAAAGGATTGCTTATAAGGTAAAAGTAGTGCATCTTGAGATAGATCCAATGGACCGCGTTATTTCGCTTGGCGAAGTACCATGATATTTATCCTTCATGAAGTAGCGAAAGGATGGTGGGCCCGGTACACAGACAGTTCCCAGTTTTAAAGATCGATCAACTTGGAGTTGATCGGATGACCCACGTTGATTTGCAGCCTGAAGAAACATGAAGTTTAGTCTTCGTGAAGTGGCGAAAATGAGCTGGCAACTATGTGGTGGATGATGTGGCAGAATAGTTGGACGCCTGGCTAGGGCAAAAGGTGATCTATCAGATAGACATGTTGTTACAAAGGATTGTAAAGGGCCCACTTTGATTTAGCGGTGATGGTGATGAAATTCAAGGCTAAGTAAAACACGTGGCAATTCAGATGTGAGGTCCGATGGAGTTCTTGAACGAATGAATGGCTTCCACCTAAGAGTTATTTGTAGGGCCCACTCTGAAGGATAAAGGATGTTAAAGGCCACACATCTTGAAAGTGATCCAATGATGAGCGTTGTTTTGCAGCCCAAAGGTGCAAGGTTTTTAAACTGTGCGAAACAACGAAAACCATTAGTGGTAACGGCTTCATGCGGTTAGTTTTAAAGGACTAGCAGTCATTGTGGAGAGTAAAGATCGAGCGAGTGGTGGAAGATCCAACGGCCAATGCCATTTCATATGGAAGAGATGCATGAGATTTATGCTTCATGAAGAGTGAAAGGAAGGTGGGGCCCGTTTTTAAGCAAGATGACCTAGGTAAGGTAAGAAACATGCATGTTCTTCGGGATCTGATGGATGGCGTTGTTTCGCATGGCAAAGATGCGAGGTTTTTAACCTTCACAAAACAGTGAAAAGCCAGGACACTGAGAATTTCTTTGTGGTCCATTGGAGCCTTTTTTCAAATTCAAATGTGAATTGATTGCCAAAGCATGCAAATTAATGTTTCAATTCAATGCTTTGTTGCTGTATTAAGCTTCACATCAACTAAATTTTAGCATCATTTCAAAGAGTTTTGCAGGGAAACCATTTCGCAAAGCGAATTTCTTCAGGCAACAAGTAAGTTCTACATATTGCTTGATAGTTATTGTTCGACTTGATATTACAAGGTGTTTGTCTTCTTAGAGGTTTCCTTAAGTTTTTTAAATTAAAGTAGCTATAATTTCAACATGGCACCATGATGAGATTTCACAAGATAAGTGAATTACCAAGAGAGAGCCATATGTGATGAGGTTCTGGAACAATTAACCATGTCGACTAATGTCTCTACTAAAATGAAAGAATTAGTCCCCAAGGCCCCCCATCTAAGAATTGGAGATGGTGTGTATGACAAAGGGAACTGGTTGAGGGATTCATAGATAGGGATATCGAGTATGGGAATTTTCAAAGTGGGATTTGGTTAGAGACATTCCCCTACTCCAATGAATAGTAAATGGGAGTTAGATGTGGGAAAGCTCATAGTCCTTGGGGTTTTCATGGATGTGGACTTGTTAACCCAGATTGCAAATAACTATGACCCTGTTGCTAAATGTGTGAGAACTACGAACGGGCAGTCATTGATTGAGATAAACAATGATGAGTTTAGGAAGGTGTTTAAACTTAGTGAGGTATCAAATTATTTAGAGCCAATCAATTTTGATACACTTCCATGGGTCTACAATGTGTAGAGAGATCACCTCAGGAGTGGCCCTTTGAAAGATTTTTTTGTCAAAATAGGAGGACTAACTTTTGTAGGCCCTAGAACCATGGAACCCTTCTCTCTAAATCTATTTATTCTGAGGGCTAAAGGGATGTATTGGTCACTTTGTCAGATTTTTGGGGAAGATGCTAAAACAACCATGCCAACTCACTATATGCTAATGATAGCATAGATTCTGAACCCCTCTCTCGCAGTAACTTTTGATTTTGCACCTTATCTCACTGATGCAATTCATGTAGGGCTGATAGAGATAAAAAATGGTAAGGTAGACAAACCTTTTGGGTGGTACTCTCTTCTTATGCACATGTTTTTGTTCAAAGGTGCTGATTATTTTGCCAAGGAAATGGACCTGGTTAAGGAGAAGGATGGTGAAGAGATGCCTGTGCAATTGTGGAGCACAATTTTGTCTTGGGATAGAGAGGATGCCAGTTATTTGAAGTTTGATAGATGTTTTGCATCTAGGCTTAGGATCCTCTTGTGCCCACAAAACCCTAGGATCCTTAAGGCTCTCTTAGAGCTCCTTAGGTCTAAAGAATTTGCTGAAGGTATCAAGATTGCTCACAATTGGGGTGACATATATTTATACCCTGTCTCTACTGTGTTCAGAGTTTATGATTTCAGAGGCACCCCATACTTGCTCCCCTATCAATTCCCATTGAAGATAGGAATTACAGAGGTCCTGAGGCAAATCAGGGGTGTGGAAGAGGCATAATTAACAAATAGGGGAAAAGGGACCATTTTCCCAACTATCACCATGGCTCATCAATTTGTAATCACCAAGGGTGGTTGGAAAAACTTTGATGATTTCTTTCAGCCCTATAGGTTGTCTACTGCAGTATCAAGGTTTGTTGACCGTGAAGATTTTTTCAATGGCATGTTTAGAAAGAGAGTAGTATGTAAAGGCAGAGCACATTAGTTCCATTTTCCTGAGGATCTGATCAGAAATGAATTCAATCTCAATGAGCAGGAATTGAGGAAGGAAAAATGGATAGCATATAAAAGGGCTCTAGATTTTATTCACCAATTTGATAGCAGTTATGACCCTTTGTCTATTTTTACTCCCTTTGAGGAGAAAACTAAATTCTTGATACTGTATTTTGAAGATTTAATGCAAACCTTGAAGGAGAAGGGGGAAGCTATAATGAGAAATGATCTTGAAAAGGCTAAGTTGGTTTTAGCCAAACCTGCCTTTGCCAAGGCCGTCCCTCCAGGTGAGTATGTGATGCACAAGAAGCCAGGGTACAGTGTGTTAGTGTTGATAACTGGTGAGCCCTCTACTTCAAAAGGGAAGAGAGCAATAGAAGATGTCATTGACATCCAAAACTTCCCTAAGAGGCAAAGGGTGGGAAAATAGGTGCAAACAGGTGAACCTCTATACTCTCCATCCCAATCCCCAATCCATGTGGGAGATGAACATGCAGTGGCCAAGCAATTGCTGTAGCTAGGGAGTCTCAGGGAGATTTCCTACACTTATGAGGAAACACAAGAGCAAATGCCTGAAGAGCCACCGAGTGCTAAGATGAAATTGACTATAGATGAGTTCAAAGGAAAGGAGTTAGACCCTGCTATCAAACAAGTCAGTGAGGAGTTCCTGGGTGATAGTAACTTTGTTATGGTAGGATTCTTTATGCAATTTGGTTAGAGGCAGAATATTGAAATATACAAAGCAAGATGCGAGAAGAAGAAGAATGAACAACCCCACAAAGATGCAATTGTAGTGGAGGAAGAAGTGAAATAGGAAATGATGACAGAGTTCAAAACCATTACTTCTGAGCAGGGGAGAGAAATGGTGTCAAAAGATGGTGTACTAATTCTTCCTGAGTGGGCTATAACTGATGCCTTAGTGCTTGAAGCAGTAAGGAAAGAAACCAAGCCCATGGAAGGAGTGACATTCAACAAGGACAATGCTTCTTTAGTCATGTGGTCCTTAAGGAGGGATGAGAGTAGAATAAGGAAGGACACTTCAGAGTCTAGCTACCTCAGAGGCATGATTGTATAGAGAGTACAGGACATAGGGGTTGTAGAAGTTGCCAGCACAGTTCTAGAAACTACAAATATTAGTGTGGTGGTAGTTGAGAAGGAAGCTAAGGAGAAGGTCGATCTCCAAGTAAAATTAGAGACAATTTTAAAGGATTATAATGAGGCTAAAGGGGAGTTAGCCAATAGGGATAGCATAATTGTTAAATTAAAGAGTCAATTGGTAGGACAATACTAGAAAGGTGAGTCCTCTACTCTAATGATTGCCTCCTCTCCAACAAGACCACCCACCAGTCCCATCATTGAATTTCCCCCTTCTCCTATGACCTTTGGTTTTCAACTAGCTGAGACCATCCAAGATGAATTGGAAAAGCTGAAGCAGGCTCAAGCCTTGTTTGCAAGCAAATATGAGGAAAAGGTCAGAGGCACAATTTTAAGTTTTGTTGACACAGTAGGGGCCTCTATTGTGCACATTAATATGAAGAGAATTTTTGATATATTGATTGAGTTGAATGAAGACAAGGCTACTATGGAGCCAATTTTGAATAAGTGGATGCCTAGGGAGGTGGATTTGGAACTCATGTGGTCATTTTATGATGAGATAGGGGTTGATGCTAATATCAAATCCACTTGTGAGTTAGTAAAAGGCATGAGTAAGTTAGCAGAATTAAGAGATAGGTTAGAGAGAAAGGCCAACTTATACAGGAAGGAATATACTGAGCATAAGTTTGAACTGTTTCCTAGGGATTTTGTTAGTCCAAATTAGTTGAAGGATAAACAGGTGTGGCTTGATGAGCTAGGAGATAACTTGTCCTAGAGGATAAATGAAGTCATCAATACAAATGACACATCTTTATTTATCTGGACAATTGAAGAAATAGAAAAGATAAAGTCACATTATGTTTTTTTGGAGTTAGAAATTAAAAAAATTAGAAACACATGGAAAAGGTTGGATAAATTGAAGAAGAAAATTGTTAGCTTTTCTCCTGGCCTGGTGATGACATGTTCCAAGAATGGAAAAACAAATATGTTACACAAGAAGTGGAGGTTCAAGAAGATGCTACTGCAAAATAACAACTTCAAAGCCGTTAGGAATGAAATGATTATATTTTCTTTTCAGTGGGAATCACGATTGTAACAAACTTTTCCTAGGAATGTCCGAAGCTTGTTTTTCATCCATATTATTATAAATGGATACCAGGACTATTGAAATAGGGTTGTTAGATTGAATATGGATTGTAAGGCAATCTTATAGATACGTTTCTGGATTTTCTCTACATGAGAGGAATTAAAATATGAGTGAAATATTTCTATCAGTAAATCAATTGTTTGCTTGCTTTGAATTTGATAAACGGTTTTAGTTTAAAGGGAAAGAGCTCATATATATGTCAGACATGCATAGGGTTGATGAAAGCCGAACTGATGAATGTATGAGGATGTTCAGATTTGGAACTCTTGTTTGATTCAGGTGACTCTGTAGCCCAGATAAGGCATTGATATGAATTGTGGAATTCTTTCTATCTTACTTGGGATCAACACTAAAAATGAGCATAAGTTTTCTTTAATGTTTCAGTTTTATTGAGATGATGAAGTCCATAGGTTTTAGCATTGGTTTACTATGGATCTCAATTTAAAAGTGTGAAAGTATTCACAAAAGGGTATACCCACTTGAGGTTTGCATAAGTTCAAAGTGTAGAAGGTTTTGCTGAAACCTTGTTATATGTTATTCTGGAATTCTATTTTCTTGGTGTCCTCTTCATATGCACATAAAGTTATCAAATTTTCTTATAGAGAGGATAGGGGGGGGGGGAATCAAAATTTGAGGACAACAGGACATATGGAAAATATTATTCAAAATGACCATTTGTACAAAGATGCATTTAGACCATCTTAGTCAGAAGATAAGCAAGGTGATTTCAGAAGTTAGAAGGTTGAGACTCGGTCTGAAGATCAACCAGAAGACCAAGGAAATACCACAATTGATGCTAAGACTTGTGAAAATCCTCTAGTGAGAGATATCTCTGCAACCCCTGTGATTCAACAAATTGATATTGGGTACAAGGGAGCGAAGGATGTTGTGTCAGGAGAAGTTGAGGTAACTAAGGTGGACAAAGGTAAAGGCATAATTGATCTGAAAATTGCCACTTCTTTGGCAAGGAATCCCACCTTAGATTCTGATCAATCTTGATGGCTTAGTGAATCTTGGGAAAATGTCTCTTGCAGAGAAGCTTATGCTTGCTACTACAGTGCAAGCTCAAGCCAGTCAAGATCTAGTGAAATCTGAAAATGAAGACAAAAAGCTAATTTTGATGTCCATAGATGTTTTGTAGAAGGTGGCTTCCAATGTATAGTTAGATTCAAATAACAACCCCTCCAGTAAATTATTATAATTGATTAACAATGTAAATAACAATTTTGATTCCTTGGAAATGACGTCTACTCAGAAATTTTTTGACAGGTTTAAGGAAGTTAGAAAACAAACATTCCTGAAAATGATTGAAGATGATAGGGTAATGTTGAATAAGAGATTGCAAACTATTTATGACACATTGTCAGAAGTTGGTAAATTATATAAATCTTGTCTTATTTTGCCGAAGTTCACTATTGATGTTGATAAACAAATAATTGGTTGCCAAGGCAAGCTTTCTAGTATCTCACAATCTTTTGACCCTAATGTAACATTAACCAAAAGTATTGAAGGATAGATTATAGCCTTAAATAATCAAATCTCAAGCCTTCAAGCTGATAAGGAGAAAGTATTGAGGAAAGTGGGTGAACTTTGAAACCTGATTGCCATCCGATTAGATACCATGCTAAGTAATAAGGCAAATTGTATGAAGGAAATGGCCTGTCCTGTACCATCAGAATTGAGAGAATTAGAAATGCATGCTACAATATTTAATGCATTTATCACTATTTTGGATAACTTGAAGAGTGGGTGGGATACTCACCTGGGATTTTTAAAGACTACTTATGGAGACCTCTTCAAGTATTTGTAAAATGTTTGTCATCTGTATATAAATTTTGGGCAGCATCCCATCTTTGGCATTGTTGTCAAAGGGTGAGAGATGAGGTGAAAAATGCATAGACTAATTGTGTATAGAGTGTACAATTCGGTGATGTAGATTCTTGATCTAAGGGGGAGCTTCAGAATTCTTTTATTCCTTAGAATTCTTTTATTTTTTTCATCCAGTGTAGAGGTTTCATAGGTTTCAACACTTAGCCATTTTTCACAGGTGTTGCCATCAATGCCAAAGGGGGAGATCGTTGGCAATTGACACTCATCCAATGATTTCAGATGATTTTCAGTAGTTGCATATTTGTTTAGGGTTGTCATTGATGGCAACTCTTCTTGATGTTTCAATCCAGTAGTTCTGATTCATCTTATCTAGAAGCTGGAGTTAACTGGTAGGCAGTTAACAAATAAATAGGGTATTTCAGTAATGTTTTGATCCAAAATGATTTTAGATGATAGCAGTATTTTTGGCGATTTTTTTTTGTGATCTCGGTGATTGGGAAGACCCTTAGGAAGTGTGTGATTATAATAGTTTGGTTCGGTGCTATGTTTTGTTCAAGATTGAAGCTGACATGGAGATACACGTTACACTTCTTGAAGCTGACTTGAAGGAGATTTCTTTTATGGTAAGACCAGATATATAAGATCAATTTAGTGATTGATTTTCGATGTGTTAGAGTTATGGTGATCCGCTTTGGTGTGATTGAGCATATTTTTACGTGTGCACTTTTATTTTTGACCAATCGGTAGCTAGCTGAGATAGAAATAGAGTATTTAGAAAAGTGAAGACAGTCAGAGATTTATTGCTTAACCGAAACTCATTCTTACATAGTTAGATGCTAATTGAGAGTTCATTTCATAGTATTTCCAAATTATAATCAAATTGTAAGTTAGTGAGACTTCCCCGAAGGTTGTAGCCTTCTGGGCAATTGTCATTGAGCAGTGAGCTCTAGGCAGTGAGCCTGAATGCAAGTGCATTCCCCATCTATGTAATATTTATGTACTTCTGGCCATAGTATATGAATATTGTGCATTCTAGCCCCACCGTGGTTTTTCCCTTTCCTGGTTTCCACGTAAAAATTTCGGTGTTATGGATTTAAGTATTCTTTGTTGCATGTTTATGTTTTTTTTGTTTTTTTTTTCTTCTGTTATGCATTTCTAACTAGTGGATAAAGAATAAGTTTGAGGATTTGACTTTCGGTAGATCACTGATTCAGCCCCCCCCTCTCAGTGATCTCTGATTCTAACATGGAGGACTAGAATGACATGTTCCCCCTAGTCCTGACAAATCTATCTGAACTTTTTGTCATAAGTTCTAATCTATTTTTCCTCCTTAGATATAAGTTTATAGCTCTTCATGATATCTAGAACATTTTGTTACTACTATTTTATGTCTATTTCTCATTGTTTGTTCCAGATATATCATTACAATTTAACTCTAATTCAAACTTCTTCAACTCAAACAAGGAGGATTAATTTGGTGTGTATTTAGCCCTTTTAGGATTTGATCAATCAAATTCAATTCCCTCCTTAATGTTAGTTTGTTCCTAAGAAAAATTAGCAAATTTATCAATCCAAGCACAATGAAGCTCTAATTTTCACAACAAAACATTTTGGTGAACCCATCATAGCTCATGCTTATTTCTAAATTTTTACCTTCATATCTGATTTGCAAGAATTTAATTCAATTTAACTTTTATTCATGTACTTAAATCAGATTAATTTAAAGGTTAAATTGACAAAACCCTAGATATTTTGTTAAAATTGATTTATGGGTTACATAATTTTCAAATTATATGTATAGATTTGATTTTATTACATATCATTTTTAGATTTAAAAGCATCTTGTATTCAATTCCATAATTCACATTTCTTAATTCATTAGTTAATCAATCATTTTACAAAACAATTGTATTGTTTAATCAAACATATTGTGCTTTCAAATCTTTGCATTCAATATTTCCTTCTTTGTGCATGAGTTTTGTTACCCTTAGTCCTACATCCAATATTATAGTGAGAAGAAGTTATACATTTAGATCTTCCCAAAGTTTAAATAGCAAGAATATGAAGCCTTCTTTAACTGACCTATTCCATGTGAGTGTTGGTTTGTACTCTAATCCAACACATGATGTACCTAATATCATGGATCCCCAATCACATCACACTTCTCATGATAAAGATGATGACTCACCAACTAGGGTTACTAGAGCTCAATTGGGGAAGCTTGACATGGAGTTTGACAATCTTCAACAATGGATGGGCCAAGAACACTCGAATAGTGAGGCAATCTCCTTGATTGAAGGGTTGAAGATAATGGTTTAAAATGATAAGTTATGTGTGGAAGTGTTATGTGGCATTGCTTATATTGTTGATACCAATATTATGTCTATCAAAAGTTGTGCCAAAGCTCTTATTTATTCTCATCCTACTAGTCAAGCTAAGCATTCTATTCCTATGACTACATCCTTTCCTAGTGTGCCTACACATACATCTCCTATCATGATGAAAATGAAATGCTAAACTATTGTAAAACCAAAAAAGATCCAACCACATAAAAACCTACTTCTACAATTAAGAATCTGCCATACACTAATGAAGAACCTAAAACATGCAAAATATCAAAAACATGAAAGATTATACCATTCACATGCTTACTAGGGTTTGATCTCCATTGTTTCCTATCTCCATTGATCTTGTTTTATATGGTTGCTCTTACATTTTGTATTGTGCACAAGAGCTCAACAAAGAACATATTGTGGTTGTGTAGATGCTTGATTGATTGATCACATGAAGATTGATTGATCGCATTAGCTGGATTAGTTAGGGTTATGAAAGGATGAAGTAATCCTCCTATATAGAAGACAACTTAGAAAATGGAGGGATATGATTAAGTGGTGAAAGGCTAAATGGTTCGCTAGGATTAAAGGGTAGGTAGGGAAAATGGTAAAGTATTAGAGAGGTAGTTAGGATAAAATCAAGAGATAAATGACAAGTGTCATGGAAGGAAAAATATAATTAATTAATTAATTAATTAACTAAAGATCTATTTAATTAATAGAAGAGGTGAGACCAATTAAATAAATAAAATATTTATTTAATTTAGGTAAAAGATCATTTTTTAAATAAATAAAAGTATTTATTTAAATAGGGAAAGGTTAGAATTTAGGATAAATGAATTAATATTAATCTTATGCATGTTGGTCATGGGGGAAATCATATTTATTCATACTCCTACATATCTCCTTTCATGAGTGTTGCATTCACAGTTAGGAGGGACCTCAATGAGATCTATCTAGACCATGCAGCAAGAGTAAACACAACAAAATCAAGACAAGATGACGGAGGCAATGCAGAAATGAATGAATTAGTTCATGAAAACTGATTACAAATGGCCAGTAATATCCGTGCTACAAGATTCACCTCATTGGCCTGCTACATACATGCTCAATTACATAATCTGTTAACTTTGGACCTCTAAATCTTAAGATATGTTTTCTATTTTCTCTAGCATGAATTATGGTTCTTAATTACATTGATTTATATTCTCAAGAGAGATCTGCATTAGCCCAGGAGGGATCAAATGTCAAAGAACAAAATCAAATGTGAAAAACCACCATGTTGACCTCTGCCAAAGAGATTCCTCCAGAAAATCCAAAGGAAGAAGTGTAGATCAGAGGGAAGGTCATCCACATGCCAAGGAACATTGGAATCAAAGATCTGCAGCTCTGCAAGCTACATAAAGTATCCACAACATTCACCAATAGAAAATAGGTCCACAGGGTTCCAGTATTCTAAGCTAGAAAATTGCCTCGAAATGCGGAAGCAATAACTTGCTGGAAAAAAGATCCAAACATCCCGTGGCTCAGAAATAAGGAAGATAATGATGATTACAAGAAAAAACCATCTCTACAAGATCCGATGAGAAAATGCAAGAAAATGAAGAAAGAAATGTTGAAACTGTAAAACAGAAAACAAATTGAAAATAAATGTTTTTGGTTGATGCAAGATTGTCAAGAACCGGGGATGATCCTGCATCAAACATCTGGGGTTGTTGAAAAAAAGTAAGTCCCTCACTTTCTTTGGGTCAGAGGAAAACCAAGGTGGTCCACCTATGCTTGAGAAATCAAAGATGAATCTTCAATTGGTTTGTCCTTCCATTTCACAAGATATCCCTTGTACGGGTTGCTCTGAAAGCTATGCCCAATCCTAATATCCAAAATGTCTTCAGTTTGATCTAGTTCCTTTCGGGCAATTGTTTCTCCAAGTTTGCACTACTGTCTTCACTGAATTCTGATTCATGATACTAATGTAGATTTGCAATGTTGAAAAGAGGTGAAATGCTCAAACTATCTGGTAGCTCCACTTCATATGAATTTCCGAAACTAAATTTGCTCAAGATCTTGCAATGCTCAAACTTCCTCATCTACAACTTGTTATAGGCTCCAACTGGAAATATTTCCTTCCTTAGGTACACCATCACTCCATCGCGAACTTTAAATTCCTTATTTCTTCTCTTCTCGTTTGCTTTCTCCTTATACTTGATGTTCATATCCTCCAATTATTGTTTAACCTGAATATGTAAGGCCTTCATGTGATTTACAAATTCTTCTACTTTTGCACTCTTCTTGTCTTCATTACTGATATCCCTCAATTTTGATATACCTCTAGGGTGTGCTCTGGTAACAATCTCAAAAGGTGTTTTTTTGGTACTCTTGTTCACTGAATTATTGTAGGAAAACTCTTCTTGTTCAAGAATCAAATCCCAACTTCTGGTCTTCTCTCCAACTAAACATCTCAAAAAATTTCCCAAACTCCTGTTTACTGCCTCTGTCTTTCCATCAGTCTATGGGTGAAAAGTACAACTGAATTTCAAATCTGTCTTCATCTTCTTCTAAATTTTTCTCAAAAAATAACCAACAAACTTAGTATCTCTATCTAAAACTATTCTCTTAAGTAATCCATGAAATCTCACTACCTCCTTAAAAAACAAGTCATCTATATGCACTACATCAGGCGTTTTCTTACAAGGTATGAAATGAGCCATCTTCAAGAATATATCCACCACCACAAATATAGAATCATTCCCTCTCCATTTGGTAATCCAAGTATGAAATCCATGCTTATGTTCTCCCATGGTCTCTCTGGAACTATCAAATGTATATACAATCCCATATTCTGACTACTACCTTTTGTAACATGACAAACTCTACAACTCTGCACTAATTTCCTAACATCCTTATGAATCTAAGGCCAAAAGTAATGTTCACTCACCAATACTACGATTTTGTCAATTCCAAAGTGTCTAGCTAATCTTCCACTATGTTTCTCCTTTATTAGATTCTCCCTCATAGAACTCTTGATATACACAACTAAACTCCTCTGAGTAACATCCCATTCTGAATGAAATAATCCAACCACTAATTTTTATCTACCATAACCGGTGTTCTACATGCTTTCCAAGGTTCTGTAAAATCTGGGTCATCATCATACAAGATCTTCAACTCTTCAAATCCTAATATTGTCACTCTCATCTCTGTTAGCAAATTCCTCCTTCTAATCAATGCATCAATAACTTTGTTTGACTTCCCACTCCTATTCTTCAACACAAAGGTGTAACTCTGTAAAAATTCTACCCATCTCATATGTCTCTGATTCAATTTACTCTAACTATTCAAATACTGTAAAGCTTGATGATCAGTATACAACACAAACTCCTTAGGCAACAGGTAATGTCTCCACTTCTTCAAGTCCTGAACTACGACATAAAATTCATGATCATACACTGAATATCTCCTTCTTGCATCATTCAACTTTTCACTGAAATAAGCTACTTCTCTTCTTTCCTGACTTAACATGGCTCCAATTGCATTCCCACTTGCATTATAGTCTACTTGAAATACTTTATTGAAATCCAGTAAAGCTAACACAGGCTTCTCAGTGAACTTTTGCTTCAATAATTCAAAACTCTTATTTGCTTTGGTTGTCCATTTGAATTGTTTCCTATCTCCTCTCATTATCTCAGTCATATTAATAGGGCTACAAATTGAACTAAAATTTCTGATAAACTTTTGATAGAAACTAGCTAATCCATGAAATGATGTAACCTCTCTAATGCTTTTTGGTGTAGGCCATTCAACAATTTCTCTTACCTTCTTAGGGTCCATCTCCAATCCATCTGCAAATATCAAAAATCCCAAATATACCAACTCTTCCTTCATGAAAGTACACTTCTTAATATTTATCAACAACTTCTCCTCTCTCAACCACTACAAAACTTGTCTTAAATGCAACAAATGCTCCTCTTGTGTCTTCCTGAAAATCAAAATGTCATCCAAATATACAATAACAAACTTATCCAAGAACTTCTTCAGTACCACTTTCCTCAATCTCATGAAAGTACTTGGTGCATCAGTCGGCCCAAAAGGCATCACCAACCATTTATACAATCCCTCATTTGTCTTGAATGTTGTCTTCCATTCATCTCCTTCTTTGATTCTGATATGATGATATCCACTCTTCAAATCCATTTTTGTGTAGTATTTGTCTCCACTCAAACAATCCATTATGTCATCCATCCTAGGCAAGGGAAATTGGTACTTTACTGTGATCTTGTTTATTGTTATGGAATTTGCACACATCCTCCATTCTCCATTCTTCTTAGGTGCTAAAACTGTAAGCACTGCACAAGGACTCAAACTTTCTCTGATCAAACCTTTTCTTTAACAATCCCTGCACTTTTTTATTCAACTCTTCATTCTCTATTAGTATCCTCTGGTGTGCAACTTTTTTAGGCAAACTACCTCTGGGAATCAGGTCCATGCAATGACTAATACTCCTCATAGGTGGTATTATCTGAAATGATGTCTTCATACTCAGTCACCAATTATTTTATCTCCTCTAGTTGTTCTTCATCATGCTCCGGATGCTTAGTCTTCTTATGAACTAAGGAAAAACACAGGTTCTCATGTCTCATTCCATCCAGGAGTTTCCTTCCATCCAACAAATAGATTCTAGCATTTGTACATACTTCATTCTTCAAGGGTTCCTGTAAGGGTAACAAAGTTTGCTTCATCTCATTTGCTACAATAGTGTATATGTTCTTTCTCCCATCATGCATTTCCTATCTATCAAACTACCAAGGTCTACCCAACAAAAGGTGACAAATATCCATATGCATAATATCACACAAAAATTTGTCATGATAATTTTAAATTTTCAATTTTACCAACCATTTCTCACTCACTAACAACTTATGATCATCCTGAATCCATGATATTTTGTAAGGCTTAGGGTGTTTCAATCTTTCCAACTTCAATTTATTCACCATCTCTTTTGAAACAAGATTATTCAAACTACCACTACCAATAACTACTTTGCAACACTTACCAGATACCTTACATCTGGTCTTGAACAAATTCCTCCTCTACAAGGGCTCTTCATCCTCTATGGTATGACACAAAGCTCTCCTCATCATCAATAATTATCCATCTTCCAGTTTGTTAGTTAATCAGGTGGGGCTTTCTTCTACCCATGTTGTTCTCCCAGTGTTCTTTGTCTTCTTACATTCAAAGGAATGATGTCCTTCTCCTCCACACTTAAAGAAAGTTCCTTTAAACACTCTCTTATCTTGTCTTTTGTCATCTTTTTTGAAACCCTCATTCTAGTAACCATCAGGTTCTCTCCTTCGATAGAAATTTTTGTCATCCTTCTGGTATGAACTACCATCTTTTCTTACTTCTTTTTTCTTGTTTTGGTCTGTATAGGTTCCTCTTCCTTCAGAATATCCTCTGCCTCCTTGAAATATTCACCCAGGAAACCTTCCACCTATACCTCTATGTCTCTTCTCATGTCTTTTGTTCAACTTCTCTTCTACTTTCAAGGCATATTGGTAGGCTTCTTTAACACTCTGTAACTTGATCAAACTAAGTTCATCTTGTATAGACATCCATAATCCATTCAAATATCTCACAACTTGTTCAATGTCATCATCGACATGTCCAGATCTGATATTCAACTTGTAGAATGCTTCAGTATACTCCTTCACACTTGATTCTTTCTGCTTCAAGTTCTGCAACTTTTGAAACAGGTTTACTTGATAATCAGCTGGCATAAACTTCAATTTCAACTTTGCAACCATCCGCTCCCATGATTTGATCTTCTCTTTACATCTTCTCTATCTATCAACCTCTAAATGTTCTCACCAAAGATATGCATGACCTTTCAACCGGGTACAGGCATATTTCACCTTCCTTTCTTCCATGGTGTTCTCAAAATCAAAGTACTTCTCCATCTCTGAAATCCAATCCATTAATTCATCTGAATCCAACTTACCATCATACTCTAGTGGGGTAAAATGTGGTTTAGTGTTTTCCCTACTCAAAACCCTCAAAAACCTTTCCTCATTTGGATCGATCGTCGGTGGATTTGCTACTTGTTATGTGATAGGGAGGATCTCACAAAAGAGTTGCACTTTGTTTTGTAGGTTATTAATAGGTGTCATAGTGGGCTTCCATGCTTATTTACACCCTTCTCTCCTCTTGAATCAATCCCAACATCTAAACTCTTTTGGGAAGCTCTCTATCAACTAGTTTGATCAAACCACTCAAGATCATGGCTAGCACTCACTGGGGTAAGTCCAACCATCAAGTTGTCAAAATATTTCACCTTCACTTGCAAGGGACTAGGAGGATGCTTAGATGTTGTAACAACTCCCATCATGTGGTTTTGTGACTTGTTTCACTCCATTTCTTCATTGCTTTCACAAGTTCCTATTTTCTAGGCCTAGTAGCCCTAAGAACCCCTTTTAGCCCTACCTCCACGGTTTTTGCCCAATTACTCAAAAATATTCCAAAGGACCTCCTTAGATCTTTAGTGATCTGAATACCCTTTTGGACATTCTTTCAGATTCAGGAGGTTAGATTGTCTGATACATTCGTACAGGTATGGAGCCCAAAATGACACTTTTTAAAGGGTTTAGGGTTTAGAGTGTTCTCCAACAGGGTTTACTATTCTCCACACCATTTCAAACCTCCATCCTTTTATCTGAGACTCTGATAGGATACCTTATTCCATACCAAACACTTGGCTTAATCCCATTTTCTCATCCGTGCAAGCAATAATGCAAATAACAGTCAAGTTCCCTAGTCAGGCTATGGCAGAGCTCGCCTAGGGCTCGATAGAAAATTGCTCCAATGCAACTTCCAAGGAATTAAAATGAATATACACACTGTACATAGGCTCCATGACTTGAATCCCAAGGGCCATTAAGAAAACACAATGGGATTTCAAGTTGGAGTCATTGCTAGGGTCTTAATCCCTTGCTCAGACCGAGAGCAGTGTAGTTCAAGAAAAATTTCAAACAAAGCACTAAACCAGCAAAATGAAGAGGTACAATAACTTCCAAATAACCACAATAATAAATTCTAAACCACCATTAAAGAACAATACCAAGATCAATCCATCTAGTACGGACTGCTATAAGCAAATTACAAGTTTTTATGCAAAATATGGAAATTGCCTTTAATTATTATTCAAAATTTTCTCTTTGGATCTTCCAACCCTTTTACAATGATTTCAAAAGAATTATATATTCCCCCTTACTCATAACCAACCAGCCATCGGTTCCTTAACTACCGATTTGATCATTTTTGAAAAGTTGCAAAAACTTGTCAGGCAACAATGACAACTTTTTCTCCACCATTCATTTTTGAAACTTATACATTTTTACTCACTCTAAACCCCCTAGGATGGTTCCATAACATCAAAAAAACATGTCCAAAATCTTTATGAAGCCTTACAAGGAGTTTTACCCTATTTTTCAAAATGATGCCATTTTTTGGCTTACAAAGGCTCATTGGCCAAAATTGAGAAAATAAGTTAACAGTAGAGACAAACAAACTACAAATAACCCTAAGACACAATTTTGGATCTACCAACAATCCATTATTCATTCATTGATCCTATTTAGGATCATCCATTTCAAATTTGTGAAAATTTATCAAGAAATCTAGGTGCTCCTCCACCATTCTGTCGGTGCTTCTTCTTCATCATCTTCACTCACATATTCAATATGTTGACCTCTTCACTGGGCTATCTCAACAACTTCTAACTAGGACGTAATTCCTCTCAATATTTACATCACAACAATGTCTGCATTCCCATGTGCTCCACCATTCCTATTTCCTCTTCGCTCCATCTTCACGCCAATCCTCTGCAACTGCAAGTCGGATCCACAATCCACCACCCCACAACAAAATTTTAGGACAACACAATCTTCGGAACAAAATCTCATTCTAACATCACTTGGTGCAGTCATAGCTAGGAGGGACCTCAATGAGATCTATCTGAACTGTGCAACAAGAGTAAACACAATGAAAGAAAGACAAGACAATGGAGGCAATGGAAAACTGAATGAATTAGTTCATGAAAATTAATTTTAAATGATCGGTAACATCTGGGCTACAAGATTTGGCTCACTAGTCTACTACATACATGCTCAATTACATACTTTATCAACCTCGTACCTCTAAATCTTAAGATATATCTTTTATTTTCTCTAGCATGAATTATGGTGCTTAATTACATTGATTTATATGGTCAAGAGAGATCCACATTGGCCCAAGAGGGATCAAATACTGAAGAATAAGATCAAATGTGAAAACCACCATGTTGACATCTGCCAAAGAGAATCCTTTGCAAATCCAAAGGAAGAAGTGTGGATCAGAGGGAAGGTCGACCACACACCAAGGAACATAGGAATCAATGAACTGAAGCTTTGCAAGCTATGAAAAGGATTCACAATATTCACCACTAGAAAATAGGTCCAAGAGGTTCCAGTATTCCAAGCTAGAAAATTGTCTCCGAATCCAGAAGTGATAACTTGCCAAAAAAAAGATCCAAATGTCCCACAACTCAAGAATAAGGAAGATGATCATGATTACAAGAAAAAACCAGCTCCACAAGATCCAGTGAGAAAATCCAAGAAAATGCAGAAAGAAATTTTGAAACTGCAAAACAGAAAACAAACTGAAAATAAATGTTTTTGGTTGATGCAAGATTGTCAAGAACCGGGGATGCTCCTGCATCAATGAGTCTTCCATTTGTTTTCTAACCATCTCCTATACCAACATATCATAATGTTCCCCCTCCTTATTTTCAACCTCCAACTACCTACAATAACATTACTTCTCCGTCACAATCCAATATTTTAAATTCCAATCCATACATTGAAGCCAATATCAATAACCTAGCTCAAAGTGTTTCATCCTTGCAATAACGATTGGCTCCTTTAACCCAATCCAAGTTCAGTGTTCCCACTTATGATATAGCAAGCCCATTATTTGATGAGATTATCCTTGGAGTTTCTTCTAAGAATGTGGAGATCCCTCAATTAGAGATACAATGAAAATGGTTACCCCTTGACTAATGGTAAAGCTTTTCAATGGTATTGTTCTTTGCCTCCTTATACTTCTTTTCAACAATTGGCTAATTTTCTTTTTGTATATGGTGAAAAATGATGATGATAAACTATTGTAAAACTATAAAAGATCCAACCACAACAAAACCCTAGTTCTACAATAAAGCATGCACCATACACTAATGAATAAATCTAAGAACACGCAAATCAACAAATGAAGTAATAATGCCATTCGCATGCCAAGTAGGTTTTTATCTCTATTGTCTCCTATCTCCATTGATCTTGTTTGATATATTTTCTCTCAAATTTTGTATGTACATAAGAGCTCATTAAATAAAAAAATTGTGGTTGTGAGTTCGCTTGATTGCTTGAAGTCTTGATTGCATAAAGTGTTAGCTAGTTGATTGATTAGGATTGAAAGGATGAAAGAATCCTCTTATATAGAAGTCATAAGCTTAAGAGATGAAAAGATAAATGGTTGGCTAAGATTAAAGGGTAGGTAGGAAAAATAATAAAATATGAAGGGGGTAGGTAAGATAAATAAAAAGATAAATGGCATGTGTCATGGAGGGAAAAAGCTAATGAATTAATTAAATAAATAAAGATTTATTTAATTAAAAGAAGAAATGGGACCAATTAAATAAATAAAATATTTATTTAATTTAGGGAAAAGGATTTAAATAATTAAAAATATGTATTTCAATAGCGAAAGGCTAGAAGAGGATAAGTGAATTAAATAAATAAATAAAAATCTATTTAATTAATAGAAGGCTTAGGATAAAATAATTAAACAAATAAAAATATTTATTTAATTAAGATAGGACAAGTTTAGGTGTCTACACTTTCATTCAAAAGTTTCAAATAAAATTGGTCCTAAAATTACTTTAATTCATTTGATTCATTGTAAGCAAGGAGTTAAATAAAAAGTGATTGATTTTATTGGTAGATATAAACATTCACATTCACAAATCACTTATCATGTGCCTATTCATGTTGTTCAAATAATTTTTATTACTAATTTGCAAAAGGATATTAAAGTTAAGCTTCTATTTTCTAAATTCACCTCTTTCATTCAATTGTGTGTAGTGCTTCATAACTATTAGCTTTAAGGGAGACAATTTGAATAATATCCTTCAATGGCTCTAGTTGATAACAATGAGAGCACTCAATAATCGTTTCCAAAATTCAATAAACACAACAAGGTTTCACCAAGATAAATGGTAACTCTTCCAACAACATCAAAACATAAGTGGAAGCCACAACATCAAGTGTGGCCCCTTAATCCAAATAATTAGAAAATAATTAGTTCCTCTTTCAGAGTCTTTGCATAATATAATTTTGAGGTTTATTAATGCTAATGTGTTGTAACTTCCTCCCATCATACCTATAGATACCTATAAGCCTCTATCACCTTCCTTTGACCACAAAGCCTTTTGCCAATACCATTGTCAAAAAGGTCATGATACTGAGAAGTGTTATAAGCTGAGATATAAGATTCAAGATCTTATTGACAACAATATTATATTTATATATGGTGTGAATGATAAAGGGAACAAATCCACACACTTCCAAATCTTCACCAATCCTTTGCCTTCCCACTCTACAAATGTTGTTCAGTCTAAGTCATTTGTATTATTTCCCAATGGCTTTTATGTAGAGTTCAATAATATTGTAAAATTCATTGAAAAACCTAAACATAAACCAAAATTATGCATTACCTTTGATCCTAGTGAGACTATTGTTGCACTTGACGAACCATTATAGATTACTTTGAAAATTAAAGACAAACTCTCACAAGGGGTGCTCATTGATCTAGTATGTATGGTGAATTTTATTACTGATCAGGGTTTATGATGGTTTCTCTTGCCCTACTATTGGTTCTATTACTCTTTCTATTGAGGTTGGTACTAAGTGCTTAAATGTTACCTTTGCTATTTGTGTGCGGGAAATGAGGGAGGTAGAAACTTGAAATTTAGTTTCAAGAGAGTCCACACACCAATGAGACTCTTGGCACAAGTTATAGGAGTTATATGAAATAGCTCCACTTCCCAAGGGGTGTCCCATTGTTCTCTATCTCACAGGATCCCTAAAGTCAATGTCTTTTCTCTCAAATCACTGAGCAAAGTGACTTAGGAATGACAACTCCAAGAACGAGTGTTTTTTTATTTATTAGCATGAATGTATTCCTAGATATGTATGATATTGAATCTATGATAATCAAAATAGCATAAAAGATGATGATAAGATAAAGGATTAGTAAACTTATCCTAGCATGATATACTAGTCTAACATGGATATGCTATGATATTAAAATTACTTCTAAATGCTATTAAGATGATTTTATCAAAGAGAGGCTAAATGCTTAGTAAAATGACTATAAGTTTGATGCATGAAAGACTTGGATATAAAAATGAAGAATGCGAGCTTTATTTATAGGGAAAATAGGGCAATGGATGGTCAATATTGGATAATCTTAAACAATTGCCAGGATTGAAAGTTAATCAATCCATGTTCACAATTATCACCAATGAAATGGTGATAATTGTCAACAAGAGGTTGCTTGAGAGGAGATGAAAGAAGCATTAAATTTTTGAGAAGATATGAAGGTTACCTTAGGAGGTAAGGGTTAAGGTTAGGCTAGGGTCATCCATTGGATAAATTTTTGATCCAAAGGATAAACTCTTGTGCAAGGGCTAGAGAAATAACCAAGGTTAAAACCATGAATGCTTGATGAGACCCTTGGGTTAGATGAGGGTGAGTTAGAGAGAAAGTCTCTAACCATTAAGGGATGAGTGAGGTAACCATTAATGGTTATGTAAGAGTCTTAAATGGTTTGGAAGACTTTAAGGGTTAAGTTGTTGAGGATATAAAGCCTTTAATGGTTTTCAAAGACTTTGGAGGCTTTGAGAAGTGACTTGCCTTTGTTTAGGAATGTGACAATATTTAGGAGATGGATTAGACTAAATTAGAATTAATTAGAAGAATATAGAAGGGGTTTAGGAGGCAAGTTGGGAGATGTAGGAAAATGCAAGTGGAGGAAAAAGGAATTTAATTAAAATAAATTACTTTATTTCAATCAAATAGATACAACTTGCGTAAATACAAGTGGGGGATTTAAATAAATAAATTAGATTTATTTATTTTCAAGGATCAATTTTATTAAATGTAAATTTAATTAAAAAGGGAGAAAGGGGAACTAATTAAATAAATTGATTTATTTAATCAAAGGTTAGAAAAGGCTTAGGTGAACTTAATTAAATAAATTGAGTAATTCATTTAATCAAAATAGATGAATGTGAAGAAATTAATTAAATAGAATTTAATTAATAAAAGGAATGGGGTTAAAATAAATATTAAATATTCATTCAGGAAAGTGGTCAAATTTATACATCTACATTTTGCCCCTCTTTGAAGTGGTGCATGTGCACATGTTGATTCAAAGAAAATTTGTCGGATATGCTGTCAAAATTTGATCGATATGATGTTGTGTGTCAAGATGTCGATATAATGCCTCAGGTTTGATGAACGATATTGATGCATTTTTTGGATTAATTGATTTTTAAATTTTTTGACTATGTTCAATGCACATTATTGATTCATCTCCCGAAAATGATGTTGATAAGGTTAAAAATGAGAAAAATGAGGAAAACACATGCCCCACTTACTAACCTTTTTGATTTTACCCTATAAAAAGGTAAAAAGTGATTGTAAAAATATCATTTGCACACTTGGCTCTTTGTGATTGTGACATTTGAGCTTTGACAAAGATGTCGGTTCCCTATGCTTTGCACCGATTTGAGTGCGTTCGGCGATATCAGAGGCCCACCGCATATGGCCCACCTATAAGTGATCAAAATCTCTCCACGTATTTGTCTTATTTTGTCTGTTTTGATCACATTTTTTAATTTTTGGGTCAAAATTCATCGGTTTAGCACATAGGTTATATTGTATAGCACATACGATAGACAAGTCAGCACATAGGCTAAACCTAGGCAGGTTAGCATCTAAGTGGTGTTTGGTAGTGCGTCAATAGGTTAGGTTAGCACATAGAACATTTTGGCGCATAGGGTCTTCAGAAAGGTGTGTGAGGTAGATAGAATGGCGCATCGGGGGTTTTAGCGCATGTGGTTAGCAGTGTAGCACAGTGGAGTGACCAGTTAGTGCATCGGGCATTTTGGCTCGTAGAGTAAAGTTTCTAGTGTATTAGTGAAGAAGGGTAGTGTATAAGTAGAAGCTTAGCGTGTTGGAGCCTTTCTTTAGCGCGTAGCATCAAAAAATGGGTGAAAAAGGTTCGGAAGAATACATCGCAAGTCAAGATAGATGAGATAGATGGCTTAGGGGTTGATATGCACCTGTTGAGTGTTTTGAGATGGGTCTTGAGCCAATGTTTTTACCGATGTGATGATGTCTGATTCTGATATGATGATTATTGAGTCTTCTTTTGAAATTGCTTTCAATATGGAGTGCCAAGTTGATTGATTTTTGATGTGGATCCTAATTTTGAGTTTGATTTGGAACTTTGATTTTTGCCTTTTGAGTTAATGTCCGATATGAGTCCCGATTTCTTGATTTCTGATATGATTCATGATTTGATGCTTGCGATATGTTTCTAAGTTGCTTGCGATATGTTTCTTTGATGTGAGGCTTGTGTTATGGGTCTTTTATATGAATTTGATGTTGCTAAATATCTCGATATGGGTCTTTGCTTGCATTATGGGTCTTTGCTTGATTTCTTGATATGGGTCTTGATTTGATGCTTGCGATATGGGTCTTTGATTTTTGATATGATGCTTGTGTTATGGGTCCTAATTTTTGATATGATTCTTGCATTATGGGTCCTAATTTTTGATATGATGCTTGCGTTATGGGTCCTGATTTTCAATATGATGCTTGCATTCTTGAGATGTTTCATTTTTTCAAGTTGATTTTTCTTTGATTGGATATATCAGATAGATTTTGGGAACTGATTATGGACATTCATTGTTTTGCAGGCAGAGCTTGGCATTCTTCAGTCTCGAGAGCAATTTTTGAGACCATGGTCTTTAATTTTGTGCTTATCACAGGTTGATAGAGATGTGATTGAGAGATGTGGTTGATCATCTTTAATAGACATGCCTCAGTATATCATTAATTAAGGTTTGTTGACAGCTTTAGCAAAGAGGTGGCACAGTGAACACCTTCCACTTGGCTACAGGCAAGATGACAGTCACACCAGAGGACTGTTATTGGATTCTGTGGATTCCTATAGTTGGGGCTCTGGTGTTGTATGAGCAGAATGAGGAGGGTGGAATAGAGGCTCTTTGTTGCATCTTCCAGGATGATCAGATTAGCAGGTATGAGATCCCATGGTAGGAGTTTTTGGATTTTGGGTAGGCTCCACTACCATTGGTACTAGCATGGTTCATTGGTGGATTTTTGTGTCTCGACCATAGGTCGAAGGGAATAGCTGTGGGATGGGGATTGGTGTTAGAAGACATGGTGATGTAGGGGCACAGGTTTGTATGAGGGTCTTGTATGTTGGCCTATCTTTATAGAGAGCTTCACCAAGTGGTATATCTAGGATACACTAGTTTATCAGTGGGAGTCACATTGTTATAGGTGTGGGATTGGGAGAACATTCCTATGTCGAGACTGATAGCAGACAGGGATAGGCTAGTGTTAGTGAACAGATTTGTCCTTCGAAGATAACTATACAAATAAACTCAAAATGCCTAGAATGAAGAACAAAAAGTACTAATAGTTGGATAGATTATCATTAAAGTGATAATCTTCCTCTGAATTGAGAGGTACAACTCCCTCTAAGAAGATTTACAAGGAATTAAATTGCTATTATGCTTTTAACCAGAAAGCAATAAAGGAAAATAACATTCATCCATAGCCATGAAAATGAATGCCAAAGACTTACAAAACAGATATAAATGAAGACCATTAAATCAAAGTTTAATTTTCTGCACTTATGGATAGCATTTGGACTAAAAACTAACAAAGAAAGTCGTTGCTCCAATATGGCTTACTTTCAAGTACACAGACTTGTAATAAATCCACATACACAATTGATTATAACAGAAATGAAATTAATAAACAACTGCAAAGGCTCAAAGTCCAGCTATAGCCATGAGAAGAATATCAGCAACACAAAGATTGAAGATATCATCTGCATTTTATTCATGTCTGGAAATCAACTCAAAGATTGATATTTTCTGTACAATGCATTGCTTAGAAAAGCTTCAACTCCTCCCTTACAAATAAAAATCTAATCTCCCTCACCCACAGGCTACTGGAAGAAAAGAAAAAAAAAAAGAACCCTTGCTCTTTGAATCATTTTTCCATAAATAGCTACATGAGATCATTATTCGGTTTTATAACCGAATCTTGAAAAACTTTTTAACTTCTACTTTTCACTTTCCCCATTACTCTTATTTATAACATCAAATATTTATAAACATTAGAAATATAATTCTCTAAAGTTTATAAAATATTTAGACAGGTGGCACTTGAATATTTTAAACCAAAATGAAAATATTCATTATGCTGGGCGGGCTGAAAATATTTGTGACAGTCAAAGTCTGTCTCGGTACAGGGGCCATAACTTTTGTTTCCACCGTTGGATCTTTCTCAAATTTTGATATGTTGGTCGAAGCCTAGTTTCCTCCATTCTGAGTAGAGAGATTTAAAAAATAACGCTTGAGTAAAAAAATATGTGCTACTATGTTCGGGTCTATATGACTGTCATAAAATTAGACTTGCAGAACTTGAACCTTGAATTTCATTGAACACTTTGAACATCACTGAACTATTTGAACTAGGTTCAAATGGTTCACAGTCTGGAGAAAGAGTATATGAAACATTATTCGTGATCATGAAATAGAGCTTCTGCAAAACACTTGATATGAATGTTAGCCCAAAAATGTCTTAGACACAACTTAGAACCTGCGGTACCTAAATGAACACTATGAACTCTGTTCAAGATGGTTCATGAGGTTCATGAGGTTCATGAGGTTCATCAGACCATTGAAACTTAAAGCTAAGGATTTAGAAATGATTTACAGGTGGATTAGGGATTGAACCGACAAATTTTTAACAAGACAAAGACTCAACTAAAAATTTTGCAAGGCGACTCACTCTTGTTATGAGGTATGAATGACAAGATAACAGCCAGTTGGTCGGGCATATGTTTATGGTTATACAGGTGTAGTTGTCTAGCGTAAGCTGGCAAAACTAGAGCATTGGCGGAGGGCTCTGGATGCTATTAATATGGTCATTTGCAGATTGTATATGGATTGTGAGGTGTGGGAAAAGGATGGCCTAGAGATGCCCCATGTATATATGTCGAGGTACCTAATTGGGTGAACACCCTTTATTGTTGAGAGATTTTTTGCACAGCCGTGTTCAGTGGCAGTATGGTATACAACAGGGGATGCCATAGGGAGCTTGTTTATATGCTCATCAGAGATAGGATGTGCCAGAGTAGGGACCTACCATTTATAGCGGAGTAGTGGTGGAGGATTACATGTTGCTGGTAGGACAGATTTGAGATTATGGGGTCAGGGTTGTGGATGCTGGGAAGACAGAGGAGTTTTCCACCTACTTTGTGGCACATGTCATGGAACGTATACCTGATCTACAAGAGATGGTACCTTATTTGATGATGAGGAGGATGAGTAGCCACAAAGGCGAGGGGTTGTTAGATGGAGAGGATGTAGGAGAGGGAGGTGGAGATGATGGAGACGGTGGGGGAGGAGTAGATAGAGGGGGTGGGAGAGTGGGCGGAGATAGAGGGAGAGGAGGTGGAGATATAGGGAGGGGAGGAGGAGGTAGAGGAGGTAGAGGAGGTGGAGGAGGTGGTGTTTTAGATAGGGGATGAGGGCTAGTTCTTGTTGTTGGTGGGGTTGGTAGGGGAGGTGCAGTACTAGCAGTAGTGGGTGGCATAGAGGATGCTATGCAACCTACCTAGAGGAGGAGATCTGATGTTCTACCTCCATCGGTGCCTCAGACAGGAACAGGTGTGGGTGGGACCATGACACAGGTACCTGTTCAGATTAGGGTACCCACCCATTAACAAGATTCATAGATGAGAGAGTTACAGGTCACGGTGCAGAAGTTGCAGGCACAGGTATTAGCTTAGCAGTGCCAGATTACGCAGACTATGGTAGTGTGATGCAGAGAGAGCATTGGGGTTGGGCAAAGGATCTTGCTGAGAGATTGGAGAGAGCAATGGTTGGTGCCCCGATGCAGGACATGATGAGGGAGATACGATATATGGCCAAAGAGGCTAAATATTATAGGTGTTTATACGAGGAGGTGGTCCCTAGAGATCATAGAGCTCCTAGCTATGCTACCAGTCGATCTGGTCACAGTCATACGAGGACAGAGAGAAGAGGTGTTACGGGACCTCCTTGACATGATCCACCTGGTGGAGATCCATGGGCTGGGCCATCTACTACGAGAACGTCAACCTCAAGAGATAATCATACCTGAGAGACTTGTCTCTATTGTATTTTGATCATTTTTTTGTATTCAACCACAAAACCCTAGCCTAACAACAACAAAGATCCACCATAACATATGAAGATTACCTAAGACAATGTAAATCAAATGAAATCACAAGATTATACCATCACATGTCCAATAGGGTTTGGATCTCCATTCTTCCTATCTCCATTTATCTTGCTTGATATATTTGCTCTCAGATTTTATGTGTAAACAAGAGCTCAACAAAGAACAGAAATGTGGTTGTAAGTAGGCTTGATCGCATATGCAAGTTCGAATGCTATAATGCTTGATTAGATCGATTAGAATGATTAGCTGAATAGGGTGATTAGGGTTGATAATGAAGGAAGCATCTCCTTATATAGAAGACACTATAAGAAATGAAGGTATAAGATTAAGAGGTGTAAAAGATAAATGGTTGGCTAAGATTAGAGGGTAGGTAGAGGAAATAAAAAAATAATGAGAGGGTAGGTAGTTATAGGAATTAAGAGATGAATGACATGTGTCATAGGTATAAAAGGTTAATGAATTAATTAAATAAATAAAGATTCATTTAATTAATAGAAGAAGTGGGATAATTAAATAAATAAGGTATTTATTTAATTTAAGAAAAGGGGAATTTAAATAAATAAATGTATTTATTTAAATGAGAAATTCGGCTAGAAGAGGATAAATAAATTAATTAAATAAATAAAGATATTTATTTAATTAGATAGGACAATTTTAGGTGTCTACATTTTGCCCCTCTTTGAGATAATGCAGATTCTCGCATTATTTCAAAGAAGATAGGATGAACTGATACAAAGTTGTCCCAAGATGGGAATGATATGCCCCCTCAAGAGATTGGATGAAAATGTATGAAAAGATCACAGACAATCTCTCCATAAGAAAGAAAGGATAGAATGGACTGACAAGATGGGATAGAGTGATAGAGTTACAGGATAAAGAAGACTGACTTGGGAGACTAGGGCTAGGGTAGTTTATAAGATAGACTACGAGGGGAAACATCCTCATTGTCATCCACACACCTAAGAGATCAGAGTGCAGAGAGAGCAGAGAGAAGTCAGTAGTGATGGCATTGGTGCATAGATTCAATCGCGTTCATCGATTCCAGAGGCCAGTAGATGTAGGAGAGCTGGTAAGTACCACAAAACCTCCTTGTACTTTGTCGCATTAAATGTTATCATAAATACATGTTAGGTAGAGCAATAAATGCGCTTTAGAAAATGTCAAGCACGGGGGGGGGGGAACACTAAGACACGTCTGCATTGGTGCCAAGCGTGTCTGGGTAGGATAGGTGCCTCTATGTTTGTGCCAGGTGCGTCTATCAGTGTAACAACATTTGTGTTCAATGCGAGCATGTATGTGAAATGCAAGCGTGTTTATGTCTTCAAGGCCAAATCGGTAGTTCTGTGATGAACATACGTTGTCGATTGGATAAGCTGCTAAGAGGACACACTCAAGCAGGTCCTCAAGGGAAGACTAGAATAGAAGATAGGGCTAGGATTGACAATTCTATGATAGAACATACGTTGCCAATTGGAAAACTACTCAAGAGGATACACTCAAGCAGAGGCTCTAGGATAGGATAGATTGAGGCACTTTGTGATGAATAGGGAGTGCCAATGAAATTGACAATTCTGTGATAGAACATATGTTGCCAATTAGGAAACTACTCAAGAGGATACATTCAAGCAGAGCCCTAAAGATAAGATCAAAGCAACACTTTGTGATGAACAAAGAGTACTACTAGGATAAAAAGAAACACTTTGTGATGAACAGGGAGTGTCACTAGAATAGGAAGGAGTACTTTGTGATGAACAAGGAGTACTACTAGGATAAAAAGAAACACTTTGTGATGAACAGGGAATGCCACTAGAATAGGAAGGAGTACTTTGTGATGAACAGGGAGTGCTAAAAAGAGCAACACTTTGTGAGGAATAGGGAATGCCACTAGGATAGAAAGCAATACTTTGTGATGAACAAGTAGTACCACTAGGATTGACACAATTAGTTTGCTTGACTACAGGAGGACCTAACGATCCTAGATTCATGGGAGAGATTCCCTTTGACTCAGAGTTTGCGAGTAGAGCTAACATTTGAGGATAGAGCAGAAGAAAGCAATACTTTGTGATGAATAGGGAGTACCACTAGGATTGACACAATTGATTTTCTTTACTATAGGAGGACCTAACGATGCTTGAACCACTGGGTGGAGGAGGAGCATGTTGCATATATGGATGGTATTTATCATACACATGTTCATATGGAGGAGGTCTATAGTGATGCTGCGTATAGAGACCACTTGGTATAGAGTCATGATGAGGAATGAAATATTTATTTTGTCCAAGTATACCATACTCTACATGCATGTCATGAGTTTGTTCTAGTCTGTTGCCCCAAAATTTGACGCGGGGTTTCCTTGTGTCTAAATTTTGATCATGCCTTTGGATATCCAATTGATTTGGTGGTTGATCCTTAGCATGGGCATGTGACTAAGTATATTTTTCTGCATAAGACTTCCATAATGGTCTGCGAAGGTGAGTATCATATGCTTGACCATGTGTATGTGGGATGTCCAATTTTTTGAAACAAAGATGATGGTGATTTAGGCACAAGATGTGGTCCTCTATTGACTCCACTATTAGGCCTCCTTTGATCCATGTTGAAGTGAGGTTCTTGCATAGGTTGATTTTCCATTATTTGAGACATGTCAAAATCATGAGGGATCTTGGCTCCACTTTGTGCCATCACTTGTAAGAAATATTGTCTATCTCTCCTCATTATTTCCTCAACCAATCGATTGAAACGGGGATCCATAATGGAGTCTTCCACTTCTGCTAAATGTAATGAAAAAGTTGTCCATATTGTCATTGTGTGTGTCATTATTGTTTGTAGTGTCCATGTTCTCAACATTTGGAATGTTTCTATAGGCATCCATGTCAGGTAATGTAGTATGATCAGTATTGAAAAAGATATCATTGTCATACTCATAGGAGCTCATGTTTGCAGACTCTTGAGCCTCTTTAGTTTCTCTCCTAGATTTTTGAAGACGGGTTTCAACCATGAACTAGGTATTGACCGAGATGTGTGAGACTAGATGAAAATGGAAAAAGTATGGAAGACCAAGGGTTGGATGGAATGTAAATGAATCTGAATTGTACTTGCAATGTCCAAAGTGTAAGACCAAGTATGCATGTAGTAGAGTAGGTGTGGCTTGCAAAGAGATGATAGTTTCTCTTGATGAGGTAAGTTAACCTTGACTCTAAGTAAGACCAAATGAGACCCAAAGGTGATAGACCTTGATGAGGGACCACTTAGCAAACTGTTGTTGTATGTAGTGTGTTGACAAAGTATGATGAGGACAAGCAAGTGACCTTTTGACTCAAGTTTAGAAAAATGTGAATGTAATGCAAGGTGTAAGCAATAATGAACTTGTAAGACCCAAAGGTAGGTTGAATGCTAGATAAAAATCTAGAGAAATAACTTAGGAAGCTCAAGAATTCTAAAACTGATTGCTCTTGTTTGCTGGATTGTGAGTTTTTCCCAATACTGAACACGGACGTGCCTATATATTTCACAGACACGGTTTAAAATATGAGTGCAATTTTTTCCAATTTGTGAAGTTGTTTGTTGTGACCAAATTTGAATTTTTGACTGTTTTTCGTGACAAGAGGACACAATCTTGGCGAGGACTCAATGTTTCCAAGTGTTTAGACTCAAAATGACTTAAAGAAAAGTGTGTTGTTTGATGTAAAAATGTTTTGCATACACTTGAAGACATAAAAGACACAATGTTTTTGATGTTTGATCTTGAATGTTTGAATGTTTAAAATAAGACAAGCACAATTCTTATGGTTGGCCAGGACAATAGTTGTTGATCCCACATGGGGTTTCCCCCAAGGCTATGCTATTCAGAGCGGATACTTAGATGCTTGACCCCACTGACTCCACCCTCGAAACTCACTTCTTCGAGGCAGCCAAGCATTAGTCCCCATGAAAAGTCCTCGTGGCAAACTTTGTATCTCTACTAAGAACTATATTTGTGTGGGCCGCTCCAGAGGTTCGACCTCCTGCCCCAACAACTAGAAGTATTTTGGCTTTCTAAAACAAAAAGGTGCTAGTAAGGGAATCCGCTCATGTGGCCATACATGCAGCACTTTCATCTCTGTAAATACAAAAGGCTCCCAACTGGTAGGGGTTACACCCTACAACTGATCAAATAAATTTGATCAAATGGGTTTATGGGGAGACATAGTGTCGATGTGAACTAATCAACACACGTTACCCATGGTTTTCACCATGGATACAATTATTTATAGTGGTTCAGAAGAGGTGGGTTTTCCTCGCTACCACTTGGGTCATTCTCTCCTCACTAGCAGTCCTAATGACCACACAGGGAGACAGACCCTCTAGAGATTAAACAAAAAGAGCCTATTGCCCAAGACACAAAAGACACTGGTTCAATTTTAGTGCACCAATTGAAGTGTTTGCTAATCTAAGAAAAAAAGGCACACAATGAAAAGTAAAAGAAACCCTTGCCAAATTTCTGCAACAAATATTTGTTAGTAGTTTTGCAATAATACCCCTCCTGCAAGCACACAAGTTAGGTAAATTTTAGATCCAAAAGACTTTGTGAAATAGGGGCCTTCAACATTGCATTTTTTTGACCAATTCAAAGATCTGATTCAACATAAAAAAAGACCACTTGTAAAATTTCAAGAAATTTCTAGAAATGTAAGAAAATCCAAAAAATTTGCTAATTTTCTCCAAAATTTAATTTTTTATGAAAAATCATAAAAAAATCATACAAAAGGAAAAATTGATCCGAAAAATCTCAAATTTCTACTGGACATTCCTGATGGTCTTCCAAACCTGCATACAAAATTTCCTGCAAAAATTACAAGCAGTTTGTGAGATATGAGCAGAATAATGCAAAACCCTAATTTTCAAAGATCCAATTTTTAGGAATGATTTTGCATCAAATTTAAAATCACAAAAAACTGATCCTGTGTATAATTCGAAGCTATTTCCAAAATTGTAAGAAAATCCAAAAAATTTGCTAATTTGCTCTCAAAACTAATTTTTTATGACAATTCATAAAAAATTCATAGAAACTTCAAATATTCTCCAAAAAATCTTAATTTTTTACTAAGCACCTCTGATAATGTGTTTGACCTTTAAAAAATATTTTATGCCAAAATGCAAAATCGTTTGTGAGATCTAATCAAAATAATGAGAAACCCTAATTTTTAAAGATCCAATTTTTGAGGAAATATTTTGCATCAAAATTAAAATCACAAAGAACAAAGCCTATGTATAAATAAGAGAGATTTCCAAAAATATAAGAAAATCCAAAAAGTTCACTAATTTGCTCTCAAAATTAATTTTTTATGAAAATTCATAAAAAATTCATAGAAACTTCAAATATGCTCCAAAAAATCTGAATTTTATCTTGCGAGCTCTTGATACTGTCCCAGACCTGCAAAAACAATTTGATGCAAAAATTCAAATTTTTTTGTGAGATCAGATCAAATCTCTCCAAGATCTTGATCTTGTGTCCAAAACCCTAGCTACACAAGGTTATTCTCTAAATTATTTTACAAAACCACAATATAGGGTTAGAAAAATATGGAAAAAACATAGATCTAACAAAAATCCATGTCCCATGGGGCGTGCCAAAATGTTTATGGTAAAAATGGAATAACAATATTGAAAGACTAAATAGATTCAACCACAAAAGCCTAGCCTAACAACAACAAAGATCCACCATAACATATGAAGATTACCTAAGACAATGTAAATCAAATGAAATCACAAGATTATACCATCACATGTCCAATAGGGTTTGGATCTCCATTCTTCCTATCTCCATTGATCTTGCTTGATATATTTGCTCTCAGATTTTATGTGTACACAAGAGCTCAACAAAGAACAAAAATATGGTTGTAAGTAGGCTTGATCGCATATGCAAGTTTGAATGCTAGAATGCTTGATTAGATCAATTAGAATGATTAGCTGAATAGGGTGATTAGGGTTGATAATGAAGGAAACATCTCCTTATATAGATGGCACTATAAGAAATGGAGGGATAAGATTAAGAGGTGTAAAAGATAAATGGTCGGCTAAGATTAGAGGATAGGTAGAGGAAATAGAAAAATAATGAGAGGGTAGGTAGTGTACGAATTAAGAGATGGATGACATGTGTCATAGGTTGAAAGGTTAATGAATTAATTAAATAAATAAAGATTCATTCAATTAATAGAAGAATTGGGATAATTAAATAAATAAGGTATTTATTTAATTTAGGAAAAGGAGAATTTAAATAAATAAATGTATTTATTTAAATGAGAAATAAGGCTAGAAGAGGATAAATGAATTAATTAAATAAATAAAGATTTATTTAATTAATAGAAGAATTAGGCTAAAATAATTAATTAAATAAAGACATTTATTTAATTAGACAAGACAATTTTAGGTGTCTACAATATGCAACTAATCGAAGATTAAAATGATATGCAACTAAATGATCACTTTCATTTTAGAGTTGTCATTCTTGTTTAGTCACTTGTTTGTGCTCTGTATTTGTTTGTCAGATCATTGAGCTTTTAATATGTTGGGAGTTTATACAAGAATCATGGTATAATTGAACCATAACGACCTTAGTAAAACTTACACGGATGTTTGATATTGCAAGACGACATAAGCGTCAAGGTATAATTGAACCAAGATGACCTGAGTGTTGCTTGTGTAAAATAGACAAGAGTTAACCATTTGTATGTGCAAAGTGGAAAATGCCTTCAATGATATGTTTCCAATCATGTCTCGAGACAAATTTGTACTATATCAATGATCGCCCCACAGACTGAAAACCAAAAAAAAGTATTAGATTCCTTCATGGCTTCTCTAGCTCAATGCATCCTCGAGGAGTTTAGGAGATCTAATGATTCAAAATTTAAGATACAAAATAGTTAAAACTTCATGAAATATGTAAACAAGTCATAATTCAGAAAATCATTGATCATGTGTGTGTTAAAGTTTTATAGTAGGATAATGGTTTGGTTTTCTAGCCCGATGAGCAATTGTTGACATTTGTTCTCTTAGCCTGTTGTGATCTTGGTTTTCCTATTGTTGTCGGAATGTTAAAGTGAGAGTAATGTTGCCCCTATTCATAGATATCTATTGATGTGGATATATGCGTTGATCACCAAGCCATGGTGGGACATGATATGGAGAATTTTTTTTGGATAATCAAGGACACTGACTACGCTAAGTATGCCTGGGATAATGTTGCATGCATAAGTGTTGGGTGATGGCCTTTAGTTGAGACTAGATAGATCAAAAAATATAAGTATTGATAGATAGAGGATCGTTCTCTCACAAATAGCGCCTGTTGCTAGGTTTTCACTATTTGGTTTTATTGCACTTTTTTTTTTTTTTGTGCATTGGATGACTCAAGTGTAGAATTTCTTCAGATGGATACTGTTGGTTGGTTTGTCGAGCACGTCCCCTTATAAAGTTATTGAATCATAAGTGCCTAATTCGTAGGCCGATATGATGACAAAAGGACCCAACCAATTAGGTTCAAACATCCCCTTCTTTTCTTTATTTTTTTGATTTCTTAGATTTTCCTTTAGCACAAGATCACGAACTTTGAAAGCCCTAGGGATGAATTTATGATTGTAGCTTTTCCACATTTGCTGCTGGTTTGCCTTGAGATGATCATGCATGTTATTTTTCATCCAAAAGCTCTAGTTCATGCAACTTGTTTAACCGATATTCCTCATCTAGTATGAGGCCTTTCAAAGATACTCTGAGAGAGGGAATTTCTACCTCAAGTGGTAGAATTTCTAATGATCCATACACCAATGAATACGGCATAGCCCCTGTAGGTGTTCGAATACTAATCCTGTATGCCCAAAGTGGCAAATTGAGTTGTACATGTCAATCCTTACCCTCATCATTTACTATTTTCTTAAGGCTTTTCAAGATTGTTTTATTTGATGATTCCGATTGACCATTGCTCTGTGGGTAGTAAGGTTTAGAGAAGCGATGTTAGATTTTGAATTGCTCACATAGCTCTCGTACGTCTTGATTTTTGAAGGGACGCCCATTGTCTGTGACGATGGAATTGGGAATGTCATAGCTACAAATGAGATAATTGAGAATAAATGAGGCGACCTATTTTCCAATTACATTGGTCATTGGGACTACTTCAATCAACTTTGTGAAATACTATGTTTCAGTGATAATGAACTTGTGTCCATTGGAAGAAGAAAGATGAATTTTCCCTACTAAATCAAGTCCCCATTGACTGAAAGGCCAAGATGTGGTAAATGGTTGTAGTTCTTGTGCTGGTGCATGGATTAGATTGCCATGAATTTGGCACTTAGGACATTTCTTTGCAAGCTGATAGGACTCTCTCTCCATTGTCGGCCAGTAATATCTCATTCTCAAAAGTTTCTTGGTGAGAGTGGGACCACTTGAATGTTTACCACAAATACCCTTGTGAAGATCGTATAAGGCAAAGTTAGATTCATTATGATCAAGGCAATGAAGAAGAGTACCATCTAGACCGTGACAGTAAAGTGTGTCAATAGTTAAGGTATAACGGGCGGCTTGCCACATGAAGCTGCATTTTTGGTTGCGGGATAGGTCGGGTGGAAGAGTATTGGTCTTGAGATATTCATAGATTATCTAGTATAGAGGTGAGTCTGAACCAGTTAAGGTATAGATGACTTGGGAAATGGAATTATCGTAGGCTAGGGAAAACAAATTCTCTACCAGGAACTCATAACGACTCTATTTCTTTGGAATTTGCAGCAGTGAAGCGATAGTTGCCATTGCATCAACAGCTCTATTGTCCAACCTTGGTATTTTCTCAAAGGTGATATGTACACAGTACTGTTTGAAATCATCCACCATTCTCTTTTAGGGCATTATTTTATCATCCTTTGTCTGATATTCATCATTGATCTGATTGATAAGTAATTGAGAGTCCCCATAGGCTCTTAATTTTGTGATTCTCCATTCCACTGCCATTTTGATTGTTGTTACTAGGGCTTTATATTCAGCGATGTTATTGGTGCATGGAAACCTTAGTCTATAAGATTGGGGAATTGTATGCCCCTCTTGAGTGATGAACAAGATGTCGGCACCTCATCCATGTTGGGTATAAGAACCATCAAAACACAGGGTCCACTTTTTGGGTGTGATAGTGAGTACGTTCATGTTTGGAAATTCCACTTGCACTGGTTGTTGATCTAGTAGTGGTGCTTCGGCCAATTGACAATCACCTATCCTTTTATAGCTTGATGTTCGGTGTACTAGATACCAAACTTACTGATAATCATGACCCATTTAGCCAAGCATCCTATAAGAGCTTCTTTGCTGAGTAAATACTTGAGTGGATCAATTTTTACTACTAGTTTGATCGTGTGACGTAACATGTAGTGGTGAAAATTCTAAGAAGCGAACACCACAGCTAAGCAAGCCTTATCAATGAATGTATAATTTACCTCATATATTCATTTAATGTTCTGTTGATGTAATATATAGCGTGTTCCTTGCCTTCTGTATCTTCTTGTGCTAGAAATGCCTCAAGTGATACTTCAGTTGTGGATATGTAGAGGATGAGCAGTTTGCCTACTATTGGTGGTACCAGAACTAGTGGATTCATTAGATATTGCTTTAGCTAGTGAAATGATTCAGCACACTTGTCTTCCCATCTGAAAGGTATATTCTTATGGAGCAGATGGTTGAATGGTAGACATTTTGATGCAGAGCATCATGGAAAACCAACTCACAACCAAGGATCTTACTGATCCAATCATCATTACAATCATTAAGTGGCAATGCAAATGGTATTCATCCATTCTACAATGCAATCACAATATAATCTTTACACAAGGGTTGTCTATCAAATACTTCCACCATATGCCGCCAATCAACCCCAAACCACTTTAAAAGGTTATATTCCATTCCTACAGAACTTAATTCAATATTTTAGATCATAAAATTCACCAAAACATGAGACAACAAATTCTTTATTCCCATGGAGTACCCTAGTTCAAGGTTTCATCCTTAAAAACTGTTTTCACAAAAATAACCACAACTTCTTCAATTCTTAACCAAATTAAGTGAGATAAAAATAAATTGAAAGAGGGTTCAGAGAAATTTCCAAAAAATATATCCTTTATTTATCATTATTCTTAATTTGGCCATATCAAATGCTGCAACAGGACTGCTCCTGCCTTTACCAGTCTGATTTCACAATAAAATGTAGATGAACAGTCATTAATAACTTTTTACATATTGAAAATAAATCCAATCTCTTCAGTCCGATTGTATATATGTCAGATAAACAACTTTTCCCCAAGTTATAGCTAGATCCAACGGTTAAATAAAAAGTTATGAAGCTTTTCCCAAAACTGGTTAACCCTAGGCAGGGTTTTGGCAGTTACAAACTGTTTTCACCAAAATGTCCATAACTTTCTCAAATCTGCATGAAATAAACTCAAACAAAAAGAAATAGAAAGATTATTAATTTTTATACACTATCAAATTAATAATACATGGTTTTCCAGTCTGTACATGGCCGTACAAGGCCTGGAAACCAGAGGAAAACCTTTAAAACACCAAAATAACAAATTGAAAAACCAAGAACTTGTTACCAAATTGATTTCAATGCTTCCCAATGCCTTCCATTTCTTCCTTTTCATGTATTACAATCCTTAAATACATAAATCAACCTCTTGGGTCGAATTCCCTTTGAAAATTAACTAAATAACCACCTTTCAACCAAATGACACCTCCTCTATCTAGGTTTTGTCTTGACAACTCTTTGAGTTTGCACTCAAAACTTGTTAAGATATTACATGGAAATTATTAACACCTTATAATGGACCAAAAAACATAATTTACATCATTTTCCCTCTTCATGATACTTTTACACAAATTTGACCTCATAAACCCAATCAAGACTCAAATACACAACTTGGGCAACTTTGGACAAAATGGCTCATTTAGCCTTACATAATATGATTCAATGGACTCAAATGACCTTAATACATTATAAATGACTCGAATACAATCAAATTGTTCACATTATGACTTTTGACCTCCTGGTATGCTTGTGTGCTGAGGTGCTCTTGCACCACATTTATTTGCTAGTTGGGCTATGAATCACCTGATGGATTGCAACCGTCCTTGTAGAGATCTGAGTTGGCAATGTTCCTGGAAGGTGGCATCTCTATGATGGCCTATACCTTTGCTAGACCTACTCCAATGCCCTTTTTTGACATAATGTAGCCTAATAATTTGTCGGATGTGACCCCGAAGACACTTCTTAGGGTTTAGCCTGACTTGGAATTGCCCCAATCTTTGAAAGATTTTATCTAATATGCCTAGATGTTTTGCTCAGGTGAATGATTTAGCCAGTAAATCATCCACATAGTCCTCCATGAAGGTATGCATCATATCATGAAATATTTTTGTCGTGGCTCTTTGATAAGTTGCCTCAGCATTCTTCAAGCCAAAAGGCATGTCGGTCCAAAAATATGTTCCCCATGGACAAGTGAACGCAATTTATCTTGATCCTCTGGAGATATTTTGATTTGATTATAGCCAGAGAAACCATCCATTAATGATAACATTGTGTGGTCTACTGTTAGGTCCACAATTATGGCGATGTAGGGCAAAGGAAAGTCATCCTTTGGACATGCCTTGTTGACATCTCTAAAATCTATGCATAGTCGGATGCTTTCATTAGGTTTTGAAACTGGTACAATGTTTGAAATCCATTCAACATAGTCTATAGGTCTAATGAATCCGACGTCTAATAACTTCTTTAGTTCAGCTTTGACCAATAATGCCACATGTGGATTCATCTTTCTTAATTTTTGTTTTGACTGGCTTAGCTCCTGGAGCAATAGATAAATGATGCATGATCAGGTTTGGATCTATTTTGGGCATATTAGCATAGGACCAAGCAAATTGATTTTCTTTTCTTTGAAGAATCTGATACAATCTATTTTCTTTTGACTCCACCTGCAAGGCATCCCAATCTAAAATATGAGACTCATCATAGATATATTTTCTCAAAACTGACACATGAAACACATCGTGGATGCGTGACAGGCTAGGTGGCAAAGCTAGGCGATAAGCAACTGGTCCTATCCTCTCAAGGATCTCGAAGGGTCCAACAAAGCGAGGTGCGAGCTTAGAACCCTTTCCATAGCGGATTGGACTCTTATGCGGTCGCACTCTCAGGAAAACTCTGTCCCCAACCATGTAACTCCGGTCTATCCTCTTTGCATCTGCATATTTCTTCTGCTTATCCTGTGCCTCTCTAAGGCGCTGTCTAATCAAAGTTACCTGTTGCTCCATATCACGGACCAACTGAGGGCCTATGGCCACTCTGTCCTCAATACGATCCCAACTCAAAGGTGTCCTGCATGGTCTGCCGTACAAGGCCTGAAAGGGTGGCATCCCCAAAGAAGTGTGATGCCCATTATTATAGGCAAATTCTACTAAATGCAGGTACTCCTCCCATCGGGTCTGATGATCCATGACGTACATGCGGAGCATATCTTCTAACACCTGGTTAACCCGCTCTGTCTGGCCATCTGTCTCTGGATGATAGGCTGTGCTAAAGTTGAGCTTGGTGCCCAACGCTGCCTGTAATGCCTTCCAAAAGGAAGATGTAAAGAGAGAATCCCTATCAGAGATAATCTTGCGTGGGACACCATGAAGCCTAACAATGTCCCGTAAGAACACCTGTGCCACTGCTGGAGCTGTGAAGGTAGTCCGGACTGGTGAGAAGTGGGCTACTTTGGTCAATTTGTCAACTGTCACCAAGATAGCATCATGGCGACGAGATGACATAGGAAGACCAATAATGAAGTCCATGGATATAGTATCCCACTTCCACTCTGGTATAGCATGGGACTGGAGTAACCCTCCTGGATGGCGGTGCTCTGCCTTGACTCTCTGACACTCAAGGCATCGGGCTACTAACTCTGCGATAAGCTGCCGCATTCCTGGCCAATGATATAACTGCCTCAAGTCAGCATGCATCTTCTTAACCCCGGGATGTGCTGCATAAGGAGCTCTATGAGCCTCCATGATAATGAAATCTCGCAAACCCCCAGGAGAGGGTACATAAATGCGCCCTCTATGGCGTAATAAACCATCGGACTCCAAAGAGTAATCCACAAACTTCCCCTCCAGGGTCTCCTGATTACGGATCCTCTGACAAACCTCTAGATACCAATCATCCTCTGGCAATCGCTGCAAAATACGGTCTCTCAAATCAGTGCTCATGGATATGGTGTAAACCTCATGTCGTCTCCTACTTAGGGCATCTGCGACCACATTCTCCTTTCCTTTGATGTAATGAACATCAAAATCATACTCACAAAGGAACTCCATCCATCTCCTCTGACGTGCATTAAGGTTAGGTTGGGTGAAGATATACTGCAAACTCTGATGGTCCGAATGAAGCTCGAAGTGATGACCTAAAAGGAAGTGTCTCCACCTCACAAGTGCATGTACAACTGCCGCAAGCTCTAGGTCGTGCGTAGGGTAGTTAAGCTTGTGAGTCTTAAGTTTCCTAGACTCGTATGCTATAACCCTACCCTCCTGCATAAGAACTGCTCCCAATCCATCTAAGGAAGCATCCGTGCATACCATGAAGTCGGCCGTGGGGTCTGGCACAATAAGAATAGGTGCACTAGTAAGGGCCCTTTTTAGATCCTGAAAGGCCCTCTCACACTTCTCTGTCCACTCGAATTTCTTCCCTTTTCGCTGGAGGGATGTGATGGGGTGTGCAACTCTGGAAAATCCCTCCACAAAACGTCTATAGTATCCTGCTAAACCCATGAAGCTTCTGACCTCTGTCACACTGGTAGGTGCCGGCCAATCCATGATGGCTCTAATCTTTGATGGGTCAACTGAGATCCCATCACCGGATATAACATGCCCTAGGTACTTGACCTCTGATCTAAAGAAAGCACACTTCGACAAACTGCCGAACAACTGGTTATCCCTCAAACACTGCAAAACCTGTCTCAAATGCTCCTCATGCTCCTGCTCATTTCGGGAATAGATCAATATGTCGTCGAGGAACACTATCACAAATCGGTCGAGGAAGGTGCGGAATACCCCATTCATGAGACTCATGAATACAGCTGGAGCATTCGTAAGACCGAATGGGACCACAGTGAACTCATAGTGGCCATATCTGGTGCGAAACGCGGTCTTGTGGATATCACTTTCCACAATTCTCAACTGATGATACCCTGACTTCAGGTCTATTTTGGAAAACACTTTGGCACCCTGAAGCTGATCAAACAAATCATCGATCCTCGGTAAAGGATAGCGGTTCTTGATGGTTACTTTATTCAGTTGCCTGTAATCCATGCATAACCGAAGGGATCCATCTTTCTTCTTCACGAAGATGACTGGTGCGCCCCAAGGAGAGACGCTAGGACGGATGTGACCCTTCTCTAAGAGTTCCTCTAACTGCATCTTGAGCTCATTAAGCTCATGAGTGGTCATCCTATAAGGTGCTCTCGAAACTGGCTCGGCTCCTGGTACCAAATCTATGTGGAAGTCAATCTCCCCGCTGGGCGGCATACCAGGTAGCTCATCAGGAAACACATCTGCAAATGCCTCAAGGATGGGGTGATCATCTATGGACGGCTCCTTCTCATCTTCTTCCTCTCGGTCACTGATTGTGATGGCAAACAACTGGCATCCCTTCCGCATGCTCCGCTTAAGCTGCATTGCGGATATCATACGAAGAGACACGGGTCTCTGAATCCCAGTGATTACTATGGGAGCACCATGATCATCCTCACACTCAACCTTTTTCAAGCGACAATCCATCTTGGCTCTGTGGGCGTAAAGCCAGTCCATGCCAAGTACGACGCCATAAGATCCGAGTGGTGTAACTCTAAGGTCTACTAAGGTGGTGGTATTACCAATCTGGAGCGGACATCCCCTAACCTCTAAATCCACTGACACTCTAGCCCCTGAAGCTAACTCCACTTCCCAGCTGACACTTTGCCTTACTGCCACTAGCCCGCAACGCTCCACAACCAATGGAGATATAAAGGAGTCAGTCGCTCCTGAGTCAAATAATATAGAAATACTACTACCTCTGACCTTACCTGCAGCCTCGATGACTGTGGCCTGGTGCTCTGCTTGGCGGTTATCAACCGCTGCGAAGACTCTATGGGTCTTGCCCATGTCCCCAACTGTAGGCTCTGATGTTGCCATCCTCTGATTCCCTGTCATCTGTCCCTGTGGACACTCTCTCGTCATGTGCCCCATGGCTCCACACGTGAAGCAAGCACCGCGTGCCTGAAACTGTGCGCCCTGAGGCCTAGTAAAAGGATGCCCACCTGTCCGGCTAGAACCACTGTACCCACCCCTGGAGGACTGCTGAGCCTGTGCCGGGGGTGTGTATGTACCTTGTACTCTCTGGTCACGCCTAGGACCCTGTGACTGCCACTGTTTGGGCCTGGAGCCCTGCTGTCCCTGAGGTGGCCTATGTCTCTGACTCTGCTGTGACTGCTGTGGAGGAGGGGGTTTATGGGACCCCGAAACATTTCTGTGGTTGCCTTTCCAATGGGGTTTCTGAAACCTGAAAGGCTGGGGAGCTGGGTTTCGGTTCTGGAACCGATCCCTCGTGTCCTGTGGCCTGATCTGAATCTCCTCGGCTATAAGGGCCTTCTCTACGGCAACCCGAAGGCTCCCTGGAGCGGCCATCCTCACTGGTCCTGCTATCCCAGCATTAAGTCCCCTAACAAATCGGTTGACGAGTAGCTTCTCGTCCTTCAGGTAATCTACATAAGGTAGGAGCTCAATAAACTTACTCTCGTACTGGGTCACTGTGAGACCCTTCTGCTGGAGGTCATGGAACTCATCGATCCTACACTGCCGGAAGTGCTCTGACAAGTACCTCTCTCTGAACCTCTCTGTGAAGATTTCCCATGTGATGGTATCTGCAGTGAGTCCGCACTTGAATTCCTCTTGCTTCCACCATGTGGAGGCTGTCGATCTCAGAAGGTGGACTGCAACGCGTGCCTTCAGATTGCTTTCATAAGATCGCAATGCGAAGCACCGATCTAGGCTTAAAAGCCATGCCTCAGCCTCTACTCCGTCAGTAGTGCCTCCAAAAGATGGTGGCTGGAGGCGTAAAACCTCTCTAATCAGGTCTCCTGGTTCCTGACGTGCTCTCTCAAAGTACACAGGTGCTGCTACTGGAGGGGGTTCGGGCAGGTGAACGGACTCTGGCTCATGCTCTGCCTCACCCTCTACAGAATTAGGAGGTGGACTCCTACTCCGTTCCCTATCAACTGATCTATGACTCCCTGAGTTCTGATTGTCTGCATGACGGTCTACTGCTGGAAGCCTATCCTGCACGATCCCGATCAAGTTCTGAAGAGCTAGCAAGATGTCTCGGTTAGGGTCAACCGGTGGTTCGGGAGGTGCTTCCGGGTTCCCTTCTGGAACCGGTTCCTCCCTAGCAACATCCTCGCGTGCCATACGTGTACGCCTAGGACCCCTTCCGCGCTTGCAAGCTTGTCGCGTAGTCGGAGGCATCCTATGAGGAAACAAAAATAAAATAAATAAACAATTAATTTAAATAATTCAATTTTCATATATTTATATTTTTATTTTCCGTTTAAGAAAATATTTGATTAATTTAGATAATTAAAGCGAAACGTAATGGAGAAAGGTTCCTAGTGTTGGAAACCTTGCTCTGATACCAAGATGTCGTGCCCAAACTTTAGGGCACAAAAACGAAACAACAAATTTTTTTTGACGTCATGAACTCGCTATAAATCCTAATGCATAACAACTGTATCTAAAGTTTTGTCTTATCTAGGATGTAAATAAACTTACTTACTAAGGTTAAGTTAAATAACCAACTCGAGCGAGTGACTTGATTTGGTGAAGATTAATTTGCATTGCCGATTAGTTAGCTAGCTCAATTACCTAAGACAAGTTGTCGCTAATTAAACCAAGGGATAATTGGCTATCTTAGCGTATTAAATCATTCCAGGTCATATAATGATATTGCTAATGATTATTTGATGCTTATATAAAATTTATTATACGCATCCACCCGATGAGGGTTTCAATTTACTACAATGTCATTTGCCCTCTAAAACCGACAATAAGCTAAGGCCAAATTCTGATTTTCCCAAAATCCCCTGATTTTGTCGATTAATTTTCAATCCGACCAAAAGTCGGTCTCAAGGGCTCAGGTTCATAAATTTACAAATTACTCTTCTTTTATTTAAATTTTTTCCTAACGTCCAATTATATGGGGGGGGTAAGTTCATTGGTTAATTAAATATATATATTGCTGGATTAAACATATAGTTTGTCCAACTATAGTAATCCTCTATATATTAACCCCCTTGAATTAATTAAAATTTAATTTCTAAAGAAGGGGGACATATAATAATTCAATTATTAAATTAACCCCTATTTATATATATTAAAATCAGAAGTCTAAAATCCCATAATAATTCAATTATTAAAATCAGGGTTTAAATTTCCATGATATTTCCATTATAAACTTAACCCCAAATTATATACTAAAATCTAACCTTAAAATCTCAATTTATATTCCTTATATATATATAAGATCACAGTATAAATTCTTAATTTACTAACCCTCATTATAAATTAAGAATCAAATTATAATACACCAATCTAAATCTCCCATATATATATATATATATATATATATATATATATATATATTATTATTAAAATGCTAACCCTAACCCGAAATTGGGTTAGGGTTGCATTTTTTTTTTTTATATATTACTCTTATTTTATATTATTCATCATTTCATACCCTAACCCGAAATGGGTTAGGGTTTATTAAACCCCTTTATTTTATTGTTTGTCCCCCTTTGTTGTTTTTGGTTTGGAGATCGCAGGTACGGCGGAGCTAGGGCACGGCGGAGGGTTTCGTAGAGGGGAAATGAGGGGAGGAGGAGGCGCGGGCATCTCCCGGTCACCACTGTGTTTATACACAGTGACGGCAGTGCCGTCCATTGTGTATAAGCACAGTGGCGGCCGCAGACCGTCCATTGTGCTTACACACAGTGGCGGCACCCTCTATGCCATCCACTGTGGGTAAGCACAGTGGCGCGGCCCGAGCGCCGCCCACTGTGTTTACACACAGTGGCTTGGCCTTGCCGTGCCGTCCACTGTGGGTAAACACAGTGGCGCGGCCCGAGAGCCGTCCACTGTGTTTACACACAGTGGTTCGACCGACATTGTTATTACAAGATTTTTTGTTAATCATTTGAATATATTCGTGGGTTGATAAAAACATGTTATAAGATGTGGTTTTCTTGAATATATCAAATATATATATATATATATATATTTTTTTTTGATGCAGAATATATATATATAAAGAAGTATATTCTGCCATTCTTCCATATGTTTGTAACAGAGATGCACAAGTCCAAAATGCATCCTTTATTTTGTTGTTACAGGGGTATGCACATACAGGGAGCTTATACATATATATATTCTATATCTATATAGGTATATATTTTCAATATATATACCTATATACATATAGAGATATATATGACTAAATGTTGAAGTAATAGGGTTAAAAACCCTTATATTGATCTGAGGTTTTTTTAACCATCTACATTCCGTTTTTAGTCTTCTAACAGCATTTAGAATAGATCTATTTATTTCTTTCTTTTATTTAAACTTTCTACAGCAATAAAGCAATACTGGTTCTCCTTTCTTTCTAATAGACATAAAATAACAGAATATAAAACTAAGCAAGTAAATAATAACCCTACTGCATTTCTTCTTTTTTCTTTCTTTAACATTTGCAGTAAATAAAACTAGTAAATATTGAATAAGAACTCCTAATGCATCCTTTTTTTTTTTGTTTTCTTTTCTTTAATTATTGCAGTAAATAACATGTTACAAACCAGATTTAAATGTAGACTACAACAAACACAATAGTCATCAAATATAATAAAAGTCACATTTACATTGTTTTTTTCCAGAATGATAGTTACAATAACCCAAATATGAAAATGGGTAAATAGTCTAACAGTCCCCTTTTCTCTAATCTTTTACACAGAAAATATTAACTACATTTATTTAAACAGAAACAGAATCATTTTAAGTCCTATATTTACATCTGCACTTTCTCTTCTTTTTTTTTGCTACAAATCATAAAGTTACATTTCTTTCTTCTTTTCTGCATTCAAATAAAAATCAGAAATCTGAAATAGAAGTCTGCAACACAAAATCTGCAACTCCTAGTCTTTTTCCCAAGCCACCTGCAAGTAAATTTTAGGACTGTGACCATGGGATGCTCACCTCCCAGCCTAGGCTTACCAGAAGCCACCCCCGAGCTAGGAGAATCAAGACCTAGACGGGTTACAACCAAGCAATACAACATAACAATAGGGAAAACACACAACACATACACTTTCCCATCCCAAGCTACACTATCACCACATTTGTGGAGATCAATCTATGGGTGGAAGTGGACCAAGTACCATTGGGGAGACTGCAGCCAAAAATATAACACAAGCCACCGCATGGCAACACAAAATACCCAACAGAATTCATCTCACACACCTTATGCCCCCCAAAGGCTCAAAGCCATTTCTCTCCCCTTATGACCCCCAAATGCATACACAAGGCTATGCAGCAAGGGTCACAAAGGACACCCTTGAGATCACTCTCCTTAAGGAGAGCCTCTCACCCAAGGCTGTCATGCTTCTTCCACCCCAAGATCATCCTACTCTCCCAAGAGTAGAAGATCTTGGACACTCCCAAAGCAAGAACACAAAACAGAAAAAGAAACATAGGAAAGAACTACACATTATTTTCTTCAACAACATTATACATACACACTTTCTTTACAAGCATTTCTTTCCTTCAACAAAACAACATAACTAAGATAAACAACATGAACAAGAGGAGATAACAACCAACCTTATTCTGCCAATAGGTATGCTAAACTTAGTTGGAGATGAGCTGCCCAATCCACACAACTTTCTGCAATCCTTGGCCCCCAAATTCCTCTAATTCCTAGAACTGGTTTTCTCTTTTTTTTTTCCCAAGTTTTTCCCAAAAAATCTCCAAGAATGGAGAGTGGGTGATTAGCTCACTAAGCTTCCATTCTTAGCCTAAGAAGGCCCCTCTCACTCCTTCCAACCTCTTGGATAGAGTGAGTGATCTCCCATTGGGTTGGTCTTCCCTAGGTCTTACACACTCCCTAACCTAGGTGCCTAGAGAAGGGAAATGGAATGGGGAAGAGGGATTACTCTCTCCAAGAAGGTTATCCTACCAAGGAGGGCACTCCTATAGATGGAATTCGTCCATCTTGGGAAAACCACTTTTTTGGGTGGTTAAACAAGTCCTAAGGGAAAGACACATGGCCAATTTTGGCCTTCACCCATAGGTACCCCATGAGGCCTAATAGAAAAGCTCTAAAATTGACTCTAGGAGTTGATTTGACCTTCAGAAAGTCCACCTGAAGTTAACCTACGGGTCAACTCTGAGTTGACCTTCCTTGTGGCTCTCTAACCTAGATTTCTTGGTTCCTTCAAGGATAATTAGGGGATATAACCATTAACAAAAATAAAACTTTCAAAAAGGTGACATGACAAATTGCCAACACAACATACTACATAGGTGTCAAGTGACACTACAACATAATTCCACATCACAATAAACACATGGCAATTGTCCCTTAAACAATTTAAATATTCCAATAAATACAAATTACACTCATGCAACATTTTACATTTACGAATAAAATACAGTACATACGGGGTGTTGTCTCTCCAAATAGACAACCCCTGGTTTTACTAACGCACATTGGCCTAGGCTTGATTCTCCCTAATATTTCCATGGTCACATGGATATTTTCCTGCACATCTCAATTTAAACATTAGTACTTCCCAAATAGCCTCATATAATATATAAAATCACATAATCAGAATACAATACATTCATTCTACAAAGACTTGACATTATGAAATATAATTTGTCACAATTCAAAGCAATTTCCTCATAATCCTCAAAATTTGATCCATCTACAATATATGCAAATATTTTCCAAACATTATATCAAATCCTGAAATTCAGATAATAACCTGCATCATCACAATATTACCCTAATCTAGAATCATATAATATTCTATAATCCACAAGGCATAGAAATGAAGCATCCTCATATATCAATGTTACCAAAATCGCGGAATCATGAAAAGTTCTATATCCATAGTGTGTCCAAACTAGTATCCAAAATAGTTCCAAAATGAAAATAACTGAAGAGATAGGATGGGTTGGGGTAGGGCCTCACACCCTCCCCCTCTAGGCATGAACGTCCTCCTGGAGTTCATCAAAAAGATGAGGGTACTGTGATCTCATACGTGCTGTATCCTCCCATGAAGCTGTAACCTCATCATAGCAATCCCATTGGACCCTAACCTGGTCCAGCTCTCGACCTCGAAGGGCCAATGTCCGGCGTGCCAAAATGCGAATGGGCTCCAAGGCTAACTGCCCGTCTGACTCCACCTGCAAGGCATCCCAATCTAAAATATGAGACTCATCATAGATATATTTTCTCAAAACTGACACATGAAACACATCGTGGATGCGTGACAGGCTAGGTGGCAAAGCTAGGCGATAAGCAACTGGTCCTATCCTCTCAAGGATCTCGAAGGGTCCAACAAAGCGAGGTGCGAGCTTAGAACCCTTTCCATAGCGGATTGGACTCTTATGCGGTCGCACTCTCAGGAAAACTCTGTCCCCAACCATGTAACTCCGGTCTATCCTCTTTGCATCTGCATATTTCTTCTGCTTATCCTGTGCCTCTCTAAGGCGCTGTCTAATCAAAGTTACCTGTTGCTCCATATCACGGACCAACTGAGGGCCTATGGCCACTCTGTCCTCAATACGATCCCAACTCAAAGGTGTCCTGCATGGTCTGCCGTACAAGGCCTGAAAGGGTGGCATCCCCAAAGAAGTGTGATGCCCATTATTATAGGCAAATTCTACTAAATGCAGGTACTCCTCCCATCGGGTCTGATGATCCATGACGTACATGCGGAGCATATCTTCTAACACCTGGTTAACCCGCTCTGTCTGGCCATCTGTCTCTGGATGATAGGCTGTGCTAAAGTTGAGCTTGGTGCCCAACGCTGCCTGTAATGCCTTCCAAAAGGAAGATGTAAAGAGAGAATCCCTATCAGAGATAATCTTGCGTGGGACACCATGAAGCCTAACAATGTCCCGTAAGAACACCTGTGCCACTGCTGGAGCTGTGAAGGTAGTCCGGACTGGTGAGAAGTGGGCTACTTTGGTCAATTTGTCAACTGTCACCAAGATAGCATCATGGCGACGAGATGACATAGGAAGACCAATAATGAAGTCCATGGATATAGTATCCCACTTCCACTCTGGTATAGCATGGGACTGGAGTAACCCTCCTGGATGGCGGTGCTCTGCCTTGACTCTCTGACACTCAAGGCATCGGGCTACTAACTCTGCGATAAGCTGCCGCATTCCTGGCCAATGATATAACTGCCTCAAGTCAGCATGCATCTTCTTAACCCCGGGATGTGCTGCATAAGGAGCTCTATGAGCCTCCATGATAATGAAATCTCGCAAACCCCCAGGAGAGGGTACATAAATGCGCCCTCTATGGCGTAATAAACCATCGGACTCCAAAGAGTAATCCACAAACTTCCCCTCCAGGGTCTCCTGATTACGGATCCTCTGACAAACCTCTAGATACCAATCATCCTCTGGCAATCGCTGCAAAATACGGTCTCTCAAATCAGTGCTCATGGATATGGTGTAAACCTCATGTCGTCTCCTACTTAGGGCATCTGCGACCACATTCTCCTTTCCTTTGATGTAATGAACATCAAAATCATACTCACAAAGGAACTCCATCCATCTCCTCTGACGTGCATTAAGGTTAGGTTGGGTGAAGATATACTGCAAACTCTGATGGTCCGAATGAAGCTCGAAGTGATGACCTAAAAGGAAGTGTCTCCACCTCACAAGTGCATGTACAACTGCCGCAAGCTCTAGGTCGTGCGTAGGGTAGTTAAGCTTGTGAGTCTTAAGTTTCCTAGACTCGTATGCTATAACCCTACCCTCCTGCATAAGAACTGCTCCCAATCCATCTAAGGAAGCATCCGTGCATACCATGAAGTCGGCCGTGGGGTCTGGCACAATAAGAATAGGTGCACTAGTAAGGGCCCTTTTTAGATCCTGAAAGGCCCTCTCACACTTCTCTGTCCACTCGAATTTCTTCCCTTTTCGCTGGAGGGATGTGATGGGGTGTGCAACTCTGGAAAATCCCTCCACAAAACGTCTATAGTATCCTGCTAAACCCATGAAGCTTCTGACCTCTGTCACACTGGTAGGTGCCGGCCAATCCATGATGGCTCTAATCTTTGATGGGTCAACTGAGATCCCATCACCGGATATAACATGCCCTAGGTACTTGACCTCTGATCTAAAGAAAGCACACTTCGACAAACTGCCGAACAACTGGTTATCCCTCAAACACTGCAAAACCTGTCTCAAATGCTCCTCATGCTCCTGCTCATTTCGGGAATAGATCAATATGTCGTCGAGGAACACTATCACAAATCGGTCGAGGAAGGTGCGGAATACCCCATTCATGAGACTCATGAATACAGCTGGAGCATTCGTAAGACCGAATGGGACCACAGTGAACTCATAGTGGCCATATCTGGTGCGAAACGCGGTCTTGTGGATATCACTTTCCACAATTCTCAACTGATGATACCCTGACTTCAGGTCTATTTTGGAAAACACTTTGGCACCCTGAAGCTGATCAAACAAATCATCGATCCTCGGTAAAGGATAGCGGTTCTTGATGGTTACTTTATTCAGTTGCCTGTAATCCATGCATAACCGAAGGGATCCATCTTTCTTCTTCACGAAGATGACTGGTGCGCCCCAAGGAGAGACGCTAGGACGGATGTGACCCTTCTCTAAGAGTTCCTCTAACTGCATCTTGAGCTCATTAAGCTCATGAGTGGTCATCCTATAAGGTGCTCTCGAAACTGGCTCGGCTCCTGGTACCAAATCTATGTGGAAGTCAATCTCCCCGCTGGGCGGCATACCAGGTAGCTCATCAGGAAACACATCTGCAAATGCCTCAAGGATGGGGTGATCATCTATGGACGGCTCCTTCTCATCTTCTTCCTCTCGGTCACTGATTGTGATGGCAAACAACTGGCATCCCTTCCGCATGCTCCGCTTAAGCTGCATTGCGGATATCATACGAAGAGACACGGGTCTCTGAATCCCAGTGATTACTATGGGAGCACCATGATCATCCTCACACTCAACCTTTTTCAAGCGACAATCCATCTTGGCTCTGTGGGCGTAAAGCCAGTCCATGCCAAGTACGACGCCATAAGATCCGAGTGGTGTAACTCTAAGGTCTACTAAGGTGGTGGTATTACCAATCTGGAGCGGACATCCCCTAACCTCTAAATCCACTGACACTCTAGCCCCTGAAGCTAACTCCACTTCCCAGCTGACACTTTGCCTTACTGCCACTAGCCCGCAACGCTCCACAACCAATGGAGATATAAAGGAGTCAGTCGCTCCTGAGTCAAATAATATAGAAATACTACTACCTCTGACCTTACCTGCAGCCTCGATGACTGTGGCCTGGTGCTCTGCTTGGCGGTTATCAACCGCTGCGAAGACTCTATGGGTCTTGCCCATGTCCCCAACTGTAGGCTCTGATGTTGCCATCCTCTGATTCCCTGTCATCTGTCCCTGTGGACACTCTCTCGTCATGTGCCCCATGGCTCCACACGTGAAGCAAGCACCGCGTGCCTGAAACTGTGCGCCCTGAGGCCTAGTAAAAGGATGCCCACCTGTCCGGCTAGAACCACTGTACCCACCCCTGGAGGACTGCTGAGCCTGTGCCGGGGGTGTGTATGTACCTTGTACTCTCTGGTCACGCCTAGGACCCTGTGACTGCCACTGTTTGGGCCTGGAGCCCTGCTGTCCCTGAGGTGGCCTATGTCTCTGACTCTGCTGTGACTGCTGTGGAGGAGGGGGTTTATGGGACCCCGAAACATTTCTGTGGTTGCCTTTCCAATGGGGTTTCTGAAACCTGAAAGGCTGGGGAGCTGGGTTTCGGTTCTGGAACCGATCCCTCGTGTCCTGTGGCCTGATCTGAATCTCCTCGGCTATAAGGGCCTTCTCTACGGCAACCCGAAGGCTCCCTGGAGCGGCCATCCTCACTGGTCCTGCTATCCCAGCATTAAGTCCCCTAACAAATCGGTTGACGAGTAGCTTCTCGTCCTTCAGGTAATCTACATAAGGTAGGAGCTCAATAAACTTACTCTCGTACTGGGTCACTGTGAGACCCTTCTGCTGGAGGTCATGGAACTCATCGATCCTACACTGCCGGAAGTGCTCTGACAAGTACCTCTCTCTGAACCTCTCTGTGAAGATTTCCCATGTGATGGTATCTGCAGTGAGTCCGCACTTGAATTCCTCTTGCTTCCACCATGTGGAGGCTGTCGATCTCAGAAGGTGGACTGCAACGCGTGCCTTCAGATTGCTTTCATAAGATCGCAATGCGAAGCACCGATCTAGGCTTAAAAGCCATGCCTCAGCCTCTACTCCGTCAGTAGTGCCTCCAAAAGATGGTGGCTGGAGGCGTAAAACCTCTCTAATCAGGTCTCCTGGTTCCTGACGTGCTCTCTCAAAGTACACAGGTGCTGCTACTGGAGGGGGTTCGGGCAGGTGAACGGACTCTGGCTCATGCTCTGCCTCACCCTCTACAGAATTAGGAGGTGGACTCCTACTCCGTTCCCTATCAACTGATCTATGACTCCCTGAGTTCTGATTGTCTGCATGACGGTCTACTGCTGGAAGCCTATCCTGCACGATCCCGATCAAGTTCTGAAGAGCTAGCAAGATGTCTCGGTTAGGGTCAACCGGTGGTTCGGGAGGTGCTTCCGGGTTCCCTTCTGGAACCGGTTCCTCCCTAGCAACATCCTCGCGTGCCATACGTGTACGCCTAGGACCCCTTCCGCGCTTGCAAGCTTGTCGCGTAGTCGGAGGCATCCTATGAGGAAACAAAAATAAAATAAATAAACAATTAATTTAAATAATTCAATTTTCATATATTTATATTTTTATTTTCCGTTTAAGAAAATATTTGATTAATTTAGATAATTAAAGCGAAACGTAATGGAGAAAGGTTCCTAGTGTTGGAAACCTTGCTCTGATACCAAGATGTCGTGCCCAAACTTTAGGGCACAAAAACGAAACAACAAATTTTTTTTGACGTCATGAACTCGCTATAAATCCTAATGCATAACAACTGTATCTAAAGTTTTGTCTTATCTAGGATGTAAATAAACTTACTTACTAAGGTTAAGTTAAATAACCAACTCGAGCGAGTGACTTGATTTGGTGAAGATTAATTTGCATTGCCGATTAGTTAGCTAGCTCAATTACCTAAGACAAGTTGTCGCTAATTAAACCAAGGGATAATTGGCTATCTTAGCGTATTAAATCATTCCAGGTCATATAATGATATTGCTAATGATTATTTGATGCTTATATAAAATTTATTATACGCATCCACCCGATGAGGGTTTCAATTTACTACAATGTCATTTGCCCTCTAAAACCGACAATAAGCTAAGGCCAAATTCTGATTTTCCCAAAATCCCCTGATTTTGTCGATTAATTTTCAATCCGACCAAAAGTCGGTCTCAAGGGCTCAGGTTCATAAATTTACAAATTACTCTTCTTTTATTTAAATTTTTTCCTAACGTCCAATTATATGGGGGGGGTAAGTTCATTGGTTAATTAAATATATATATTGCTGGATTAAACATATAGTTTGTCCAACTATAGTAATCCTCTATATATTAACCCCCTTGAATTAATTAAAATTTAATTTCTAAAGAAGGGGGACATATAATAATTCAATTATTAAATTAACCCCTATTTATATATATTAAAATCAGAAGTCTAAAATCCCATAATAATTCAATTATTAAAATCAGGGTTTAAATTTCCATGATATTTCCATTATAAACTTAACCCCAAATTATATACTAAAATCTAACCTTAAAATCTCAATTTATATTCCTTATATATATATAAGATCACAGTATAAATTCTTAATTTACTAACCCTCATTATAAATTAAGAATCAAATTATAATACACCAATCTAAATCTCCCATATATATATATATATATATATATATATATATATATATATATATATATATATATTATTATTAAAATGCTAACCCTAACCCGAAATTGGGTTAGGGTTGCATTTTTTTTTTTTATATATTACTCTTATTTTATATTATTCATCATTTCATACCCTAACCCGAAATGGGTTAGGGTTTATTAAACCCCTTTATTTTATTGTTTGTCCCCCTTTGTTGTTTTTGGTTTGGAGATCGCAGGTACGGCGGAGCTAGGGCACGGCGGAGGGTTTCGTAGAGGGGAAATGAGGGGAGGAGGAGGCGCGGGCATCTCCCGGTCACCACTGTGTTTATACACAGTGACGGCAGTGCCGTCCATTGTGTATAAGCACAGTGGCGGCCGCAGACCGTCCATTGTGCTTACACACAGTGGCGGCACCCTCTATGCCATCCACTGTGGGTAAGCACAGTGGCGCGGCCCGAGCGCCGCCCACTGTGTTTACACACAGTGGCTTGGCCTTGCCGTGCCGTCCACTGTGGGTAAACACAGTGGCGCGGCCCGAGAGCCGTCCACTGTGTTTACACACAGTGGTTCGACCGACATTGTTATTACAAGATTTTTTGTTAATCATTTGAATATATTCGTGGGTTGATAAAAACATGTTATAAGATGTGGTTTTCTTGAATATATCAAATATATATATATATATATATATTTTTTTTTGATGCAGAATATATATATATAAAGAAGTATATTCTGCCATTCTTCCATATGTTTGTAACAGAGATGCACAAGTCCAAAATGCATCCTTTATTTTGTTGTTACAGGGGTATGCACATACAGGGAGCTTATACATATATATATTCTATATCTATATAGGTATATATTTTCAATATATATACCTATATACATATAGAGATATATATGACTAAATGTTGAAGTAATAGGGTTAAAAACCCTTATATTGATCTGAGGTTTTTTTAACCATCTACATTCCGTTTTTAGTCTTCTAACAGCATTTAGAATAGATCTATTTATTTCTTTCTTTTATTTAAACTTTCTACAGCAATAAAGCAATACTGGTTCTCCTTTCTTTCTAATAGACATAAAATAACAGAATATAAAACTAAGCAAGTAAATAATAACCCTACTGCATTTCTTCTTTTTTCTTTCTTTAACATTTGCAGTAAATAAAACTAGTAAATATTGAATAAGAACTCCTAATGCATCCTTTTTTTTTTTGTTTTCTTTTCTTTAATTATTGCAGTAAATAACATGTTACAAACCAGATTTAAATGTAGACTACAACAAACACAATAGTCATCAAATATAATAAAAGTCACATTTACATTGTTTTTTTCCAGAATGATAGTTACAATAACCCAAATATGAAAATGGGTAAATAGTCTAACAGTCCCCTTTTCTCTAATCTTTTACACAGAAAATATTAACTACATTTATTTAAACAGAAACAGAATCATTTTAAGTCCTATATTTACATCTGCACTTTCTCTTCTTTTTTTTTGCTACAAATCATAAAGTTACATTTCTTTCTTCTTTTCTGCATTCAAATAAAAATCAGAAATCTGAAATAGAAGTCTGCAACACAAAATCTGCAACTCCTAGTCTTTTTCCCAAGCCACCTGCAAGTAAATTTTAGGACTGTGACCATGGGATGCTCACCTCCCAGCCTAGGCTTACCAGAAGCCACCCCCGAGCTAGGAGAATCAAGACCTAGACGGGTTACAACCAAGCAATACAACATAACAATAGGGAAAACACACAACACATACACTTTCCCATCCCAAGCTACACTATCACCACATTTGTGGAGATCAATCTATGGGTGGAAGTGGACCAAGTACCATTGGGGAGACTGCAGCCAAAAATATAACACAAGCCACCGCATGGCAACACAAAATACCCAACAGAATTCATCTCACACACCTTATGCCCCCCAAAGGCTCAAAGCCATTTCTCTCCCCTTATGACCCCCAAATGCATACACAAGGCTATGCAGCAAGGGTCACAAAGGACACCCTTGAGATCACTCTCCTTAAGGAGAGCCTCTCACCCAAGGCTGTCATGCTTCTTCCACCCCAAGATCATCCTACTCTCCCAAGAGTAGAAGATCTTGGACACTCCCAAAGCAAGAACACAAAACAGAAAAAGAAACATAGGAAAGAACTACACATTATTTTCTTCAACAACATTATACATACACACTTTCTTTACAAGCATTTCTTTCCTTCAACAAAACAACATAACTAAGATAAACAACATGAACAAGAGGAGATAACAACCAACCTTATTCTGCCAATAGGTATGCTAAACTTAGTTGGAGATGAGCTGCCCAATCCACACAACTTTCTGCAATCCTTGGCCCCCAAATTCCTCTAATTCCTAGAACTGGTTTTCTCTTTTTTTTTTCCCAAGTTTTTCCCAAAAAATCTCCAAGAATGGAGAGTGGGTGATTAGCTCACTAAGCTTCCATTCTTAGCCTAAGAAGGCCCCTCTCACTCCTTCCAACCTCTTGGATAGAGTGAGTGATCTCCCATTGGGTTGGTCTTCCCTAGGTCTTACACACTCCCTAACCTAGGTGCCTAGAGAAGGGAAATGGAATGGGGAAGAGGGATTACTCTCTCCAAGAAGGTTATCCTACCAAGGAGGGCACTCCTATAGATGGAATTCGTCCATCTTGGGAAAACCACTTTTTTGGGTGGTTAAACAAGTCCTAAGGGAAAGACACATGGCCAATTTTGGCCTTCACCCATAGGTACCCCATGAGGCCTAATAGAAAAGCTCTAAAATTGACTCTAAGAGTTGATTTGACCTTCAGAAAGTCCACCTGAAGTTAACCTACGGGTCAACTCTGAGTTGACCTTCCTTGTGGCTCTCTAACCTAGATTTCTTGGTTCCTTCAAGGATAATTAGGGGATATAACCATTAACAAAAATAAAACTTTCAAAAAGGTGACATGACAAATTGCCAACACAACATACTACATAGGTGTCAAGTGACACTACAACATAATTCCACATCACAATAAACACATGGCAATTGTCCCTTAAACAATTTAAATATTCCAATAAATACAAATTACACTCATGCAACATTTTACATTTACGAATAAAATACAGTACATACGGGGTGTTGTCTCTCCAAATAGACAACCCCTGGTTTTACTAACGCACATTGGCCTAGGCTTGATTCTCCCTAATATTTCCATGGTCACATGGATATTTTCCTGCACATCTCAATTTAAACATTAGTACTTCCCAAATAGCCTCATATAATATATAAAATCACATAATCAGAATACAATACATTCATTCTACAAAGACTTGACATTATGAAATATAATTTGTCACAATTCAAAGCAATTTCCTCATAATCCTCAAAATTTGATCCATCTACAATATATGCAAACATTTTCCAAACATTATATCAAATCCTGAAATTCAGATAATAACCTGCATCATCACAATATTATCCTAATCTAGAATCATATAATATTCTATAATCCACAAGGCATAGAAATGAAGCATCCTCATATATCAATGTTACCAAAATCGCGGAATCATGAAAAGTTCTATATCCATAGTGTGTCCAAACTAGTATCCAAAATAGTTCCAAAATGAAAATAACTGAAGAGATAGGATGGGTTGGGGTAGGGCCTCACAGTTTATGATATTGTCAAGGTCTTCGATGGTATTATCTTCGATGTAGCATTGCTCGTATTGTTGTTGCTCGTTCTCACTAGCCTAATAGATATGTCTTGTTCCGAATTCAAGTGGTTGAGACTCTGAGCTTTGTCCCTCCTGAGAAAGGGGTGTATATGAATGGATGGTATCTATCTCAATATCTTTAGTAGCATTTGAACAACCACCCGATTCATATTCATTAGAATCAATTTCAGATTCATTGTCCCAAATCATCTTGCTGCTTCTAACAGGTATGTTGTATGGTGAGAACAAATCTCTGACAATTGATACTAGTTTTGTAGTTTGTTTTGATTCAGAATCGGAGCTATCTTGTACTCTTTGCATTTGTTCATACACTCTCTCTATGATGAATAGTAATTTCTTTGGGTGGTGGCTCTACTCTTGTTTGAACAGATTCTTGCACATGATGCATTTTCTTATAAGAGGCTTCTTCCTTTTGAATGGCTAGTTCCTCTTGTTGTTTCTCTTTTTCTTGATGTTCTTGCTCTTGCTTTGTCATTTCTGCTGCTTGGTGTAGTGCTTTTTGCCATGAATTTTCATTATCTTTCTTCTTGCTCTCCCCTGAGTTTTTTGATATTTATTTTTCTTTTGTCGAGGTGGTACATTTTGTCCATAGCACTCACAAATTGTGAAGGAAGTTGCAGAGGTTCTGTAATGCCTTCTTGGTGCTTGCCGATAGGTCCTTTGCCATTGTATCCCATCTATTGCATGATCTGGAATCCTTTTCCATATTGTTGTGTTGATATGGTCACCTCTATAATAGCTGCTTTGACTTCTTCTTCATCCTTGTACAATCAACTAAGGATCTCTTTCTCTTCTGATTCATTGGCCAGTGTGCCAAATTGGATAAACTTACCATCAAACTTGGAGATGGGTTTTTTTGCTTGATGTGTTGATGCAGAAGGTTGCCCATAAGATTTTGGTGATGTAGACAATTTTGATAGACACAAGGGTTCAAAAGAATACTCCCCCATGCCTTGATCTTTGATTTTCATCTATTTTTTGAAGTCTATGGATAAAGACTTGAGTTCTTCTGGATGATGATTGGATGCTAAGGAAGTTTGGGCCTCCCTATTGTGTGGAACCAGGCTGTCCTGAGCTGCCCCCATAGCATTGCAATGCTGAAAAGGGTTATTATCTACTGATATGGAAATATCTTATCCATTGTATGGGAACTTGATACACTAATGGTATGTTGAAGGCACTGATTGCATTTCATGTATCCATGACCAACCCAATAGAATATTGTATGTTAAGTCTATGTCCAAAACTTGGCACATAGTGTCCTTTTGTATTGGTCCTACTTGAATAGGTAGTATCACTGTTCCTTTGGATGACCTTTCTTCATCATCATAGGACTTGATGGTGATCTTTTTGTTTGGATTATTAGACTACTCAGAGAAGCCCAATGCATGGATAAACTTTAAAGTACAGATATTGGGACCAACTCCTCCATCTATTAACACTCTTTTTACTCGATTTTTATAGACTAAGACTTCGATATGGAGCAGAGTGTTATGCAGATAATTCAAGGTGACATCGTCATGTTCAGAAAAGGTAAGGTTATGAGGCCCTGTCATATGAGCCACCATGGCTTGGAATAGATCAATGTCCAGATCTTTAGGAACGTTTGTTTTGACAAGTGCTTGTTCTAAGATATCTTTGTGTTTTGGGGAGAGTTTGACTAACTCTAGTATGGATATCTAAGCGGGAGTTCTCCATAGTTGATCAACCAAGTTATAAGGTCGATGTTGTGACTCTTTCTAGGGTTGTTGGTAAAAGTTGTGTGTGAGTATCCAAGAGAAGGGATACGTGATTCTTGCCAAACCAGAGGAGAGAAGTGATACCTGCAGAGTGTAAGTGCAGAAGGTGAAGAGGAGCTTAAGCAGATCTGCATTGGCATTGAGTGCTATTACCAGATCATTGTAATACTTGTTGATCTCTAACCACCTCAACAGTTGGAAAATCCCTTAACAGGGTAGCCTTAACCAACTTGCTGTAAATCCTTTAATAGGGTAACTCAAAGCTACTGAGTTTCAAGTCCTTTAGCTATTGAGTTCTTGAAATCCTATAAATAGGTAACCTTTAACAGGGTTTAACCCTTAATCGGGTATTGTAGCCATCCCTTAGCCGAGTGATCTCTAATAGGATTGGTTCCTAGCAGAACCTATTGTAATGTCTCTAACTAGACAAGGCTTCTAACAGAGCGGACTTCCAAAGAGTTCAAAAACAACTTGTGGGAATTCATCCCCACTGTGGTTTTTTCTAGTTGGGTTTCCATGTGAAAAATATGTGTCATGTGTGATGCTTTTATCTTGTGGTGCTTTGCTATTGTTTGTTAAGCATATGATGGTTTTGTGTATTATGCCTGTCAATAAAACATGTTGAACTAGTTGTTTTTATGATCTGATGATAGATTACTTGATTATGCATAAGGGTGAAATGGTAGTGTAGTATTGCGTTGAGGGAAAAGCTAAGTGAGTAACCGGTTAATTCTTGTCTCAGACATTCTTAGTTTTACCAGTTGCACTCTATTTCAAACTAGTGTCACTGTCTGCTAGTTATTTGAAGTGTCTGCTGTCGAACCGGTTTAGGACTGTATTTTTGTTTGTATTGATTCACCCCCCCCTCTCAGTATTAGTTTGGTACTATTCGATCATCATTGAGTTATCAATTGGTATCAAAGCGTCCTCCAGGTCCTCTGTGTTATAAGCTTAATCGCTTGAGGTAAAGATCCCAGTCAAATGATGAAGAGGGAAGGTCCAAAGTTTAACAGGGAAAATTTCAGTATATGGAAAGATAGGATGAAGATATACATCAGAAGAATGGGTGCTCAACACTGGAGCTATGTTGAGAATGTATATGTTGCCCCTACCGGTACTCTCACCAATGACCAAAAGAGAGAGATACAAGAAAATGGGCAAGTCATGGAAGCCCTAATTAGTAGTTTATCTGAAATTGAGTTTATTGATGTTCAGGACAAGGTAAATCCCAAAGAGGTATGGGATACTCTTGAAAATATTTATGGTGGTGATGAGCATGTAAAAAAGGCTAAGGAAGAAATCTTGAGAGGGAAGTTTGAAGATATGCAGATGGTTGAAGGTGAGACCATTCAACAATATAGAATAAGAATCAAAACCGTTGTTGGAGATATCAAGAATGTAGGTGGTAAAATAGAAGATTCCACTATAGTAAGCAAATTCCTGAGATCCCTATTGCCGGTCTATGCAATAAGGGTTGCTGCTATTCAGGATTTGAGATCAATAGACAAGACTAAGGTATCCCTAGACTCCATCATAGCAAAGTTGACAGCCTATGAGCTAAATAGTTTTGATGGCAGTGTTCAAAAGACTAAATCAACTTTTAAAGCTTCTGCTGTACCATCCAGAAAAGGAAAAGAAGCTAGCACTAGTGGTGAACCAAGACAGAGCAGAGAAATGGATGATGAGGAGATTTTGATGGCTTTTGAAGCTCTCCTCACTAGGAAACTTCCTAAAGGAATCGACAAATACAAAGGTAAGCTACCTTTGAAATGTTTTTCTTGCAACCGGATAGGACATATTTTTGTAAACTGTCCTAATGGGGACAACAAGGACAGACCAGAAAGGTTCAAGAAATTCAAAGGAGGAAACCGGAGAAACTGTTTTGTGGCAGTTGATGAAGGTGTCATAGATGAAGAATCAGAGGATGAAGAAAATGAAGATATTGTGTTTTTTGTTGTCAAAGAAGATGTGTCAGACAAGAAGGCTCTTGTCTCCCAATTTGATAATTCCAATGAGTGGATAATTGACAGTGGCTGTTCTCACCATATGACTGGTGACCGGAGCAAGTTTCTATCCTTGGAGGAGTATGATGGTGGTGTGGTTCACTTTGGCAATGATGCACCATGCATGGTCAAAGGTAGAGGGTCCATCTCTCTGAATGGAAAGATTAGTGTTGACAATGTGTACTAGGTTGATGGTCTCAAACACAACCTTCTGAGTGTTGCCCAGCTGAATGACAGCGACCTCACTTTGGAATTGAAGAAAGAAATTTGCAGAATCAAAGGAAAGAATGGTGAATTGGTGGCCACTGACATGCAGACCAAAGGTAACCTATTTCATCTGAATGCAAATGTAAGTACATGTCTTATGGCTAAATTTGATGATAGCTAGATATGGCATAGGAGACTCTGCCATGTAAACTTTGATAAAATTGTGAAGGCTAGTAAGATCAAGGTGGTTAGAGGGTTGCTGGTGCTAAGCAAACCAGATAACACCTTGTGCAGAGAGTGTCAATTGGGGAAAATGTCTTCCTCAACCTTTAAAGGTAAATCTTTCACTACTGACAACTTGCTCGATCTTGTGCATACTGATTTGTGTGGTCCTATGAAAACTACAAGTGTGCAAGGTGATAGGTACTTCATGATTCTCACTGATGACTGCTCAAGAATGATGTGGGTCACATTCTTGAAAGACAAGTCTGAAGCCTTCACAAAGTTTAAAGCTTTTAGAGCATTAGTGGAGAAGGAAAGCAGTAAAAGGATCAAGTGCCTGAGAACTAATCAAGGAGGGAAGTTCACTTTCGGTGAATTCAATAAGTACTATGAAGAATATGGCATCAAGAGACAACTATCTGCCCCCTAGACTCCATGGCAGAATGGCCTAGCAGAGAGGAATAACCGGACTGTGGTTGAAGCAGCTAGAACCATGTTGATTCAAGGAGAGGTAGCTCACACCTTTTGGAGAGAAGCGGTGAGCACTGCAGTCTACACAATGAACTGGGTACTCATCAAGAAAGGTAAGGATAAAACTCCTTATGAGTATTGGACTGGTAAGACTCCTGTGGTTAGCTACTTTAGAGTGTTTGGTAGCAAATTTTACATCAAGAGGAGTGAACACCAGAGAAAATTTGATGTGAAATGTGATGAGGGAATATTCCTAGGATATTCCACCAAGAGAAAATCTTTCGAGTGTTTCAACAATAGGACTTAGAGAATTGTGGAAAGCATCAATGTAAGAGTTGATGAAACCTCTAAGAAAACTGAGGAAACCGGTAGTGAGCAAGTGGTAAGTGAACTAGTTGCAACCTTTTGGGAATCGGTTGTCAGTCAACCGAGTACTAGTAATAGTGTTCCTACACCGACAGATGTAGATGCTGATACTGATGGAGATGAGGATGAAGAAGAAAAGCAAGAGGAATCTATCAAGACCATTCCTCGGTATGTCAAGCTGAATCATGATCCTAAGTAGATCATAGGAGATAAGGATGCAAGAATCCTTACAAGAAGAAAAGTCAGAGACAAGTCATGTATGATCTCTGAATTCGAGCCTAAAACATTCAAAGAGGCACATAAGGATGAAGACTGGATCAAGGCAATGGAAGAGGAACTTGATCAGATAGAGAAAAATGGTACATAGTCCTTGATACCCAAATCGAAGCACAAACATGTCATTGATACCAAATGGGTCTTCAGAAATAAGCTGAATGAGGATGGCATGGTGATTAGAAACAAAGCCAGACTGGTGTGCAAAGGATATACCCAAGAAGAAGGAGAAGACTATGGAGAATCCTTTGCTCCTGTAGCTAGATTGGAAGGAGTTCATATGCTTCTTGCAGATGCAGCTTTTAAAGGTTTCAAAGTATATCAAATGGATGTAAAATCTGCATTCCTAAATGGTGTACTTGAAGAAGAGGTGTATATTGAGGAACCAGATGGGTTTTCCCTATCTGAAGATAGTGACATGGTATGTAGGCTACATAAAGCCTTATATGGTCTAAAGCAAGCACCTAGAGCATGGTATGAACACCTATATTCTCATCTTGTGAAGATTGGATTTGAGAGAACAAGTGAAGATAGCAATATCTACTTGAAGTCTGAAGGAGATCAGATCCTGATTTGTGAGGTATTTGTTGATGACATTATCTTTGGTGGAGATGACAAGATGAGTCATTAGTTTGCAGATGAGATGAAGAAAGAGTTTGAAATATCACTCATAGGGGAGATTAAGTTCTTCATTAGACTGCAAATCCAGCAGATGAAGGATGGAATGTTTATCACCCAATCCAAGTATGTTAAGAGGTGTTGAAGACCTTTGGCATGGAAGATAGCAAACTGGTTGGTACACCAATGGTGACCAGTTGTAAACTATCCAATGAGGATGACTCAACATTGGTTGATGAGAAGGAATACCGATCAATGATTGGTAAATTGTATTATGTAGTGCATAACAGATCGGATATTGCACATGTAGTTGGCATTATTGCAAGGTTCTAGAAAAGTACAAGAGAATCCCACTTGGTTGCAGTCAAGGGGATTCTTAGGTATCTGAAGGGAACTATTGACTATGGATTGTAGTATCCATATAGCAAGGACTTCAACTTGAAAGTGTTCACAGATGCTGATTGGGCTGGTAATGTAGATGACCGGAAGAGCACAACTGGTGGTGCATTCTTCCTTGGTGGTAGACTGGTCTCATGGATGAGTAAAAAGCAGAGTTGTATCTCTCAGTCTACAGTAGAAGTGGAGTATGTTGCAGCTTTCATGAACAACACTCAGACAATTTGGATGAAGCATGTATTGAATGGCTTCAAAGTTCCTGTATCTGAACCGGTAAGTATATTCTGTGACAATACTAGTGCAATTAATATCTCCAAGAATCTGGTTTTACATTCTAGAACCAAGCACTTTGAGCTTAAGTATCATTTCTTGAGGGAAAAGGTTCAGAACAAAGAAATTGCGCTGGAGCATGTTTCTAGTAAGGAGCAGTTAGTAGACATATTCACCAAACCTCTCCCAAAAACTACATTTATATACTTAAGAGGTGAATTAGGGGTACTACCCCTTGAAGAGGTAAACTAAAGGTATATGCTCCACATTAGTCATGTATTGCATAGTCAAATTTTTCTTCAGGATTGATGTGTTGAAGGATGCTACTCCTCAGGGGGAGCAACATAATGGAACGAGGAAGCTTGTGCCTCTACTTTGGCATTGTTGTCGAAGGGGGAGAAGATGTGAAGTGGAGAAGATATCTGCAGAAGTTGGGGGAGAAGATGTGAAGCGAAGAGATATCTTTGTATATTGCCATCAATGCTAAAGGGGGAGATTGTTGGCATTATGTGAATCGGTATGAGGACATAATGACATTGTATGTTGTCATTGATGTCAATATGTTGTAGAGGTGTGAACCGACATATGTGAGAACTGGTATAACATTGTGAACCGACATTTGTGCCAAAGTGAAGTGGTGTGCTTGTTCAAAGGTGAACCGACATATAGTTATGAGAACTGGCACATGGAAGGGTTGAATGACTACTAGTTCGTAGTCTCAACTTTAGGGTTTCTGGTTGAAGTGCTTCAAGCCTATGTTTCTCAACTGGTGACTCTATGCGATGAGTTAGCATGATAACAAAGAACAAGATTGTGTTTCCATGTAAGCCTTATGCACATGAAGGATCGAGCATGAATAAGATCTTGCCTATCTACCTCGGGAATATGAGAAGACTGTAAAATGGTGATAACGTGTGATGGGTTATCAACCACCATGAAAACGACGGAAAATGAATGATGGAGATTAATGCAGCATGCTCAATGATCAGGATTGAACCATTTGAATTCCTTAACCTATTAGGTTTAGGGTTTAGGGTTTATGCTTCCGACCTAACTATTTTCCTATAAGGTCGATGTTGTGACTCTTTCTAGGGTTGTTGGTAAAAGTTGTGTGTGAGTATCCAAGAGAAGGGATACGTGATTCTTGCTAGACCAGAGGAGAGAAGTGATACCTGCAGAGTGTAAGTGCAGAAGGTGAAGAGGAGCTTAAGCAGATCTACATTGGCATTGAGTTATGTTACTAGATCATTGTAATACCTGTTGATCTCTAACCACCTCAACAGTTGGAAAATCCCTTAACAGGGTAGCCTTAACCGGCTTGCTGTAAATCCTTTAACAGGGTAACTCAAAGCTACTGAGTTTGAATTCCTTTAGCTATTGAGTTCTTGAAATCCTCTAACAAGGTAACCTTTAATAGGGTTTAACCCTTAATTGAGTATTGTAGCTATCCCTTAACCGGGTGATCTCTAATAGGATCGGTTCCTAGCAAAACCTATTGTAATGTCTCTAACCAATCAAGGCTTCTAACAGAGCGGACTTCCAAAGAGTTCAAAAACAACTTGTGGGTATTCATCCCCACTGTGGTTTTTCCCAGTTGGGTTTCCATGTGAAAAATATGTGTGTCATGTGTGATGCTTTTATCTTGGGATGCTTTGCTATTGTTTGTTAAGCATATGATGGTTCTGTGTTTTATGCCTCTCAATAAAACATGTTGAACTAGCTATTTTTATGATCTGATGATAGATTACTTGATTATGCATAAGGGTGAAATGGTAGTGTAGTCTTGAGTTGAGGGAAAAGCTAAGTGAGTAACCGGTTAATGCTTGTCTCAAACATTCTTAGCTTTACCGGTTGCACTCTGTTTCAAACTAGTGTCACTGTCTGCTAGTCATTTGAAGTGTCTACTATCGAACCGGTTTAGGACTGTATTTTTGTTTGTACTGATTCACCCCCCCCTCTTAGTATCGGTTTGGTACTATTCACTCATCATTGAGTTATCACCTTTCTTGATGCAGGCTTCCTCTACTTGGATTCTATTCTCTATCAATTTGGAAAAATATGGTATTCATTGGAGTTTGAGTTGATAAATCATCTCACTATTTAGATTATCGATAAAGATGTCCATCTTCTCCTTCTCAGGGACATCTCGAGGATATCTTGAAACCATTCATCTCCATTGCTGAAGGAACACCATGAAGGTTTCATTGCTCTTTTTCTTTGTTTTACACACATCCAACATGGTGATTCCATGTTGAATGTTATAGGAGTATTGCGTGATAAATTTTTTTACCAACTCATCAAATGATCTAATGGAAGGTGTAAGTTTAGACAATCACTCCATTGTTTTCCCTCCCAAGCTTCTTAGGAATAGTCTCATTATGTAATTGTCATCATGAGAAAACTCTAGGCTCATGGTACAAAATTCCCTAACATGATCACGGGGATCACTTTTACCATCGTACTTGTCATACTTTTATATATTTGAATTTGGGGGGAACGGTACCATGTTCAATCTCTTGTCAAAAGGATAAGGATAGATTTCGTCCAAGGAAAATTTTACTATGGTTCCTTGTTGCATGTCCTACATTTGTTTTTAGAGCATTTGGATTTGTTGTGTAAGAGAAACCATGGGCATATTTGTACTCTGAGGGAGAGATTCTCCTCTTCCATTAAGATTATCCCGAGTGCAGGCATGGTCGTGTTCATGAGTGTTGTCTTTCTCGGGTATGTTTTTCAGGTCATGTGTTTCTTCTTCTCTTTATTGCTCTTGATAGGCATAGTTTCTAGACCTTGTTCTTAAAATTATTTCATCTACATTCCTTAATTTTTTGGTATCGAAATCCTCAGGAAGTCTAATTCCTTTGCTAGCTAGCATGAGTATATATTTTTCCTTATCTGCTTCAATAAGTCTTTCCATGAGTTTTTGGAATGCTGCATTTTGTTGACATTCTTGAAGAAGTTCTTATGTGATCTTTGTTTCGCCCATATTGGAAAACTCATCAAAAGGATTATATAATCTATGACCCATACTTGATTCTAGTTGTGATTCCTTTTGTTTGTTTCTCTAAGATCGAGTGACAACGAGAATTTATTAAATTTATATTGGGATGAATTCTTCATTTTCCATTGGGGTTCTAGGTGGTGCTGGTGGTTTAGGTCGAGCTTCATTATATGTGATATAGATCTGTGGGAACAAAGCAGGGTTAATCCTTCCTCCACAATTTAAGTGTTGGTTGAATGCTGCTTTCTGAATGTAAGCTCTACTTCTCAAAGGCTCCTTATCAAACTCATTTGTTTTCCCTTGGAGATACAATCGCATATGACGTAAGAATGCGCAATGTGATGCAAAGAGTTGATGATTGATATAGAGAAATTTATTTCTTCTCACAAGTAACTTAGAACTAGGTTATCTCTTCTTCAACTTATTTTTGTGATTAAGACTTGCTTTTCTCAAAATATGAGGAGTGGTCATACACGAATGATCAAAGGTTGACGTGAATGGTGGATTTGGATACTTCATTTGAATACTCAAGTTTACTTTATCAAGTAGAGGTTTAGTTAGATTCACCTCCATGACAAAGTGTGTCAAATGATATGGATAAAGTCTCCTGATATGGAAACTTGATTTGACAACTTAAGGATTAAACCAAGTATTTGTTTTTGATAGAATCTGTTAGATGGTGGAACCTTGATCACTATTATGATACTGCCTGATTTTGTTGGATGAAGTCTTACCTTGAGCTAGTTTAGGATTTGAAAAACTTGTTCTAAGGGCATGTCCCCATGCTACTACTTAAGCTTATTCTGGCTAGCAGCAACTGCTCAGCATTTTAAGGAGCAATTTGTGGAGCAGGTGGCCCCATGGATAGTCAAATGGCTTCTTATTTTTATGCAATCTTCTTAACTCATTTTGTAAATGAAATTACTGGTAATATTTTTTACAAATAAAATTCATAAGCAAAATTCTAGGCAAGTAAATAGGAGAGAAAAAAATATGGTGAAGCCATGTGTCTTTTTTTTTCAATAAGTAGCCATTGCTTATTTCTAGCCCCCCATTTTTTTCAAAGATTATTTTCAATTTTTAAGAAGCTACTGCTCCACTAAAATAGGGAAAGATTCCAATTTATCCTTTTCCCTTCATTAGAATTTTACATGGAAACACTCCAACTGCTTAAATTTAACTAGAAAATGCTCATAAGAAACTGTATGGGGACATGGGGTAAGGATGTCTTATTGATTGGAAATTTTCTTACTAATAACTAAATTCAGATTTTGACTATTGCGTTTGATAAAAGACCTGAAAGAGTACACAAGAATTTTGATGAAATTTTTCTCAAAGTGATTGATCTGCTCTCTTTTTTTCCTAGTTTTGACTATGCGCTAAGACAGAGACTGAATGCACTAATGAATGTTTAGGATGCGCTATATAATGCTTTCTATATGCTATGCTACCTTTCTGACGTGCTGTTTTAAAACATTTGAAAACTAATCTGGATGAAAGAGTTATGCGGTAATATGTCCTTGATATGCACTACTGTTTGAGCTGAGAGCGCTAGAATATGACTCTGATGCGCTAAGCTGATGTTTAAATACACTAGTTTGGTACTGAAAAGTGTCACTAAAAGTTTACCCGTATGATACTGGTTATACGCTAATATGGTTGTTGAAAGTGCTATGTTTTAGTTGAAATGCGCTACAAAATGGTTGATACACACTAGGAAGTTGCTCCTAAGCGCTAAGCTAACCTAATTTCTTTGCTTCTGTTGTTTTTGGATTTTTTAACACTTGTGTTTTTGATGGATGGCTTTCTGAAAAATAAATTGTAAACATCAGACATAAAAGAGATAGTAAATTTTGCCTATTCTAGACAAGTAGTGTATGTTCTGTGAGGATGTGTTCAAATCCTTGATGTTTTCACAGGTTTAGATAATAAGTAAGACAAATCAAGTAGACGCTTTATTCAAGGGTCATCAACAATATCATAGCCCACTAGTCTCGATACTCTGTCAGCTCAAAGAGCCTTGTCACCCCCTAGGGGGTGCCCACTTTTTTGCCTTTTGTCAGAAATTAACTCAAAGTGAATTGCTTCACAATTGAGTAGTTATCTTGAGAGATATTTGGTGAGTGATCTTGGGGGTGGATTCTTCCCCATCCTTGCACTATGATATTGAAGATGTCTGGTTACTGACTCGACTCAAAGCTTTTAATGCTAAAGTTTTTAATAAGGATTTTTGTTCATTCTTCAATGATAAACTCCCTCAGGAGGCTTCCCAACATTTAGAACAAAGTCTTTACGTATCTTAAAGATACTGGGCGAAGGCTAATCACTGAGAAAAACCGTTGAAGGGGACTTTCATCAACCTCCACTTTTGATTATAGTGGGTTGGAACACTTGGCGATAAAGTCGTTTCCCACTTAGGTCGTTCCCTTCTCACTGGCCTTAATGGCACTCTAAGAGAAACTCGGGAGGGTGGGTCTACTAAAGGATTTAAAATGCTTGAAGTAAAGAAAGATTTTAAGAGTGGTTTGGCTTTTTGGTCACCTAGTTAAGGGGAGAGCATATACCTTCCACTTTCGAGACAAAACAAACAAAGTTCTTTTTATTCCTTCAAAGCAATGATTTTTTAACTTCTACTTGGAGATTTTGCTCCAAAAAGAACGGTGTTCTTTTTAACTCTCCATAGTAATGATTTTATATCTAAGAAAGTAAAAAAATCTTGGTTAACAAAAGAAAGCACATTGGTCAACAAAAGTAAAGTTGATAAGTGAAAATTTCCTTGCCTTGCACAAAATAAAGTGAGGTTATTTTTATCCCTTGAAAATGAAAATGAATTCTTTTTATGCACTAAAGGAAGATGAAGTTCTTTTTACTATTTTCATCTGAGCGTATAATGCCAACAATCTCCCCTGTTGGCATTGATAGCAACACTCATGAGAAAAATCCAAAAACTAATATCCAAAATTTAAGTCCAAAAACCGAGTGTGCTCCCCCTGAGCTGAGTGATCTCCTTCTGTACATTTTTCTCATACACCACTACTTCCCCTTTGACATCAATGACAAAGGATGTCAAAAGAATTAAAGACTTCAAAATTTACCTAGAAACTTGTAATTAGTTATGTACAATCTAAAAAATATCTGCCAAAACCAAGTTAAGACCTTGCAAAAACTTAGTACAGTCAGAAATTGTGGTCTCAGTCTGTCGAATCATCCCGATCAGATAATTCATTTGTTGCTCTGGTGATCTATTGCCTTGAATAAATGCTTTGGTTATCTCATTCCAGTGTGTTAATAAGTTGTCCAATCTAGGACCAATCTTGTTCTTCAACTCCCACATTTTCAATCTTAACCTTTCTTTCTCCCTTTCCAATTTCTCAATCTTCTCTTCATAGATTGTCATTTCCTGATCCAAAAATGAAGTAAGCTCTGAAGAACCTATCAAATTATCAGCTATATCATCAATTTCCTTTTGTGTCTTCCTTATTTCCTCATCAATATCCTCAGTTAGATGGTGAGGCTTATGTGCTTCTCTCTACACCTCTTTGTATTCCAGAATGGTGGAATTTAGTGTCGGTAATAAAGAATCAATATGTCCAGTACATTCCTTAATTGTCCTATCAAAGAATTCATCTCTCCTCATTCACTCTTTCCTTAAAGGTCTCTTCATTTATTTTGTCCATAATTTGAATAATAAAAGAAATCAATTTGGACAATGTGTCCAATTTATTCACAGACCCAACAATGCGATCAACTTTACATGTCGGTGCAATTATCTACAAAATTGGTAAAGTGTCATCAATAGCCTTAAATGCTAAGGAATTGCATTATGTGATCTTCTTTATTGAATCTAAAAGTACATCTGTAACATTTGTTGGTCTATAATCCATGGTGGAAGTGCTAGGCAGAGTGCTAGATTCTACAATTGGTTTCTTATCTTCTCTGGATGTCCGCACATTAACCTTAATCACTTCTGCTAACTTGCTTCCATCATTAACCTCTTCTTTATTCACTGTTTCTTCCTTATTTTCATCCTTGCCATCATCCTTACTATCTTCCTTGCTAACTGACAGTTAAACTATATTTGGTTCATGTCATGTTCCAGTTTTGGTTCATGTTTCTGCTTCTGCTGTTAAGATTCCCAAAGATACTGAGAGGGGGGGTGAATCAATATCTAACTGGTTTTTTAATTTACTTGTTTTAAAACATGTAAAGCATATCAATACTGTGTACCGGTAAACCAAAAATAGTGCAGTGAACAAGAATAATAACAACCACATGAAAAGAACACCATAACATAGTAGTTTAACAAGGAAACCCGGTGTGGGAAAAACCTTGGTGGGATTTGTGACCCACAATATTCGCTTACTGGCCAATAAGGGAATATTACTGTTTTACAAGAGGGTCCTGCACATGCAGGAAGGCCAAGTGCCTAGAGCTCACTGCTCAATTACAAAGGAAGTCACACTGACTAACAAAATGGATTATACAAATCCAATGTCTTGTACTGCTTCAAATTAGCATCTTATATGCCAGATCTAGCACCGGTTTTAGCTCTGCTTCATACATAAACCCTTAACCTATAATTTGCATATTAGGACTGTATAATTTCACATATCACATTAATTCTAAATGTTCTAAAATGATCTCATACATATATGAGTCTTATTACAACTCACAATGTCGGCTTACAATGATTTTACAATTAATTACAAAATATATTATCAACAAAATTCCTGTCAGCCAGGGTGCCGGTATCCATCCTTTCACTGCCGGAGTTCTGTGTGCCAGTGTAGAGTTTGTTGTTGCCGGTGCCGATATATTTGTCTTGCCGATATCATATGATTGCAAGGTTGCCATCAATGACAAAACCTTCAATCACCTACAATTTCTCATTGGAGTGTGCATTTTCCAACAATCTCCCCCTTTGGCATTGATGACAACACTCATGAGAAAAATTTCAATTGTGTATCCAAAATTGATGTCCAAAAGTCTTTCCAAAAACTATGACTGCTACCCTTGAGTGGATGATCTCTACTTCTTGGATTTTTCTCATCACACTACTCCCCCTTTGACATCAATGACAAAGGTTGTCATTTGTTGTTAGTGGAGTCTTGCCGGAATTCTTGTAACTGATGGGTTACAATCTGAAAAATGTTTGTCAAAATTAAATTTATGTTGTTGCTGAATGTTTTACTATCTTTTATAGCCTCTTGATTTCTTTGCACTGTACCGGTGAGTATGTGCATTTTCTCTTCCGGTGTCTTTATTCCAGGAACCAGAGCCTTAGATATTTCTTTTCTCAAAGAAATAAGATACTCTAGTCTTGGACCAAGTTTGCATTTTAAGTCCTTTGCCTTGTCCTTTATTTCCTATTTGTCATTTTCTAATTTCTTGATTTTCTCTTCCTGCTCTCCAATTTTTTTCTCTAATTCCAAAACTGAGTCTGATGTTCCAATTAGATTGTCAACAATGTTGTTTATCTTTTCTTGTGCTTTGCTGATATCTTTGTCAACATCCTCTGTTAATACATCCATTTTGCATGTATCCCTATACAATTTCTTGAAGTAAAAAATGATTTCAATGAGTTCCGGTAAAGAGTATCTATTTCCTCTTTGTTCTTATTCACAATTTCCATAAGGAATTTATCTTTTTCTTTTATCATTCTTTCCTTAAATGTATCCTCATTTATTTTGTCCAGTGTTATTAGGTTGTCATTTATATATTTAGACAATGTGTCTAATTAGCTCAAAGAATCTTTGTTGTCTATGTTACACTTTGGAGCTATCATCTTCAAAATTGGTAAAGTGTCATCTATAGCCTTATAGGCTTGTGCATTGCAATCCATGATCTTCTTTATTGATTCTAATAAGACCTTAGTTACATTAGTAGGTCTAAATTGTGACATGGTTGTACTAGATGTTTGTCCAATAGTTTTTACAATAGCCATGTTGCCGATTGTGGTTATTTTCTTGCTTGGTTCGACCTCTGGTAGGTTATTTTGAGTTTGCATTTCCACAAACAAAGTTTTAGGCTTTTCAGTTTGGACCGGCGACACTATCTCTGTCCGTACCTGTGCTTCAACCTGTACCTATGAAGGAGCCTGTTGCTCTACCTATTCTTGTGTGGTGTCCACTGCCGATTTTTCTTTGTTTACCTCCATGCTGCCTAGTGTTGGTGGCTCAGTAGATGCATTAGTATGCACATCTGTGGTCTTTGCCTTTTCAGTGTCCAGGGGTTCACTTGATCCTTCAGTTTGTTTTAGTTCCCCAATTTCAATGTTTTCTACTACAATATTTCCTGCCAGTGGCTCTGTTGCCACATCTGATTTCTCAATTGATTCCTTATCCACCATAATATTGACTTCCTGAGTGTCAATGTTCATTTTATATAACACCTTAGAATCAGGATTTGTATCCTCATGTGGTGTGTCCATACTCTCAGTTTCTGGTTGATTGTCAGTAGTGTCTACTGGTGGAGTATCTAGAGGCGGTGGGGGTAAGTTGTCTGTTATCTTTATACTAGGAGGTCCACCTACCTTACCTTTTCCTTTTTCTTTGTCCTTTTGATATACCTTGAAGGTTTTAGGTTTTTGATACTCTTCCTATTTCTCTTTTTCTACTAGGAATATGCCCCATGCATCTGCTGTTTCCTCTGTTACCTAATTCACTCTTCTTGCCATCAGTGCTACATGTCGGTGAGCAGTTGAGAATACTGACTGGTTAACCTCAGAGATTAATTGATCTATCTCATCAGGTGAGTTAACAGGGTGCACTGCAAGTAGATTTTCAATCTTTATTTTCTTATCTAGCTCAATAATAGCCACTCTTCTAGATTCTAGTCTATTATATAGATTTGCTAGTATTTCATCAACAACTTGCATCAAAAATTTCTTGAAAATATCTAAGTGTAAGATTACACTATTCTCTACTTTTTCTTTGTCATCAACTGATAGTGTGTATACAATTTGCTGATGTTCTTCAACTTACCATCCTCTGTGATTTCATTAAGAAGTTTGTCTAGTGGTGCAATGACTTGTTTTGTCTTTTTCTTCGTAGGAGTCATTTTCTTTGCTGGAGGCCTTACTGCCTATTGCTTCTATCTTGTTCTTTTTGGTGTAGGAGAGGGTGTCAGTGAAGGTTTTCTTTTTCTCTCAACTCTCTTGAATACTATAGGTATGTCACTTTCAGAAGAGGTTCCAACTGGTGAAATATGAGTTTCCGGTTGAGGAGCTTCTAACTCACTTTCACTTATACCAGTTCATTTTAACACATCTTCCTTGTTTTCTTTTTCTTGTCGGGTACCTTTTCTTACAGTTGCCTCTACCTTCTTAACCCTTTTCGTAGATTGAATTTGACTTTCTATTGTTTCAGCATTACCAAATACTTTCTCTTCCGGTTCCTTAGGAGTTTCAAGGAGGGATTTTTCATAAGTTTCAATAATGTTGTCATCTGTCTCATACCCCATTTTAGTAACCCAGACGGTTCTAGGGATAACTGCCTCCATCCAAATTTCATCTTTCTTTATCACAAAATAGATTTCCTTTTAGTACTTATTCACAATAGCTTGTGATAACCTTACTCTTGTTTTCATTCAAGCCTTTAGTGCTTGAAATTACTCATTTATGTTTTTCTCCTTGTTCTCTCCCATATTGGTCAGAAGTTCTGACAGTTGTTTTCCTATCAGTATATCAAAACCAAAATTTCTAGAACCAATACTAGGTACTTGTTTCGTTATATAAAACATTAGACAAACAACTAAGTTTCTAAATCTGAATGTACCTTTCTTATCCTTTTTTATCTTTCCTAGATTGTCTATTAGCTCATCTTTAAGCCATTCACATATGTCTATCATTGCATTATTATTTACCATATCATAGACACTCTTAATACCTAGGCTAGAAACTGAGTTTAACCTATTTGCATGTGTATTCTTGTAACCTAAGATCATACTGATAAATCTAATATTTGTATCCTTCACATCATTTACCCTTAAAGATCTCTTATCAAATGTTGCACCGGTTAGGCTTGTCACTAGATCATTTGAGACCTTCTTAGTTTTGTTAGGTCTCTTGCTGGTGGAGGGTAACCTTGTTACTTCCCTTACCACTTCTTTTGTGATTTTATGAACTGAGTCCAACTAGAAAAATTCACCATGTACCCTTCTTAACACAATTCTTATGATATCCTTGGGGAAATCTGGGATACTAAGAATTTCAGTGAAATGTAGGGTTTCTACTATCTTATGTTTAGGTTTTATATTTCTGGATTCATCACAAATTACAAACTTATACATATTCTTAATTTCCTCATCACCTAGTTCATCAATATGATAATGTATATACATCCTAGGGTCTTCAACATATACTACTCCTTTAGGGATTTGAGAGAATGCACCTATGCTATCATTTTTCTTAGCAATTTTGAGAACAAGCTAAAAAATAGGTCCAGGTTGCTTAACAACTTCAACAACAGTAGGGTTTGCAATAAATTCAGGAGTGGATGAAAATGCCATAGCTATAAATACCTTGATCTGCCTTAAGGATGAATGATTTGATAGATTTCTTTGCTTGTTTGCTTGGAATGCCTTTGCTCGGGAATTTTTGTGCTCTCAAAGATTTGAATGCTCGGTGAATGAAAAATGGAGTCAAAAAACTTGCTTTATAATGTTATTTTCGCCAACCACCACATTTAATGCTTGCCAGTTAAGTTAGAACTTAACTTATCTGCCGGTATAGAAGTAATCTCAACTTTTCACCATCAACCAAGGGAATAATAGCACATATTTCATTTGTTGCTAAACCCTCAAAGAAATTTTCTTTAGTTAGATGAAGAGTCTCCTGCCAGTGGAGGAGTATTCCCATCAACATTTTGATCTGACTTTCTGATCCATTGTTTTGAGAATTCGTGTTTTACCTCTTCAACCTTTTCTTTACCCTTCAAACTAGGACCATTATTATTTTCTGGTGGTGCCTTACTTCTACAAAATTTTGCAATATGTCCAATCTTGTTACAAGCATAACAAGTCACATTGTTCTTCTGAATAGCTTTCCCATATCCTATGTCAGTTTGTGTTCTGCATTGATTAGATAAGTGTCCAAATCTCCCACAAATATAACATCTTACATTCATTCTGCAATTCTTTGAGTTATGACCAACTTTGTTGCATTTAGAGCACTAACCGGTGGGTGTATTAGTGTTCTGATAGTTTCTAGATCTACACTGATTCGCTCTATGACCATACTTGTTATAGTTAAAGCATTTTCCATTAAATTTGTAAGCATTAGGTTGTCTTACTGGTTTGCTATGATCATTATTGTTTGCAGTGTTGGAGCTTTCACTAACTTCAAAGCCAAGGCCATTTGTATCACCATTAGGTTTCTGATTCTTCAGCATGTCACCAATTTCTTCTGAGCTTTTCTTGAATTTCTCCTTGTGTTGATTTGCAGCAGCTAGTTCTCTTTCCAAGATTCCTTTCTGTCTCATGAGTCATTTGAGTCATTTTGTGTATGCATCAAATCTGTCTTCAATATATCATTTTCATAACTAAGTCTTGTGTTTTCATTTGCAACATCATTTAGTCTTCTAGTCAAGTCTTCTTCATTTTTCTTTCTATCTTCATTCCCTTTATAAAATCTCATGGTCATGTCCTGCATTTCATTCTTCATTGAAGTGTTTTCTTGTCTCAACTTGTTCACAAGATCATTAAGAGTTTCCTTTTCATCTTCATTATTCTGCATCTTTTCACAAAGTTCTCTTCTCTTGTTTCTTGCAACAGTAAAATTTTCTTGAAGTGCTTGAATAATATCCTGTGCAGCCTTTAGATCATCTCCAAGTTTGATATTCTTTACTTTCTCTGCATCATAGTCTAAAAGAGCTATTTCCAATTGCTTCATCAAGTTTTCCATCTCTACTGGTGCCAAGATCTTCCTCAAGCTATTAGGATTTTGAATATAGAGGACCAAGATCTGATACCAATTGTTAGGATTCCCAAGATACTGAGAGGGGGGGTGAATCAGTATCTAACCGGTTTGTTGATTTACTTGATTTAGAACATGTAAAGCATATCAATACTGTGTACCGGTAAACCAAAAATAGTGCAGTGGACAAGAATAATAACAACCACATGAAAATCACACCATAACATAGTAGTTTAATGAGGAAACCCAGTGTGGGAAAAACCTCGGTGGTATTTCTGACCCACAATATTCGCTTACTGGCCAATAAGGGGATATTATTGTTTTACAAGAGGGGCCTGCATATGTAGGAAGGCCAAGTGCAAAGATCTCACTGCTCAATTACAAAGGAAGTCACACTGACTTACAAAATGGATTATACAAATCCAATGTCTTGTACTACTTCAAATTAGCATTTGCTATGCCAAATCTAATACCAGTTTTAGCTCTGCTTCATACACAAACCCTTAACCTATAATTCGCATATTAGGACTGCATAATTTCACCTATCATATTATTGCTAAATATTCTACAATGATCTCATACATATATGAGTCTTATTACAACTCATCATGTCGGATAACAATGATTTTATAATTAATTACAAAATATATTATCAACAAAATTTCTATCGGCCAGGGTGCCGATTTCCATCCTTTCACTATCGGTGTTCTGTGTGCCGGTGTAGAGTTTGTTGTTGCTAGTGCTGATATATTTGTCTTGCCAGTATCATATGATTGCAAGGTTGCCATCAATGAAAAAACCTTCAATCACCTGCAATTTCTCATTGGAGTGTGCATTTTCCAACATCTGCTTCTACTGGTATTTCAGTGTTAAGCTGAGTATCATCAAGGATGGTTTCTATTTTCTTAACTTCAGCTGGTATCTCAATATTCTGCTTAGAGTCAATAGTATTGACCGGTGACTCAGAGATCTCAATATTTGTAGTTTTAGCTTTCTTTACCTCTGTAGTTTCCTTATCCAACACAATATTAAATTCCTGAGTGTCCACATTCATAGTAAAAACAATGTCAGACTCTGTGTTAGTGTCATCTTTTGTCATTTCCTCTACCTTCTCTTCTTTAGGCTGACTATCTGTTTGTGTTGGTGCCTCTGTAGTTATTGGTGGGATGTCCTATGCCAGTGGAGAAAGGTTATCCTTGATAGTGATATCAAGTACACTTCCAATAATCCCTTTACCTTTATCTTTCTGATATACCTTAGAAAAAGAAACATCCATTTTCTATCTATCCTTCTCTTGTTTCTTCTCTCTCTCAACAAAAAATATATCCCACTTATCCATCATTTCATCTGTTATTTCTTTAACTCTATCGGCCATAAGACTAACTTGCTGGTGACCACTCACAAAAACTATTCTATTGGCTTCAGATATTAGATCATCAATTTCCTTCTTGTAATTAATAGGATACACAACTAATAGAGCTTCTACCTTTAATTTCTTGTCAAGCTCCATGACAGACATTCTCTTCGCCTCTAATCTTAAGTATAAATCATTTGGTCGATCATCTACAACTTCAATAAGAACTTTCTTATAGATATCAAGATATAAAATAATACTTTCTTCTATAGTATCCTTATCCGAATCCTTGAAAGAATGATAGAATTTATTTACATTACCAAGGTTACCATCTTGGGTGATTTCATTGATCAACTCCTTCGGTGAGAGAGTATCCGATGCCTTAGGTTTAGATTTCTTCTTTGGAGTCACTTTCTTCTTCTGACCAATAGGCTCTCTTACATCTTGTTGTTTCTTTCTCTATGTCCTTGACTTCTTAGGAGATGGAGCAGGTGTCGGTGAGGGTTTTCTTTTCTTCATGTCCACTCTCTTGAATTCAGCTGCCTGATTAGTGTTAGAATCAGATGAAGTAGCCATAGGGGAAATGTGAGCTACAGGTTTCTGCACTGATTGTCTTTCTTTCACACTAGCAACAATACCACTAACATTCATCAATCCTTCTATAACATCCTTTACCAGCTTAGAAGCATCTTTCATAAATTTATCTCTTTTCTTCCTTTGCTTCATCATAGAAACACCACTTTCAATGGTTTCAGCATTACCAAATATCTCCTCTGTTGGTTCTGGTGGAGCATCTAGGAGTATTTTAGCATATGAATCCAAGATGTGTGAATCCACCTCATATCCCATTTCAGTAATCCAGATAGTTCTAGGTCTGACTACCTCCATCCAAATTTCATCTCTTTTAACTACAAAGCATATCTGTTTATCATATTTATCCACAATGTTTTGGGGAATCATTTCCCTTTGTCTCATTTTAGCTTGGAAATTCTTGAAATAGTCTTTCACCAATTTGTCACCATCAGATTCGATACCGATAATTGCCTCCTTTATCTATTTTCCAACAGAAGTATCATAGGCAAAATCCTTATGTCCTATACCGGGAATCTCTTTTGAAAAGTAAAGCTTTAAACAAATAATTAGACTTCCAAATTTGAAGGTTCCTTTCTTATCTCCTTTGATTTTGTGCAAATTCTCTAACAGTTCATCCTTTAACCATTCACAGATGTCAATTTTAGCATTGTTTAATATCATCTCATGAGCACTATGAATGGACGAACTAGATACAAAATTCAACCTATTAGTATCAGTAACTTTATAGCTAATGACCATGCTAGCAAATTTAACATTGTTATCTTTTTTATCATTGACCCTAAGTGACCTGTTGTCAAATGTAGCTCTGGTTAAGCTCATAACCTCTTTGTTTGGGATTTTCTTCTTCTTGTCAGGCCTACTACCGGTGGAGGGTAAACCAGTAATAGCCCTTATAACTTCCTTAGTAATCTTAAAAACTAAATCCAACCACATAAATTCACCATGAACCCTACTAAGAACATAGCGGACGGTTTCATCTGAGAATTCTAGCATATGGAGGATGCCAATGAAACCTAAATCCTCAACTACCTTGTGTTCCAGTTTCACTACCCCTTTCTTGTCAGTGATAACATTCATGAACATATTCATCAAATCTTTAGACCCTAAACTTTCAATGTAGCAATGTATGTATGCCCTAGGGTCTTCAGCAAATGCAACTCACTTCGAGATTCTAGAAAATGCACCAATGGAGTGATCCAGTTTTGCTATCTCAGGAATGATTTTGAAAATGGGTCTAGGTTGTTTTATGTTCTCCACAATGGTAGGGTTTGCTACGAATTTAGGTACGGAGGATGAGGAAGTCATTGTGAAAGATATATACCTTTTACCTGAGAAATCCTTGAATGCTCTGAAAAACCTTTGTTGCTTTGCCTTTAGAATGCCTTTGATCAATTTCACTCTCTTCGAATGCTTGAATGCTTGGTAAGTTGAAATGAGAAGTTACGATGCTTTTATAACCAAAACGTTAACTTACAACTACAATAAATATTTCGTCGGTGAAGTGAAAACTCCAAATATATGCCAGTAAAGAAGAATTATAACTTCTTACCACCAATAGAGGGTAAATGCATGATCTTCAATTAGTTGCCTTACCCCTAAGGATTATTCCTTAGTTAGATGAAGAATCTCCTGCCTGTGTAGGATTGCTCTATTCTGCCGGTGTAGTGACAGATTCATCAATTCTTTGATCTCTCTTCCTAATCCATTGTTTAGAAAATTCTTTCTTGATTTCAGTCACCTTTTCTTTGCCTTTGTCATTAGATCATTTTTTGTTCACCGGTACAGTCTTACTTCTACAAAATTTTGCAATATGCCCAATCTTGTTACATGCATAACAAGCTACATTGTTTCTTTGAATAGATTTTCCATAACCTTGACTGGTTTGAGTTCTGCATTGACTAGATAAATGTCCAAATCTACCACAAACATAGCAATTCACATTCATTTTGCAATTGCTTGAGTTATGACCATTTTTATTGCATTTGGAACATTGACCGGTGGGTAGGTTTGTATTCTGATTATTCCTAAATCTGCACTGATTTTCTCTATGACCAAATTTGTTGCAATTAAAACATTTCCCATTGAATTTATAAGAATTAAGTTTCCTTACTGCTTTGCTATGATCATGATTGTTTGTAGTCCCAGAACTTTCTCCATGTTCAAATCCAAGTCCAATTATTTCTCCATCAGGTTTCTGACTTTTCAGCATATCATCAAGTTTCTCTGAACTATTCTTGAATTTGTCTTTGTATTCATTTGCAGTGACCAACTCTCTTTCCAAAGCGCTAACTGGTTTCATAAGTTTCTCTTTGTCATGTTACATGTAAATCAAATATGTTTTAAGCATGTCATTTTCATAACTAAGCCTTTGAGATTCATCTGATCTTTCATTAAGTCTTTTGGCCAAATCTTCTTCATTCCTCTTTCTATCTTCAATATGCTTGCATAATCTCATGGTTAAATCTTGTATCTCATTCTTCCTGTTACTATTCTCTTGTCTCAATTTCTCTGCAATATCGCTGAGAGTTTCCTTTTCTTCATCATCTTGATTTTGTAATTTTTTTCTCTTATTCTTTGCTATAACTAGGCTATCTTGAAGTGCTTTGATGAATTCCCGAGTAGTTCTAAGTTCATCTTCTAGTTTGATATTCTTCAATTTTTCTGCATCAAAATCTTCAAGAGCTCCTCCCAGTTATTGTCTCACACTTTCCATCGATACCGGTTTTAGAATCCTCCTCAAGTTGTTAGGCTTCTACAAATAGAGGACTAGGCTCTAATACCAATTGTTAGATACTTGATCAGTCCTAAAGACACTAAGAGGGGGGTGTGAATCAGTGTCTAACTAGTAACCAAAAGATTTAAACTTGTTTGCAACTTTATAACCCAAACTAATATACCGATAAACAAATAATAATGCAGTAAGGAAAAACCAAAGTATAAGCATCAATGCACACCATAACACATATTTTTGGCGAGGAAACTCGGTAGGGGAAAAAACTCAGTGGGATTTGTGACCCACAATATTTACTCACTGGCCAATATGAATAAATATTATTTATACCATAGGGACTTGCACATGTAGGAAGGCCAATAGCCTAGAGCTCACTGCTCAATCACAAATAGGAGTCCCACTGACTACAAAATTGGATGATTAAATCCAATGACAATGTATTGCTCAAAATAGCATCTGCAATCTTGGATTCAGTACCAGTTTAAGCTTTGTCAGATACCTTTGCCTTTAACCTTTCTTTCCTCTGCTCTGCTCTTATTCGCTCATAAAATAATTACATCATAATGCATATACAGTTATTTGTTCTCATATACCGCTTACATTCATTACCTAAATACATTTTAAAATGACCTACAAGATCTCATACATATATGAGTCTTTACAATACATCATGTCGGCTATACAATATAATTACAATACAAAACAATATTATTTCCATGTCAGCTTAGAGTGTCGGTGTGATCTACTATCGGTGTAGACTAGATGTCGGTGTGAATAACCTTGTAGTGTCTGTCGGTGCCGATAGATGATGTCTGTGGCCAGTATAACCTGTGAACCATGTTACCATTTGGTTGCCATCAATGACAACATCAACTATTCTCATCTGAGTGTATAATGCCAACATTCTCATCAGGATATATCAAATCCTTTATCACAAAACTTGATCATATCAACCTTTGTTCATTATTTTGGATATATCATTCCTATTTGAACCTAGGTTATATCAAAATAAAGATTGCACTCACATTGGAAACAAACAAACTTGTAAACCATCATATGCTTATATGAGTTGTAAATACCACCTTAAGAAAATAAAACCCAGTTATAAGGCTACTCTAAAGATGATAATATTCTTGTATATCAATCACAAAATCTTGTTAAAACACAGGACATTCCTACACCATTTTTTTCACTATTTATGTGGTTACAGAACAGAATATGATAGAGAAATTTTGCAAGCACGTGCCTTTCAACGGCAAGATGCTTTATCACAATGCACTAATAACAGTGGTAAAATCAACAATGCTTATCTTCCTAAACCAGTAATCACTTATTGAGTTGCATTTAGAAGGTCATAACTTGGGATGTTTTCAAATCACTAAAATGCTATTTTGGATTAGAGCTCAACATGAGCAGTTCAGAAGACAACAAAGACAAATGGAAGAAGAAAATTCAATGTTTCAAACTTTTGGATACACATATGTTGATGAAGAGGCAGTCAATAACTCCATTAGAGACCTTGACAAAGATGATAGATTTAACAAACTAATGGAAAAGTTATTGGAGAAACAAAAGGAATGATAGCTTCTAATATTGGCAAAATCAAGAGCTAAATTATCACAAGACTTTAACATAGAAAGTTTGAAACAAGATGTAGAGATGAGTAATCATAAAAAAACTAATGACCCAAATAACAAGGATGTAAATCGAGTAAATCATGAGGAAACAAGAGGAGATAAAACAAAAAAAGACCATGATGATACAAGAAGAGAGTGTGGTGATAGAAGAACTTATGAAGATAAAAGGAGAACCTGTATTGATAATCCTCTGTTAACTTTCACTCAACAAATGAAAACCTTACAACAACAAATATAGGATATGCAGAGTGGAACGAGTTCCAAGAAATATTCATTGTAGGGCATCTATCCATATCCTTTTGAACAAAATTCAAACATGATACCATTCCCACAACATTGTGAAATCCCTAAATATGATAAATATGATGAGAAATCTGATCCTCAAGATCACATTAGAGAATTTTGCACCATGAGTATGGAATTTGCACATGATGAAACTTACCTGATGTGTTTATTCCCTAGAAGACTAAGTGGACAATCAATGGAATGGTTCTGAAGACTACCATCGGGAATTAAACTTTTTGAAGAACTTATGAATAGATTTATCTCATAATAATCCTACAACGTAAGAAATGAGATAACAATGCTAGATCTATGTAATGCCAAGCAAAAGAATGGTGAAACTTTCATGGTTTTTTACAACGATGCAAACAAATGTTCAATAGATATCCAAGAGATGTACTTGATCAAGAGAAAATGGACATATTCATTGACAACCTTATCAGTGAAATGAGTTACCATCTTAAAATGAAATGTCCTCATTTTTCTAAAATGATTGAAAATGATCTAAAGATAGAAGATGCAATGGTAAAGAAAGGAGAGTTAAATTTTTACAACAACTCCTACAATAACAACAATCACAACAACAACAACAACAATAACAATAACAATGACAAACCTAAATTTTGGTCAAAGATAGGAATGTTACCAATGAAGGAAATGATGCCAGTAATTCTATCAAACAACAACCAATCTTCAACTTATCAAGTCAACCACCAAACAACAATAATCAAGAGAACAGTAAATCCAGGTCTTTCTTCTCCAATCCTTGCAGGAAATTCACTAATATTGGGGAACCCTTGGAATCAGCTCTAAAAACTCTTCTTGCAAATAAATTGATTACTTTACCAGAAGCAAGAAATTATGAACCTCAAGTCAAACCTAGTTCATGGAATGGCAATCATTTTTGCAATTATCATCGAAACAAAGGACACCAAACCAATGATTGTCAAAGATTGAAGTACCTTATTCAAGATTTAATCGAGAATGGAACTATCACAATGGATGGTCATAAGACAAATGAATTGCATCTAGCATTCAAAAATCCACTTCCAAACTATGAAAAAGGAGAACAATCCAAACCAAAAGATGATAAAGGCAAAGCTAAGGTAAACTACACTTACACATATGATGATATGGTAAATGTCATCATCGTTAAAGATAACATGCCTTTAGAACCAATCAACGTCATTACAAGAAGGAAAGCGAAAGTTACATTTTTTGGTATAACAAACAAATCAACATCCACTTCGAGACAATACAACTTAGTGGAACAATTGTAAAAGATACCCGCTCAAATATCAATTTTGGAGCTCCTAAAAGTTTCACCTATGCATAAGGAAATATTGGAAAAATCTCTAATGGAAATAATAGCCTCAAAGGACCTGGATGTGGATAAATTCCAAAACATGGTGGGACACCTCATAACCCCACATTGCTCATCCTTTTCTAAAAATGATGACGCATCCTTGCAACACCCTCACAATGCTCCCTTACATGTTGAAGTCACCATTCATAAAACCCGTGTCAAACACGTACTTGTAGATGGTGGAGCTAGCTTAGACATTTGTGTATTAAGTTTAATAAAGGCTTTGGGATATTCAAAAAATACAGTGGATCCAAAGAAGAAAATAATTATCAAGGCGTAGAGTGAATAAGAACATTCTTCTAAAGGGACTGTGGTGTTACCAATAAAAATAGGAGCTGTGGAAAGCGATACATTGTGCAAAGTTCTAGACTTGAATTTATCTTATAATATTCTTCTAGGAATACCATGGATTCATGACTTGCAAGTGGTTCCTTCTACATACCACCAGTGTGTTAAGTTTTCGCATAACAAAAAAGAAGTGACTATAGTCGCAGACTGTAGTCAATATTGCAATAGTTTGAAACCAGCACAAGATGCAAAAGTTCCACATAACAGAGAATTAGTATATCCCACCAAATAAATTCAAGAAAAATTATGGAAAACATTTGAGAAAAAGCTTAAATTAAATGATGAAGGAATGGGAAAGTATTCTTTGCATAACTTGCCACTTTCACCTAGATCATATGGAAAGCCTACAAATATTCACACACAGATCTTAGAGAAATCAGTTGAAATGTTTGATGGGGAATTTGTTAGAGATGGAACACTTGCAGAAGAAACTAAAGAAAAAGACATTCTTAGTTGGTTGTACAAAGATGAAAATGAAACTATTGAAACAACTACAGAGGTTAATATTCCCATAGGACAATATGGCAATTGTTATAAGATCATGCAAAAGATGGGATATGAAGGAAAAGGACCAAATGGTAAGCAACAAGAAGGTATTTCCAAACCTATTTGTCCTCACAAACAATCAAAAGAAGATAAATCAGGACTTGGATATCCTAAATTAACAAAAAAGAAAACATAATTATCAACATCCAAGGTGGAGAAAGAAAGCAGTCCCTAAAGAAGAACCATGGCAAGAAAGGCTACACCAAGTGGCATAAATAGTAGCTAACAAATAGAAATAAGAAGAATATGATAAACAACAAGAAGAACTTTTTGGAATCCAATAACATTGAGAGGGGGGGGGGTGGGTGAATAATGTTATACTAGAAGGATTAATTTTAGCCTTATTAAAACATGCATACACCAACCGGTATACCGGTACAAACAGAATTGAAAGAAGTAAAGCAACAACTAAGCCAATCACATAAATGAGAACCATAAAACAAAGAATTATATGTGGAAAACCTCAAAGAGGAAAAACCACGGTGGGATTTGTGACCCACAATATCAATCCACAGGCCATATGAAGAGATATTACAAAATATGAGGGGCATGCACTTGCAGGAATGATTACAGCCTAGAGCACACTGGTCAATCAAAAAAGGAGCCTCACCGATTACATAAAAATTTAGAGTAGAATCCAAAGAAGTGTGAACTACTAAGATAACACCTTCTATGCCAGAATACAATATTGGTTTAAGCTCTGTCTGTTCCGGTCTAAAACCCTAAACCCTTTACTGAAAAAACCCTTACATGAATTTCCTCACATACATAATCTCTCTGATATATTTCGCATCATATTACATTCTCATATCCATAATCTCCTATATTATGTTCATGTACATAAAAATGATATAATCCAACTGACCTATATACCCTATACAATTTATCATGCCAAATGTTGACTTACAAAGATATATAAAATATCAAATTTCATGTCAACCAGATAACATAAATGCATAAATATAAAAACCAATTGCCAATGTCAGATCCAAGGGATGACGACCTTCAATATCGATAACATTTTACTAAACCATGTTGGCCTGCATTTCCAGTAACCAAAGAAATCCTTCTATGCTACTGGTGCTGGTGTAGTGTCTATGAAGTGCCTGTGAACCAAAACATGAAGCCGTAACATAATACCATGTTACCATAAATGACAAGATAGTGAAACCAACCAATTGAGTGTCAATTTCCAACAATCTCCCCCTTTGGTATTGATGACAAAGCTCATGTGAAAAATGGTCAAGGTTTCATCTACCGATTTCATCATGCCTGCTCCCCCTGAGTTGAATATCCATTCACATATCCATATATATAACTCCCATATCTCCATAACTCCCCCTAATGTATACAACTCCTATTCTTTTTCACATCTATATCAATCCCCCTTTGACGTCAATACCATCAAAAAATCTAAAAAGAATGTCAAAGATCCCAAAATAAACTATACAATGAATATCCCAAAAATATCTTACCGAGCTTAACAAATTTCAAAATTTATAGATAAGCCTTCTCCAATGGCTCAAGATAGGTATCCCAACCTATTTTGAAAGTGTCAAAAATGGATACAAGAACATTTAGTATATGTGCAAATGACTCTTTCTCATTTACCTCCACTGGTGTGGGCTTTCCCACCATATCCATGCATTCTTTCTTATGTACACTGAGTGAATCCAACAGGGGACTCGCCAAGCCTCTCAAGCTTCTCACTCTACTTATTATTTTGTCTCTTTCCTTCTCAAGAACAAAAAATTGGTTTTCCAAAATCAAAATTTGACCATCAATGGATGTAGTCAATTAAATTAATTTGTCAAAAGAATTAGCTATATGTGCAAGTTTCTCCTGAAGTTATTCTATCTTCTTATCCACACTAGTTGTAAGTATATCAGTGTTACAACATACCCTATAAATATTTGTACATTGCTTCAAATAATTTTCTATTAGTTTCAACTTCTTATCAATATTCTTCTTCTCAGATTCAATTACCTGATCAAATGCAGCTCTTTTAGCCTGAGTAAACCTCTCCAATACTTTCCAGTTTGAAATTTGTTGTAAGGATTGAAAATCCTTTGAAATATGCTCAGTAATTATCTCAAGCTTGCCGGTTGGGCTCGGTTTATTGTCAATCTTGTACTCTGGGACTAGTCTGTGTAAAACAATGATTGATTGATCAATAATCCCTTTATCTATAGATCCTTCCTTCATTAGTTTTTGTGTTGCCATCATCATGAGTTCAGTAGGACTCATCTCCATTATGTTTTTCTTTTCAACCTGTGAGGTGTCAATTGACAAAAATGATGGGCCAACTACCGGTTCCCTGTCGGATTATCCTTTCTTCTCTTTTAATGATTTATCCTTTATAACCTCCTCACTTGCACTAGTGGCTTTGCCACGTGGTGCAGTCTATGTAACCATCGGTTCCTCTATAGGAACTGTAACCTCAACCTGTACATTTGTATCCAGAGGATAATTATCCTCAATATTAGTATCTTGTACAACATTAACTTTTTCAATCTCTATATTAACCTGGTATCTCAATATTTGTCTATACATCTGTGTTTACTGGAGGCTGGATTTCCACTATCTTAATATTTTTCAAAACTGAGGGTGAAGTACCCATAATCCCCTTTCATTTTCCTTCAACCAGGGTATCTACAGTGTCTGTCTTGGTTTTCAGTGAAGTAAATAATCCTATGTTCTCTCTAAGGAATTTAACCCATTGTTTTTGTGTCTCCTTTATTATTTCATTTACCCTTCCTAGCACCAGACTAGTTATTCTATGTTTGCTATTAAAGACTTTTCTATCTACCACCTCAAGTGTCTTTTCCATTTCATCTAGAGCAATAGTAACACAAATAGATAATAGCTCTTGAATTTTAATATGCTTATCTTCTTGCATAGCTGACAGTCTTCTAGCATCTAATATATTATACAACTTAGCTGGTATTTGATTTTCTATTTCTATTAAGGCTTTCTTATAAATATCCAAATATAATAAGATTGTTTCCTCTACCTCTCTTTGTTCACCATCCTCTAAGTGTTCATAATAAAATTGAACATTCTTCAACATGCCATCCTTAGTGATTTCATCTACTAACTCTACACAAGTTTTAGGTGGAATGATAGTCACATTACCAGATTGAATTGCTAAATCGATGTCACTCTTCTTCTTCCTCTTTGCAGTACCAGATGCAACTATAGGTGTTGCCTTTGGTGCTTTCTTTTGTGCTGGTATTTTCAGTGTAACCTATCTAATCAGTTTTTTTAAGCTTCTACCTTTGTTTCCTCTATTTTCTTCCTAACAACCCTCTTAAATGCCAATGGTGTGTCATCCTCAGATTTAGATTCTACAGAAAGAGGCTCTATTTGTGTACTTTTGGATTCTTCCTCTTCCTACCTTTCTCTAGGACAACATCAATTAATGTTTTAACGTCCTATGAGACCTCCACAAATCTGTTAGCCTTTCCTTCATGACTCTCTCTCTTCTTTTGGTTGAACTCTGTTTCAACCTCATGTGTTTTATGTTGTGCAGTACCATAGGGATTCTCTACCTCATCAATAGGTGCATCAATTAGCATTTTTGCATAGGCATCAAGAATATGTGCATCCAACTCATAGACCATTTCTTCAAACCAAATCTTTCATGGCTTAACTACTTCCATAAGTATTTCATCCTTATTCACCATGAAGCATATGTCGGTTGAATATTTTTCTACAATATGCTCAGGTACCCATACCCCAGACCTCATATATTTATGAAATGCCTTGAAATATCCCCAAACTTTATCATCTCTCTGAGTTCCTAAAGTAGCAATTGACTATTTCAATTGTCTCCCTACCGAGATGTCAAATTCCCATTACCTTTTATTTAAACCGGGTGTATCATTCATGAAAGATAACATCGGGAAAACTATCAAGTTGCCATACTGAAAGGTACCCTTCTTTTCTCCCTTAATCTTCCCTAAGTTTATTAACAACTCATCTAGCATCCAACTGCATAGATCCAATTTCACATTCTCTCTCATCATTTTGTATGCAGCCAAAATGCATGAAATAGAAACAGAATTCAATTGGTTTGACTGAGTTACCTTATACCTGATGATCATGCTACTGAATCTAATGTTTGTTTCAGTAATCATTCTCACTATAATATATCTCCTGTCAGATGTTATGCTGATGATCTTGTTCATGAAATCATTTGAAACCTTCTTGTTTGGATGTTTCCCAATCGATGGTAAACCAATGATTGCCCAGATGACTTCCTTGTTGATCATGTAAGGTCTGTCTAACCATATAAATTCCCCATGTACTCTGCTTAAAACATATCTCATTATCTCATCTTCAAATTCGGGAATATCTAGAATGCTAGTAAACCCTAAGTCTTCAATATGCTTGTATGCCAGTTTGATCTTTCCAGATTCTCCCATCATCTCACTCATAGACATGCCCTTAATTTTAGAAGTTCCCAAGTCCTCAATGTGACGGTTAAATATATTCCCTAGCATCTTCTACATAGACAAATCCCTCTAGAATGTGAGAAAATACTCCAACCAAATCTTTGAGGGTAGCCACATGTGGATACCGCTTGAAAATTGGCTTGGGGTGGTCCTTTACCTCTACTATAGTTGGTTTTGAAACAAAAATAGGAATAGAGGATGATATCACTTCCATGTTTGAAGATAAATAGCTTTTGATTGCTCTCAGTGAAAACATCCAACAAATTCTTCTAGATTCCAGTGAAATCGCTCAAGAAGAAATCTGATTGCTCTTAATTGCCTTTGATCGCTCTTAGTTGCTCTAAGTTGCTTTGAAATCGCTCTTAGTACAAGGTGATCAATAATGAAGTTAATTTGACCTTTTAACCTTTGATAAAAACCCTAATCTTCCATTGACATAAATGACTGCCAGTGAAAGATATCAGATCTCACATAGAGCATATCCATGCTAGATAAACATCTCCAATGCCTAGAACCTCTTCCCAGGGCATATGCAACATTTTCATGAATTTTGCCTACCCCTAAGGCATTTGCCTTAGTTACTGGATGAGCTACTTGTTGGTGCAAGAGCAACCTCCTCTACCAGATAAGTAACTGGTACATTTCCATCTGATGATTGTTCTTCAGTCTTCCTAACCCATCTTTGAGTATAATCTTGTCGGATTTCACTAACCTTATCTTTCCCTTTCTCATTTGATCCTCCATCACCAACCGGTGGATTTATACTTCTACAAAATTTAGCAATATGTCTAACCTCATTACATGCATATAATGTAACATTGTTTCTTTGAATTCCTTTGTTCAAACCGGTGAAATTGCTTGACCTGCACTGATTAGCCATATGTCCAAATTCTCCACATGCATAGCATTTAATATTCATTCTGCAAACTTTTGTTTTATGACCATACTTATTGCATTTAGAACATTTATCGGGAGCATAATCGGGATTTTGATTTTCTCTATTTCTACGTTGTCTAGCCATGTGACCAAATCTATTGCAAACAAAACATCTACCATTGAATTTATAAGCATTAAATTTCCTTATCAGTGCTTTATGGTTTTGATCTTCATTAGCTATACCGGAACTCTATCCTTGCTCAAATCCAAGTCCACTGGAATCTCTAATATGCCTTTGTCTCTTCAGTAACTCATCTAGCTATGTTGAGCTAATCTTGAATTCTTCTTTACACTCACTTGCAGTAGTTAAATCTTCTGTCAGAATTATCATTTGTCTCTCAAGCTCTTCTTCATTACTCTGGGATTGTACCAAATAAGTTCTCAACATATCATTCTCATGAACCAACCTACCACATTATTCAAATTTGTTCTTCAGGGATACAACAAGGTTTTTTTCCTTTTTCTTTCTATCCTCAATCTCCTTAGACATTCTCATAGTTATAAATTTCATTTCATTTTTCATAAACATGTTCTCCTAACTCAATTTCTGACATTACTCCTTAAGTGAATCTTTCTCTTCATCATCCCGACTTTGCAAAAGTTCCTTCCTCCTAGCTTGAACAGATAAAATTTTCTCTTGTAGGACAAGATTGAATTCCTTAGCATAATTCAATTCATCTTGTAGCTTTAAGTTCTTCAACCTTTTAGCATCATAATCTTCAAGTGCCATCTCAAGTCGCTTCTCCAAGGCCATATCCATGGATTCCAGATTCAGGATCTTCCTCAAGCTGTTAAACTTCCTCCGAGGCACAAGACTCTAATAACAATTGTTTGAATCCAATAACACTGAGAGGGGGGGGGGGTGAATCAGTGTTATACCAGAATGATTAATTTTAACTTTATTAAAAAATGCATACACCAACCGGTATACTGGTACATACAGAATTGAAAGAAGTAAAGATACCACTAAGCCAATCACATAAATGAGAACCATAACACACAAAATTATACGTGGAAAACCTCAAAGAGAAAAAACCATGGTGGGATTTTTGACCCACAATATCAATCCATTGGCCATATGAAGAGATATTACAAAATATGAGGGGCATACACTTGCAAGAAGGCTTATAGCCTAGAGCACACTACTCAATCACAAAAGTTGCCTCACTGACTACATAAAAACCCAAACTATAATCTAAAGAAGTGTCAACTTCTAAGATAGCATCTTCTATGCCAGAATACAATTCCGGTTTAAGCTCTGTCTATTCCAATCTGAAACCCTAAACCCTTTATTGGAAAAACCCTTACGTGAATTTCCTCACATACATAATCTCTTTGATATATTTTGCATCATATTACATTCGCATATCCATATTCTCCGGTATTATGTCCATGTATATAAAAATGATCTAATCCAATTGACCTATATACCCTATACAATTTATCATGCCTTATGTTGGCTTACAAATATATATACAATATCAAATTAGATGTCGGCCAAATAAAATAAATGCATAAATATAAAAATCAATTGTCGATGCTAGATCCAAGGGATGACAACCTTCAATACTGATAACCTTTTACTAAACCATGTCGGCCTGCATTGTCGATAACCAAAGAAATCCTTTTGTCCTACCAGTGCTAGTACTGATGTAGTGTTTGTGAAGTGCTTATCGGTACACAACTGAACCAAAACATGAACCTAGAACACAATACCATGTTGCCACAACATAGTGAAACCAACCAATTGAGTGTCAATTTCCAACATAACTTGCAATCAAAAGAGAAGAATCTTGCAAACAAGTTCAAGGAATATAAATAAGAGTGGAATCTAATCAAGATATTCCAAAAATAGTGAAATAACAGAAGACCAAAATTAGAGAACTCTTCTCACAATAAATATTCTTGTTAGATATAGTGGTGTGATTCTACAAAATGGTTCAGAAACAAATTCAAATGAATATGAATAGGGTCTTGATCCATCATCTGATTTATCAACTGAAGAAAAGGATGACGAATAAGAAGCTATTACAAATGAAGACTCATCTTTCACAAAACAAATAATAGAGTTGGAAAGAAGACAAGAAGAGATCAAAATTCAGAGGAAAGAGGCATATGCACAACAACAAAGGAAAGAGGATGAAAAATAACAAGAAGTGACACCATAGGAGACACAAACAGTTATCTTTCAACCATTAGAAGATCAACAAAATATCAGACCTACATCAAATGTTGAGCCAACAATATTAAGGTATGGAAGAACCATAAACGAATTAGTAGATAGTCAAGGAAGATTAACTATTAGTCCAGAAGAAGCTGACTTCGAGAGAAGACATAAGATAGTAAAAGAATACTCTATTTTTGGCATTATAACTGACAAGAAGAAGGTTGGCATTCTAATTACAATGAGAGATTGTTGGCATTTCAATAAGGATATTGAGAAGGTTGTTGATGACTATGGATATAATTGATTAAGGATGATTACTGTCGTAATATTATTATTTCATCATTGATGTCAATAAATTGATTTTCTAATTCAGTATGATGTTGCCATATCTTAAGAAGTATGATTTGATGAGTATAAATATGTTGGTAAAAGACACAGAAAGAATATGATAAATAAGAGGATAAGTTATTTAATGGGCAACTATTACCGAGTTAGACAATGATGAGATCATGATGTTTAGATTGTTTTGATATCCTACATATGCTGTTGTTTGAATGGTTAATACTATACTATGTTACCGAGCAAAGAAACTAGTCAGTAAACCCTAAGGAACCTAGTTGGTAAACCCTAAGGTTATCGCTATCGGTTAATGAAGGTAGAATGTCTACCGAGTAAAGTTTAGTATTTACCGAGTTACAACTGAGCTATAACAAAATGCATTAAATGTTTACATGTGATATTTAATGAAGGAAGCTGATGAGCTGGAGCGGATTAAATGATTGGTAAGCCGTGTATGAAGATTGTTAAAGAATCTATGGTAAAGAAAGATCGGCAGGAAGATCTACAACTCAAATTGAACCGCAATACCCTAACATAAGTTCCAAAGTGAAAATGCAAGTTCCAAGGCGGGGTAAAACATTTTCAGATTGAAGGATACATTGAACCTGGACAAGATTGAAGATCTGATGGCTATGATTGATCATGGGAAATGTGATCAAGGAGATTAAGCAGTTGGAAGACTATTAATAAATAGGAAACCGTTGATAAATAATGTATGCGGGCAAGTGTATGCACAAGGATGCTACATAGTGATTATCGAGCACAAAAGCTTGAAGACCTATTTTGATAATAGAGTATATAACCCAGCAGAGGGACAAGATAAGTCCTATGAATTGATTGTATTGAGCAAATGAGAATCCGCTTCAACATTTTTAGATGTGAAGTTGCAGACATATTTTTATTACTGTTATTTTGAGAAGTAGCAGAAAATCTCTTAACCGAGTGGACTTAACAGTCTTATTTGTAAAATCCTCTAGCAAGGTGACATTCTTATTGAGTGTTTGAAATCCTTTAACAAGGTCACTTCTAACAAGGTGAAGATCCTAACAAATCTTAGGGAAATCCCTTAACTGGGTCACATCTAGCAATATGTTTGTAATCTTTAATAGGATTTGCTTTTAACCAAACATACTCTAGAAGAGTATATTTCTTAGTGGGTCTGAAATCCCAAAGTGGTTTTTCCCTATTTGGGTTTCCACATTAAATCTGGTGTTATATGTTTGTGATCTTATCTATTTATGGGTTTGCATGCATTACTGTTTTTCTAATAAGATTACCGAGGTTGAATTTGATGTTTTTATGGATGATTAAGTTTGTATGATTCACCCCCCCCTCTCATATTGTTAGCTTGGCATCTGTACTAATCATATTTAGTATCAGAACTATCAATTGATATCAGAGCTTTGGACTCCAAAAGGAAAGTTTAAAGGCACTTGAGTTAAAGATTCAAAGATGTATAAGAGGGATGCACTTAAGCTGAATAAGTCAAATTTCTCTACATGGCAGAAAAGGATGAAGCTGCATCTATCAAGAATTGGAGAATATGTTGTCTATTATCTGGAGAATGATTTCATCACACTGAGCACCTATCCATTGACAATGGAAGAGATAAAGGCAAAGCAAGAACATATTCAAGCAATGATTGAAATAACATTTGCATTCACCGACTTAGAGTTTAATGATCTAGAAGGATGTACTGATGCAAAGGCAATGTGGACTAAGCTCATATCTGTGTATGGTGGAGATGAACATGTTCAAAGAGAAAAAGTGGATAGTCTAAGAGGACAACTAGAATCTATGAGGATGAATGAAGGTGAGAACATAACCTAGTATAGTACAAGACTAAAGGAGATTGTCAATCAAATCAAAGGAGCAGGTGGAACTATTGAAGAAAAAGATATAACAAGTAAGTTGTTAAGAACCCTTCTACCTACCTATGCAATCCGAGTCTCTGCAATCAATGAATTGAGGTCTGTACCCAATATACCAGTTTCTTTAGATGCTACTATTGGTAAGCTACATGCATTTGAGTCAAGTAACTTTGATAACAGTGGGTCATCGGTAAATAAAGTTGAATCTGCATTCAGTTCTTTTCATACTGATGAAACTGATGATTACAATGATAGAAAGTATAAGTACTCTGAAGGGAATCACAATGGAGCAAGTGAAAGATATCACAAAAAAATGGAGGAGGTACACAAACTGTACGAGGAAATAAAAAAGCAAGAAGAGTTTGAAGTACTATTAGCCAGAAGGCTACCGAGAGGAAAAGGTAAGTATAAAGGAAAGCTACCTTTAAAATGTTTCAATTGTGATAAGATAGGACATATGGCTTCGAACTGTCCTAACAAAGAATCTAGTGAAAAAAGAGATTACCGAGATGACAAACAGAAAGATAATCATTACAGAGGACATCGAGACTTCAGGAGAAAAGATAAAAAGACATGCCTAATAGCTGATGAGGAATCTAATGATGATAAATAAGATGAAACTGATACAAAGGAAGTTGTTTATGTGGCTATCAAAGATGGATCAGATGAAGAAAGGTATGAAGAAAAAGCTTTAATATCTCATATAAATACTAATTATTCTTGGATCATAGATAGTGGATGCTCACATCATATGATAGGAGATAAACACAAGTTTGTTATGTTAGAAGATTATGATGGAGGCTATGTTAGATTTGGTAATGATGCACCATGTCCGGTAAGAGGTAAAGGATCCATAACACTTTTTGACAATGCTAAATGTAATGATGTTTATTGGGTTGAAGGTTTGAAATACAATTTGTTGAGTGTAGCACAGCTAAACAATACAGGTTACCGAATAGAGTTTGAAAAAGGAATTGTCAAAGTTCATGACAAGCATGGAAAGTTAGCTACTACCGAGACACAAACAAGAGGTAATACATTTCATCTTGACTCAACTCGGAATAAATGTCTATATGAAAGGATAGATTATACCTGGTTATGGCATAAAAGGTTTTGTCATGTTAATTTTGATAATCCGATCAAAATAAGTAAGAAGCACCGAGTAAGAGGTCTACCGAGTCTTGAAAAACCTGAGAATGCTATGTGCTGAGGATGCCAGATGGGTAAGATGACAAGATCAAGCTTTACAAGTAAGTCCTACACTTCTAAGGGAATTTTAGATCTTGTGCATACTAATCTTTGTGGTCCTATGAAAGTTCAAAGTTATTATGGTGATAAATATTTCATATTATTTGTGGATGATTACTCAAGGATGATGTCAATAATGTTTTTAAAAGAAAAATCAGAAGCTTTTAAAATGTTTAAATGGTACAAGGCTAGAGTTGAAAATGAAACAGGAAGATAACTGAAATATCTCAAATCAGATAGAGGAGGAGAGTTTACTTCTGATGAGTTCAACTTATTCTGCAATGATCATGGTATAAAAAGACATGTCTCTGCACCAAGAACTCCACAGCAGAATGGAATAGCTAAGAGAAGGAATAGATCTATTGTGGATTGTGCCAGAACCTTGATGATTGAAAAGAAAGTTCCACAAACATTTTGGAGAGAAGCAATAAGCACAATAGTTTACACCCTGAACTAAGTACAACTGAAGAAAGGAACTTTGAAGACACCTTATGAAATCTGGTATGATAAGAAACCTAATGTTAGTTATTTTAAAATCTTTGGGAGTAGATGCCATGTTCACAAAGATGATAGAAATGGTAAGTTTGATTAGAAAAGTGAAGAAGGAACATTTCTAGGTTATTCTTCTAGAAGCAAAGCATTTAAATGTCTGATCAAATCATCTAACAAAATAGTAGAAAGTGCAAATGTGAAAATTGATGAATTTGCAAAAAGAAATGATGAAGGAAACTTCAAAGAACTAGAAGATTATGAAGGATTTGTCTATATTCAACTGAGAAGTCCTATCGAGAAGACTGTTGAAGAAAATATCCAGTTATCGAGTGATGAAGAAGATCATACAGAGCCTACCAAGCCTGCATTAGCCAAGTATGTAAGAAGGAATCATGCACCAAGTTAGATTATAGGAGATAAGAATGATCCAGTGATGACAAGGAACAAATTGAGATAGAACACATGTCTAATCCCTGAATTTGAACCAAGAATAGTGAAAGAGGCATTTAACAGTGAAGATTGGATAAATGCCATGACAGAAGAGATTGATCAAATCAAGAAGAATGACACATGGACACTAGTCCCAAGACCGAAGGACAAGAATGTAATCGGTACAAAGTGGATCTTCAGAAACAAGCTAAATGAAAAAGGTGAGGTCATTCAGAAAAAAGAAAGACTAGTTTGCAAAGGTTATGCCCAAGAAGAAGGAATTGATTATGGTGAGACTTTTGCACCTGTGGCAAGACTTGAAGGAGTAAGAACATTGTTGGCATATGCTGCTTACAAGAATTCCAAGGTATATTAAATGGATGTCAAATCTACATTTCTGAATGGTATATTAGAAGAAGAAGTTTTCATTGAACAACCTGAAGGATTTGTTGAAGGAGAAAATAATGATCAGGTATGTAAATTGAACAATGCTTTATATGGTCTGAAACAAGCACCTAGAGCATGGTATGAGAGATTGCACTCATATTTGATCAAAATTGGTTTTATAAGAACAAGTGAAAACAACAATATGTACATGAAGAATGATGAAAATGGAACACTAATCTCAGCCATATTTGTTGATGATATTATCTTTAGTGGAAATGACTCTCTATGCAAGAACTTTGGAAATGAAATGAGTAAAGAATTTGAGATGTCATTATTCGGTGAGATAAAATATTTTATAGGTCTGCAGATATTGCAAATGAAAGATGAGATTTTCATTACCCAATCCAAGTACATAAAGGAAATCTTGAAGAAATTTGGAATGGAGGACTCAAAACTAGTAAGTACTCCTATGACTACCAACTATAAACTATCAAAGAATGATGAATTTGCATCTGTTGATGAGACACTTTACCAATCTATGATTGGAAAGTTGCAATATGTTGTTCACAGCAGGCCAGATATAGCACATGCAGTAGGTATTGTTGCAAGATTTTCTGCAGATCCTAAGGAAACACACATGACGACAATCAAAAGAATTTTCAGATACTTAAAAGGCACTGAAGATTATGGCTTAGTATATCGAAAAGGAAATGTTTTTGATTTAAAAGTTTATACTGATGCTGATTGGGCAGGCAACATTGATGACAGGAAAAGCACAAGTGGAGGAGCTTTCTTTTAGGAGAAAGACTACTGAGTTAGCTTAGCAAGAAACAAGGATGTGTTTCTCAATCAATAGCAGAAGCTGAATATGTTGCTGCAGCACTAAATTGCACCAATATAGCATGGATCAAACAGCTATTGGAAGGAATAATGAGCAAGTTACCGAGCTAGTAACTATATTCTGTGATAAGACTAGTGCCATTAACATTTCAAATAATCCTGTTATGCACTCTAAAACAAAGCACATCTCTATCAAATGTCATTATCTTAGAGAATAAGTTCAAGAGAAGAAAGTGGTTTTGGAGTATGTTAGCATAAAGGAACAAATTGCAGACATCTTCACCAAGCCACTGCCAAAGGACACTTTTGAGTATCTCAGAAGTCAGTTAGGGGTCCTACCCCTATCTTCCATTCACTGACCAAGTTCGGTGAAAGAATCAATTCGATGACTCTACAGAATATCTTTTAGGAGTTGATGCTGATTTACACACTTTAGGAGGTTTTCTAAAGGTGTGCAACAAACAATAAACAAGGAATAGGAATTGAAGACAAAATGCTCTGACCAAGGCTGAATTGATACATAACAGCATGGAATTCACTTCTCAGAGGAAGAAATTATGGTTTTAGTTCTTTTCTTTTTGGCATTATTGTCAAAGGGGGAGAATACCTATGAAAGGGGAGAAGAGCAGACTACAAATTGGAAAGAAGACTGAGAAAATAGGAGAAGTCTAATGTATAGGGGAGAACATTTTAGAATTTCATAGCAATCTGAATCCGAATCAATAAAGTCAAATCAATTGGTTTTTCCATCAATGCCAAAGGGGGAGATTGTTGGCATTATAACTGACAAGAAAAAGGTTGGCATTCCAATTACAATGAGAGATTGTTGGCATTTCAATAAGGATATTGAGAAGGTTGTTGATGAATATGGATATAACTGATTAAGGATGATTACTGTCTTAATATTATTATTTCATCATCGATGTCAAGAAATTGATTTTCTAATTCAGTATGATGTTGCCATATCTTAAGAAGTATGATTTGATGAGTATAAAGATGTCGGTAAAAGACACATAAAGAATATGATGAATAAGGGGATAAGTTATTCAATGGGCAACTATTACCGAGTTAGACAATCATGAGATCATGATGTTTAGATTGTTTTGATATCCTACATATGCTATTGTTTGAAAGGTTAATACTATACTATGTTACTGAGCAAAGAACCTAGTCGGTAAACCCTAAGGTTATTGCTATCGGTTAATGAAGGCAGCATGTCTATCGAGTAAAGTTTAGTATTTACCGAGTTACAACCGAGCTATAACAAAATGCATTAAATGTTTACATGTGATATTTAATGAAGGAAGTTGATGAGCTGGAGAAGAGTAAATGATTGGTAAACCGTGTATGAAGATTGTTAAAGAATCTATGGTAAAGAAAGATCGACAGGAAGATCTATAGCTCAGATTGAACCACAATACCCTAACACAAGTTCCAAGGTGAAAATGCAAGTTCCAAGGCGGGGTAAAACATTTTCAGATTGAACGATACATTGAACCTGGACAAGATTGAAGATCTGATGGCTATGATTGATCATGGGAAATGTGATCAAGGAGATTAAGCAGTTGGAAGATTGTTTATAAATAGGAAACTATTAATAAACAATGTATGTGGGCAAGTGTATGCACAAGGATGCTACATAGTGATTACCGAGCACAGAAGCTTGAAGACCTGTTTTGATAACAGAGTATATAGCCCAGCAGAGGGACAAGATAAGTCCTATGAATTGATTGTATTGAGAAAATGAGAATCTGCTTCAACATTTTTAGATGTGAAGTTGCAGACATATTTTTATTACTGTTATTTTGAGAAGTAGCAGAAAATCTCTTAACCGAGTGGACTTAACAGTCTTATTTGTAAAATCCTCTAGCAAGGTGACATTCTTATTGAGTGTTTGAAATTCTTTAACAAGGTCACTTCTAACAAGGTGAAGATCCTAATAGATTTGAGGTAAATCCCTTAACCAGGTCACATCTAGCAATGTGTTTGTAATCTTTAACAAGATTTGCTTTTAACCGAGCATATTCTAGAAGAGTATATTTCTTAGTGGGTCCGAAATCCCACAGTGGTTTTTCCCTATTTGGGTTTCCACGTTAAATCTGGTGTTATATGTTTGTGATCTTATCTATTTATGGGTTTGCATGCATTACTGTTTTTCTGATAAGGTTACCGAGGTTGAAATTGATGTTTTTCATAAGACCTGTTGCTTATCTAGAATGGGTTTGAAGCATTGTGGCAATGGCAAAGCCAGATATAAACATAAGAGTCTGCACCAATTTCAAAGATTTGAAAAAGGCATGTCCTAAAGATGATTTTCCATTCCCCAACACTAATATAATTGTAGACTTATCAATAGGACATGAGATATTTTCATTAATGGATGGATTCTCGGGGTACAATCAAATAAAAATCACCCCTGAAGATCAAGAAAAGATAGCATTCACCTGTGCGTGGGGTATTTACTACTTGAGTGTTATAACATTTGGGATTAAGAATGTGGGAGAAACTTATCAGAGAGCCATGACAACAATTTTCCATGCTATGATGCATACATTTATGGAATATTATGTAGATGACATACTTGAAAAATCTCATACAAGGAAAGAACATTTGAACATCTTGGGCAAGATCTTTAACAATCTTGAACAATATCAATCAAGATTAATCCAAAGAAATGTGCATTTGTAGTAACCTCTGGAAAACTTCTTGGGTACATTATATAAACTCATGGAATTGAAATAGATCTAGAAAAGGTCAAAGCTATCATGGAAATGGAACATAAGTCAATTGTGTTCTCTACAAGGGAGATTGCAATCAATCAAAAGATTTGTCTCTCAATTAGCAAATAAATGTCATCCATTCACTCAACTTTTACACAAGATTGTTTCATTCAAATGAGATCAGAAGTGTGAAGAAGCTTTTATGCAAATCAAAGAATATTTGATGAATCCTCCAGTAATTGTATCACCAATCAAAGGGAAACAACTGTTGCTTTACATCTTAGCAACAAATGTATCACTAGGAGCTCTCTTAGCACAACATGATGAAGAAGGGAAAGAAAGAGGAGTGTATTACATCAGTAGAACACTTATAGGCTATGAATTAAACTATACATCAGTTGAGAAGACATGCCTAGCAGTTGTATTCACAACAAAAATTGCAACATTATATGCTAACTCATTCTGTGAAACTGATAGCAAAAATAAATCCGCTACAGTATTTGTTGAGTAGGTCAAATTTGATAGGAAGACTAGCAAAATGGGTTATGGTACTAAGTGAGTTTGATATAGAATATGTTGATCGAAAATCTATCAAAGAATAGGTCATTGTTGATCAATTGGTTGAAGTACCCTTACAATATGACACACCGTTGCACATCGAATTTCTTGATGCAGACATTCTGACAATAAGCACAAAATTTTGGGAGTTTTACTTTGATGGCTCCTATAAACAATATGGATCAGCTGCTGGAATTTTGTTCATCACAACCCAGGGAAACAAAATTCCAAAATCATATTGACTATAGTTTCCATGCACAAACAATACTGCAGAATATGAAGCATTGATTATTGGGATTTATTGGCATTATGTTATCATTGATGTCAACTGGTATAGAAGGACAATCAGTATCGAAATACAGTTGATGTCTAGTCATTGATGTCAACTACTCTAGAAGGTTACCAGTAAAGAGAGGATGTCAACTAGTAAGTGATGTGTTGAAAGTGAGTGGTTACCAACTAGCATGCTTATGACTAGTCTGTTAGACACAATGCACCACTGAGAGGGGGGTGAATTAGTGGTTCTCAAACATTTCTCTTTTGATATCCTCTATGAGCATACCAAGTAATAGATCTAACTCTATGCAAACTTACCAGTTATTGGGGAGACCTACACAAGAGCAATCACACAAGGAACATCACATAACACCAATATATATGAGGAAAACCCAAGATGGGAAAAACATCGGTAAGCAATGATGTTTTAGACTACTGCTCCAATCTAGCCTCATAATGAAAACACTTTGACAAAGTTTAGGGCACCAACCCCTACACCAAGCTACAACTTAATGTTCTTAAATTAAACTTCAAATACAAAAGTAGTTATCTTGTACAAGTGAATCTTGTAACCATTTCATATGCCTTACTCTGTTGGTAAGATACCCTCCCTGCAACACCAACTCACTTCTCTTGCTTCTCTTCACTTGATGCTTCTCTACCAGTAAGCCCTACCAGTACACCTCTTCTTCTCTTCTTCTCTGTAGGATCTCCTCCTCACTACTCTGCACTTTACCAGTGCTAAACTCTGTCGGTCCACTGTCTACCTTCTTTGTGGCTCTCTTCCCTCTTGCTCTACCGATATAACCACTACAGGTTCTACTCTTCACTCTTCCTCTTGTCTCAGATACTCTCTGAGTACTTGGTTGATTTTCTCTCACATGCAGAAGTAACACTTAGTCACTTCACAATAGCACAATATATTTTTTCTCTTCAGCAACAACACCTAACAATGTCTTTTTCCTTCATATTTAAAGACTGGTTTTCTCGCTGAAAGCTCATTCAAATTCTAGGCAGTTAGAATTTCTTCACCATCCTTGAGACAAACCAAATCTAGTCAAATCCTATCTGATCTAATCTTCCAGACTGCCAGTCTGCACAACTATGGCATTTACGCACCTCTTAGATCATGCCTTCTATCTCTAGAGATCTGTTTTTTACCCTAACGGTTGATCTCTTGGTCAAACAACAAAATTTGGTTATGTTGTTTCCTTCAACCACCTCAATCTCCTTAATCACTCTCAGTTCACTCATAGTTGTCCTCCAGACCTCGAGCCTCAAACCCCTGCAATAGCTCTGCAACATGTCCTATGATTTATGGGATCTTCCATTAATGTCGACAAACCCTGCAAATACCCTGTCAGTGTACATTCCATCTTTATCCAAATGCAGGTTCACCACCTTGAGTCCAAGTGGCATCCATGTCGACCAACTACTAGCTTGGCTCTTCATGTCGGTCTAGATAGGATCACCGACCAAACACTTCTATCGGTTTCTCTTCTCTGCCAGAATACAAACTATTATGGTATCTCACACTCTATCGGTTAACTCATCATGTCTTCTCTCTGTTGAATTGTTGGTGGAATACCTTGAATGGTCATCAGACATGTCTCTTGAGCATTCTCATTCCCATAAGGTGGTAATACATTTGCATCTACACATTGTACATATTACTGGTGGACTTACATACTAGTAAACCTTCCTAATAACACACTGTCATCAACCTTCACCAAACACCATCTGTTAGGACCCAAAGGCAACTGAGAGGGGGGGTGAATCAGTTGTCTAATAATTTCAACCCAATTATAACTTAATCAAACTTTATACTTAATACCGATAAACCAAACTTAATGTCGGTAAACAGATTAACAATTAATATCAATACCAACAAAGTTTAATGCATGAAATAGAAAGAGAAACAACATCCACAACACATAACACAAAGATTTGTACGTGGAAACAGTGTAAGGGGAAAAACCATAGTAAGAAACCTTACCCACAATCAAATGATACTACTACATATACTATGTGTGTACAAATGGGGTCTGCACATATAGAAAGGCCAGCTGCCTAGAGCTCACTGCTCAAACACAAGATGGAAGTCTCACTGACTACAATTGGATGATTAAATCCAATGATAATGTACTGCTCAACGTAGCATCTTCAATGTTGGATTCAGTACTGGTTAAGCTCTAATTATCTCCTTCAAACCTTCCTTGAATCTCCAAATGATGTCTGCATGAGAAGCTCTGCTTATATTCACATATACCGAATATCACAACCTCACCATACCATATTAAATTTCATTACACATAATGTCACAAATGAGATCTTACATATATACCAAAACCTAAGACCAAATGTGTAGGTTGGCTCACTAAGAATATTACAATAAAATCAATTACAACAAGTCAATATGTGATGCATCATGTCAGCTTAATGTTATTACAACAATAACCAATTGATTAAATCATCTCCATAACGTGTCATGTTGATTTGGAATGGATAACACATATCGGTCCATAACCTAGACCAATTTGCTGGTAATAGTAAATATGTAAGGCCGATTAGACCAATATCCTAATCATCAAAACCAAGTGTCCAAACCATGTCTTCGGCATAACCAAGTGATCACCAGATGATAACAAGTCATCCTTAGTGTCGGTGACCGATATAAACTGTCGGTGAACCAAATACTGGTGACTGTGCATAAGTCACTGAACTTGTCGGTGAACATAACCAAAGATCTCTAGAAGGATAGGTGTTGATAAGTGTTGACATCAATGACAAAAATAGTGCAACATATCCATAATACCAATAATCTCCCCCTTTGGCATTAATGGCAACACAAGATGGAAAAACCATCTAAGTGCCAAAGAAGAAATGCCAAAAACCAAAAACCAATAATCTCCAGAATAGATCAATACCAGAAATACAAATACAAATATAGAGAGTAAAAATCTCTCCTCCAATGAATAATCTCTCCCCAAAGGATAATGTGTTTTTCCATAGATATCTCTCTCCCTTTGACATCAAATGCCAAAGCAATACAAATACCAAATACAACCAGTTCCTAGAACTAATTACAAATACCAACTACTCCCCTTGAGAAGTAGCTCTCCTCCATCAAAGCCAGAACAAGATCTCTCTATAAGTTTTGTTGGTTTGATGCCAAGTATCAACTATCTAAGTCTCTACCAGTGAGGGTATAACCCCAAGCTGCTCTTTGAGATATTCAAAAGTTTTCTTATGCAAAGGCTTAGTAAAGATATCTGCAATCTGCTCTTTAGTATTCACATAAACCAATCTCACTTCATTTACTTCAACATTATCTTTCAGGAAATTGAATTTGATAGAAACATGTTTAGTTTTAGAGTGAAATACCAAATTCTTAGATATATCAATTGTTGTCATATTATCACAGTAAATGATTATAGGTTCTTTGCATTTTACCTTTATGTCCTTCAATATTTGCTTGATCCATAATACCTGAGTACAATTAGTTGTTGCTGCAACATATTCTGATTCTGTTGTTGATAATGATGTACAACTCTGTTTCTTGCTCAACCATGAAATCAATCTTCTACCAAGAAAGAATTCCCTGCTGCTGGTGCTCTTTATGTCATCTACATCTCCTACCCAATTACCATCGGTGTATTCACATAAGGAAACATTTTCATCTTTATGATACCATAAACCAAGATTTATTGTGCCTTGCAAATACCGGAAAATCCTTTTCACTGTTGATTCATGATTTTCTCTAGGATTACTTTGAAATCTTGAAACAATACACACTACATTCATTATATCAGGTCTTGTTTGTGTCAAATACAGTAAACCTCCAATCATAGATTAATATCTTGTTGGACTAATAGGAGCTAATTCATCCTTCAATGATAGTTTATCAGTTATAGTCATAGAAGTACTTACCTGTTTATAGTTTTCCATACCAAATTTCTTCATTAATTCCTTCAAGTACTTTGATTGACATAAGAATATACCTTTATCAATCTATGAAATCTGCAATCCTAAAAAGAATTTTATCTCCCCAATCATAGACATTTCAAATTCTTCCTGCATCTAATTAGAAAAGTCATTACACAATCCATCTTATCCTCCAAAAATGATGTCATCAACAAAAACTTCAATAACCAAAATGTCTTCATTAGTCACTTTAAGATATAAGTTGATGTCAACATTACCTTTAGTGTAACCAAGCTTCAAAAGATATTTTTCCAATCTAGCATACCAAGCTCTAGGAGCTTGCTTCAATCCATATAAAGCTTTCCTTAATCTGCAAACCATATCTTTGTCATTTGTCAAAGAAAATCCATCAAGTTGTTCAATGTAAACTTCCTCTTCAAGATCACCATTCAAATCTGCACATTTGACATCCATTTGATATACTTTATAGTTCTTGTGTGCTGCAAATGCAAGCAATAATCTAACTGCCTCGATTCTAGCTACCGGTTTAAAGGTTTCATTGTAGTCAATTCCCTCTTTTTGTGAATATCCCTTACACACTAATCTTTCTTTGTTTCTGATTACCTTACCATCTTCATTAAGTTTATTTTTGAATACCCATTTAGTTCCAATTACATTTTTATTTTTAGGCTGGGGAACCAATGTCCATTTATTGTTCTTTTCAATTTGTTCCAATTCATCTTCCATAGCTTTAATCCAATGTTTAACTTCACATGCCTCAATAATAGATGCTGGTTCAATTTGAGAAATTAAACATACCTCTTCATTTTCCAGTCTCCCTCTTGTCATAACTCCTTGATACTTATTCCCAATTATCTTACTTTCAGATTGATTCATTATTACATACTTGGGTGTGTTCACTTGTTTTTGTTCTTCAGTCACTGTGGAATTCTTTGATGATGCCGGTGTGACTGGATCAACATTCTATACCGGTGCACTCTGTATAGGTTTATTTGTGATTATCTCAACTGTCAGTTTAGAATCCATAGATCTTGAATTTCCTCTAAAGTGTTCATCTATCTTCACATTTGCACTCACAATGATTTTCTACAATCTTTTATTGAAATATCTATATGCTTTGCTCTTAGATGAATAACCAAGAAATATTCCTTAATCACTTCTAGGATCAAATTTACCAATATACTCATCTCTTCTAATGTATCATTTGCTTCCAAATATTCTGAAGTACTTAAGAGTGGGAATATTACCAAACCATAGTTCATAGGGTGTCTTACTAGTTTCACCTTTGATATGAACTCTGTTGAAAGTGTAAACTGTTATATTCACTGCTTCTCTCCAATACACATGAGGTAGATTTGCTTCTAATATCATACTTCTAGCTGCATCCAAAATAGTTTTGTTCTTCCTTTCCACAACTCCATTTTGCTGAGGTGTCTAGGGTGCTGATAGTTCTCTTTTAATTGCATTCACTTCACAAAATGTATTGAACTCAGATGTAAATTCACCTCCTTTATCTGATCTTGAACATTTGATTTTCTTACCGGTTTCATTCTCTACAAGTGCCTTGAACAATTTGAATTTTCCAAAAGCTTCAGATTTCTCCCTAAGAAAAGTAACCCAACACATTCTAGAATAGTCATCAATGATTAGCATACAGTATCTATCTCCTTGTAGACTTCTTGTTCTTGCCGGACCACATAAGTTAGTATGAATTAAATCAAGAACATCATTGGTTTTCTCAGAAATACTCTTAAAGGGTGTTCTAGCTTGGTTTCCCAATTGACATTCCTTACATACTAGATTATGATGTTTTACAATCTTAGGTAAATCCCTTACTGCCTTAGATGAACTAATCTTTACAATGCAGTCAAAATTCACATGACAGAGTCTTTTATGCCATAACCAACTTTCATCAATATGTGCAATCAAGCATGTCTTTTCAATGTTATTCAAATGAAATATATTACCTCTAGTCTAATTACAGGTTGCAATTTCCAAACTAGTTATGTTCATGATTTTGCATTTACCATTCTTGAATTGTAACTAAAATCCTTTTTCAACTAATTGACCAATATTCAAAAGATTATGCTTCAAACCCTCAGCATAATAGACATTACCAGTATTGTGCTTACCATCAAAAGATATAGTGCCTTTTTCTATGATCAAACAAGCTTTGTCATCTCCAAATCTTATTAAACCTCCATTGTATTCCTGAAAAGATAAAAATTTACTTTTATCGCCAGTCATATGATGTGAACATCCAGAATCTATAATCTATTCATCCTTTTCTTCAATTTTAGCTGCTAAGGCCTGCTCTATCAATGGAACAATAGGTGTCAGTTGATCTTCTATTATTGCAACAAAAGCCCATCCATTGTCTCCTGGTTCTTCATCAGAATCATCAGTAAATCCTTCATCAACATAGTAACATGATTTATCTCTATTCTTCTTAAATTTGTATCTCTGATATTCAGGGTTAGGCTTATATGTTCTTTTAGCTTCATCTCTCAATCTTGCATGTCTATCTAGACACCTAGATGCCATATGACCAATTTTATTGTAGTTAAAACATTTAAAAGGTGATTTACCTTCATATTTACTTACAATAGGACCTTTAGGCATTTTCCTTGCAAATAGTGCTTCAAGCTCTTCAAGTTCTCTTGCATAAAGTGTTTTCCAATCAGATTTATAAGATGATGATGAAGATGTGGCAGATGATGATTCTTTGAAGGCTAAATCTGTCTTAATTATAGCAATGGGACCAAACTCTTCAAGCTCAAATGTTGTAAGTTTTCCAACCAAGATATCTCTAGATACTAATGTATTAGGCATAGTTCTCAACTCATTAATAGTAGTTACTTTCATTTTTATGTCCGTGGCAATGCTCTTAAAAATTTAGAAACAATTTCATCTTCACTTAAGGTACCTCCACAACATTTATTCCCGAAACAATTTCATCAACCCTTTCCATAAAAGCAAAAATTATTTCATCTTCTTCCATTTTTAAATTTTCATACTTGACCTGGAAGCATTCCAGTTTTGCAATTTTGATAGTGGAATCTCCTTCATTCAATGTCTCTAATTTATCCAATACAACTTTAGCAGTAGATCGGTCTGATAATCCCATGATTTGTTGATCTGATAAGGTGCTCAAAAGTGCTTCTCTTGCTTTGCAATCATTCTCTTGATCTTTATCCAATGTAGGTGGAATAGGTTGACTCTATGTAACATCCCATATGTCTTTTCCAATGCAATTCAGATGTGTCTCTATTCTGATCTTCCATATACCATAGTTAGTTCCATCAAGTTTCAGATTGTCCTTCCTGAAATAGTTAGTTTCCATAGAATCTCCTCAAGCTGTTAAACTTCTACAAAAAGAGGACTTGGCTTTGATACCAATTGCTAGGACCTGAAGGCAACTAAGAGGGGGGGGGGGGTGAATCAGTTGTCTAATAATTTCAACCCAATTTTAACTTAATCAAACTTAATGTCGGTAAACAAATTAACAGTTAATATGAATATCGGTAAAGTTTAATGCATGAAACAGAAAGAGAGACAACATACACAACACATAACACAGATATTTGTACGTGGAAACCCTGTAAGGGGAAAAACCATTGTGAGAAACCTTACCCACAATAAAATGATACTATTGCAGATAATATGTGTGTACAAATGGGGTCTACACATGCAGAATGGCCAGCTACCTAGAGCTCACTGCTCAAACACAAGATGGGAGTCTCACTGACTACAATTGGATGATTAAATCCAATGATAATGTACTGCTCAACGTAGCATCTTCAATGTTGGATTTAGTACCGGTTAAGCTCTGATTATCTCCTTCAAACCTTCCTTGAATGTTCAAATGATATTTGCATGAGTAGCTCTTCTTATATCCACATATACTGAATATCACAGCCTTACCATACCATATTATATTCCATTACACATAATCTCACAAAAGAGATCTTACATATATACCAGAACCTAAGACCAAATGTGTAGGTCGGCTCACTAAGAATATTACAATAAATCAATTACAACAAGTTAATATGTGATGCATCATGTCGGCTCAATGTAATTACAACAATAACCAATTAATTAAATCATCTCCATAACATGTCGTGCTGATCTGGAATAGATAACGCATGCCAGTCCATAACCTAGACCAATTTGTCGGTAACAGTAAATATTTCAGGCCAATTAGACCAATATCCTAATCATCAAAACCAAGTGTCCAAACCATGTCTTTGACATAACCAAGTGATCTCTAGATGATAATAAGTCATCCTCAATGCAGGTGACCAATATAATGTTGGCAATATAGCATTATAACAGACAATGAAAGATTGTTGGCATTCCAATAAGGATATTGAGAAGGTTGTTGATGATTATGGATATAACTGATTAAGGATGTTTTATTGTCTTGACATTATTTTGTCATTGATGTGAAGAAATTGATTTTCTAATTCAGTATGATGTTGCCATATCTTGAGAAGTATGATTTGAAGATTATAAAGATGTTGGTAAAAGACACAAGAAAGAATATGATGAATAAGAGGACCAATAAGGTATTCAATGGGCAACTAGTACCGAGTCAGACAATGATGAGATCATGATGTTTTAGATTGTTTTAACATCATACATATGTTGTAAATTATAAAGGTTAATACTGTACTATGTTATCAAGCAAAGAACCTAGTCAGTAATCCCTAAGGAACCTAGTCGGTAAACCCTAAGGTTATCGCTATCGGTTAATGAGGTGGAATGTCTACCGAGTGAAGTTTAGTATTCACCGAGTTGTTACTGAGTTGTAACTGAGCTATAATAGAATGCATTAAATGTTTACATGCGGTATTTAATGAAGGAAGCTGATGAGCTGGAACTGATTAAATGATTGGTGAGCTGTGAATGAATTTTGTTAAAGAATCTAAAGCAATGGAAAGTCGGCATGAAGATTTACAGGTTAGATTGAACCGCAATACCCTGGTACAAGTTCCAAGAAATGTATGTAAGTTCCAAGGCAGGGTAAAACATTTTCAGATCGAAAGATGCATTGAACCTAGACAAGATCGAAGATCTGATGGCTATGATTGATCATGGGAAATGTGATCAAGGAGATTAAGTGGTTACTTAATTGTTTATAAATAGGAAACTGTTGATAAATAATGTATGCGGGCAAGTGTATGCACAGGGATGCTACATAGTGATTACCGAGCACAGAAGCTTGAAGAACTGTTAGAATAACAGAGTATAGAAGCCCAATAGATAGACAAGATTAGTTCTATGTCTAGATTATATTGAACAAATAGGAATCTGCTTTAGCATTTTAGATGTGAAGTTGCAAATAGATTTAATTACTGTTATTTTGTGAAAGTGACAGAAAATCTCTTAATCGAGTGGACTTAACAATCTTATTTGTAAAACCCTCTAGCAAGGTGACATTCTGATTGAGTGTTTGAAATCCTTTAACAAGGTCACTTCTAACAAGGTGAAGATCCTAACAGATCTGAGGGAAATCCCTTAACCGGGTCACATCTAGCAATGTGTTTGTAATCTTTAACAGGATTTGCTTTTAACTAAGCATATTCTAGAAGAGTATAATTCTTAGTGGGTCCGAAATCCCACAATGGTTTTTCCCTATTTGGGTTTCCATGTTAAATCTGGTGTTATGAGGTTTATGATGTTTATATGCTTTTGAGTTTGCATGTTTAACAGTTTTGGTTATATTAATGAAGTATATGTTACCTAGTTTGAATTTGATGTTTTTATGGATGATTAAGTTTGTATGACTCACCCCCCCCCCCCGCCCTCATCTTGTTGGTTATTGGATCTATACTTATATTAAGTATCAAAACTATCATATAACTTGTCGGTGAACCAAATACCGGTGACTGTACATAAGTCACTGAACTTGTCAATGAACATAACCAAAGATCTCCAGAAGGATAGGTATTGATAAATGTTGACATCAATGACAAAACCAGTGCAACATATCCATAATACCAACACCATCTTCAGTCAATCCACTTCCTCTATTTGTATCTGCTCAGCCTTGCCTTCTCCTTTATCAGCTAGGACCATATCACGACTGGTTTGTCAAGATGGCAAACACATCACATTCCTTCTGTACCAACATTTCCACATGCCTTTACCTCTTCTCTCTTATCTTAGAGAATCATGATGCACACCATGCATACCTGGAGATAAGTTCCACTTATCGGTGGAGTGGCATCTTGCCTTTTGCATCCTACAGTGTTCTCATTTGACTTCTCTATTTGTGCAACATTTCTTCAAACAGGCACATGTGATCCGATGTGGGCACATTTATTGTCAGTCATCTCTTCATAAGGTAACTGCATCTTCATCAGGTGAGAGTCCTATTGTCCTACAACCTTACAGCATAATACCTATTCATTCTTCTCCTCTAGTGTTGATGTGATTTAGGTAACATTCTACCTATTCATCACAAACAACCGCTCAAACACCTTGATCATACTTCTTGTACACTACTTCTTGTCAACACATCACTTACTAGTTCACATCCTTTTCTTACTAGTGATATAGTGTACTAGTATTGATCACCTTACCATCTCATCTACACAAGTCAGGCACTAACTCATGTACCAGTGACTCCTTGGGTCATCTTCCTTACCTTATCGGTGTTTTGTAACACATGCAGGTAGGTACTCCTATACCGGTTGACATCAATGAGAGAAAAATGCCAACAATCTTTCCCTTTGGCATTGATGTTAACTCTTCTAGTATCTAACATACTACATAATCCTTCTCCCCGTTACTGTGATCCATGGATTCTCACACATGTAGTATGTAGTATACTACAATCATTCTTCTCCCCCTTTGACAACAATGACAAAGGGCACTGTTAGGAGATCATTCCTCCTTGAATTTACCAAGTAATGACATAATTGTTTCTCCCCCTTTGACTTTACCATATGTCTCTCCTTCTTTGATACTAATTGTTACAAATTTTTACATTTTCTCAAGTCATAGCTCTTGAGATGAGAGACTCAACCATCAACTGACACAATTGAGCATGCAATCTTGAAACCATTTATTTAAAACACTCAAATGCTGAGGGATGTGTCAGTGAACACTACTCACTTGCTGATCAACCTACATCACTTCTTGTTTGATCAAAATTTCTTTAGGAATCAAGTGTGATTGTACTACCAATACAACCAACCAGAGGATAGGTAGATACCCCTTGAATGAAATTCTCTTGGGTATTCCTACTACAATTTTCATCATCTACGTTTTGGACAATCAGTATCCTTATCAGTTCAAGCATGTTGGCTCTGCATCATGAGCACTTGAACTCCCCCTAAGTTACACATCTTAGGTTCTCATTATCAGTCAGGTCCAATACTGGGACTCCAATCTTCACCATATACCATTTAAGCTGAGCATATATGATCATCGGATGATTCTTCACTTCCCTTGTATCCACAACAACTTATGACATGATCCTAAATTCACACAATGCCATACAATGACATCATCATGCCAAAAATAAGCCAGTTAGTCCAAAGATATGCAAGCCTGCATGATCAACAACCAGCCCACTCATGTCGTTCAAGTCTTCATCAACACCACCTACGATATAGATTCACTCCATGCTACCAAGGCTATTGTAATGATCTCCAACTTCTTTGTCTTACATAACCTGCAAGTACCTATTGTCAGTCATACCAGTAACAATCCACACATACCAGTTGCTTACACTAGTCCATTAACACTACCGAAGAACCTTCATGTGACTCCTGACATCTTGTGTTGCCATGTATCTGATTCCAACTATTATCTTGCCATACACAGACACATTAGAAGTGATCCAACATTCATCTGTAGGTGTGTAGTCAAGGAAACCTTTACACACACTTATCTTTTCATTTTCATTCTTCATACCGGTAACAACATGTCCTTCCATGTTGCCTTCATTACTAGGGGGTGAATGATAAGTTCAATGTACTAATCCTCTGAGGTCCTACATCTCCTTTAGGCCTTAGGAGACATCACCTATGCAGTGAGTGCACAGTGGCAGTCCATGGTCTTCTTCCTCCATACCTGCTTGGTCTCATTCTTTCTCTCATTTTAAGACCTGGGAGTAGGTCTTTCCTTCTTCTGTTGATGGTTCCTTTCATTTCCTAATTCTCCATTACTGCCAGAAGTAGTGCCATAGTAGCACACAACATCCATCCCAACTTCATGTTTGGGGAATCTCTTGACATACCAGTTTGACCATCTTCTCTTGGTCATGTTGTTGTGAATAGCAATTGGAACCGGTCAACCTCTTGCTCCTGCAAGGACATTTTTCCTTTGGTTCCATGCAAGTCTCTGACTTCCATATTCTCTATATGCACTTTTCTATAGAGCATGGTTATACCGGCCACCATGTGACTGCAGGTTCCTCTTCCTACACTCAGACTCTTTATGGCCAAAACCATTGCAGTTATGACAAACAACATTTGCATAACTGGGAGAGGGGACATGCATGTATCTACTCCTGGGTACATTTTTCTCATATGCATGATGTCCATGAGATCCTATATTATTATTTCTAGATTTATTTATACATTCCTCTTCCCTATGGCCATAAGCATTACATGCAGAGCAGTAATCGGTAAAGGATGGCATATGACTTACAAAATTATTTCGCCATGCATGAGGAGATCCTACCAATTTTGTATCTCCATTTCTTCTTCTTTGAGAATGGATCCCTGGTTGTCCATTCTGTGTATCCCTCCTATCTGATCTCTTTTTCTCCCACACTAGCTTCCTCCTGTGGGTGGTAGCATTTCTTTGTCCTCTACTGGTAGAGGGTCTTTTTTTTGTTGCTTCCTTATCTTCCTACTTCTAGTGAAGTTGTCTTCTCCCATTTTCCCTTTACCTTTGGGATCTATATTTTTCCTTCTTCTTGCAACACTAGACTTCTTTTCTATCTATAGGTCCTCATGGATAGTTTTTAGATCAACTTTCCTCCGGGGAGCATTTCTCACTATGAAGATCTATCCCTTGTTCTCTCCACTTGAGGAGACAAATTGAATGTCACTGTGGGGGATATTCTTGCTGGTGGAGCATTCACTGGAACCACTTCCTAACCCCTCAGTATCCTTGGCATGCTTTTGCTGCATCAACATCATGTCCAAGGCATTATTGCTACCATCAAACCAGGTTCTTGCCTTGAGCTCATCCTTACACCTCTCTGTAGGTCCCAGAGACAACTGAGAGGGGGGGTGAATTAGTTGTCTAATCAATTCAAACCAAAACTTATTAACCAACTTAATGCTTAATACCGGTAAATTAGTTAAGTATGCCGATAAACAGTGTTAACAGAAAATTGCTATACCGGTAAGAATTAATGCATGAAACATAAGCACAAAGTCATCCACAACACATGACACCAATATTTGTACGTGGAAACCCTGTAAGGGCAAAAACCACAGTGGGAAACCTTACCCACAATCAGATGATACTACTGCAGATAGTAAGTGTACAAAAGGGGTCTGCACATACAGAAAGGCCAATAGCCTAGAGCTCACTGCTCAATCACAAATGGGAGTCACACTAACTGCAGTTGGATGGTTAAATCCAATAAGAATGTACTGCACAAAATAGCATCTTCATATGTTGGATTCAGTATTAGTGTAATGCTGATATGCTTCTACAAAAACCTAACTTCACCTTCAAATGATGTCTTCATGTATTCCTCTTCTTAATCTCACATATACCTTCACACAATTCTTTTTCGCATTCCACACTTGATCTTACAAATAAGATCTTACATTTATACCATACCCTAAGACCAATTTTAGTAGGTTGGCTCTACAAGATATTACAATAAAAACATTTTACAAATAATACAATATCGATGCAATAACTGATTGAACATGTTAGCTTAATGTGTTTACAACAATAATAAATCATCTCCATAGCGTGCCATGTTGATTTGGAAAAGATAAACTTGCTGGTGAAACCCTAGATAACCTAGACCTATTTGCCGGTAAAAACAAATATGCAAATAAGAATATACCAATGATTATTACTTGAAAATAAAGTGTCCACATGATGTCTTTGAGATTACCAAGTCTCTTCCATGTCATTGCAGGTACCAGTGAACATTATATCCTGTCGGTGAACCATATACCCTGCTAGTGAACCATATACCAGTAACTGTTGCATAGTTTACTATTTGCCAGTGAATGTTGCTGGATCTCCAAAGTAGGTGTATTTAGTAGGTGTTGACATCAATGACAAAACAATACCAAAATACCAACAATCTCCCCCTTTGGCATTGATGGCAACACAAGATGGAAAAACCATCAAAGTGCCAAAATAGAAATGCCAAGTGTAAAACCAACAATCTCCATTTCTCCCCCTGGGAGTAACATGTGTTTATCCAAAGATTTATTTTCAATACCAATCTCTCATACCAATCTCTCCTTAAATGTGTTTTTCAAAATCTCTCCCCAAAAAGATAATGTGTTTTTCCATAGATTTCTCTCCCCCTTTGACATCAAATGCCAAAGTCACAAAAAGTTCATACAAAATACCAACTACTCCCCCTGAGAAGTAGCTTCCTCATCAAATACCAGAATAAAAGATTTGTCCATTTAATTCTGCTGGTTGATGACAATCATCAACTGTTTAAGTCTCTACCGGTGGAGGTATGACTCTCTACCGGTGGAGGTATGACTCCGAGCTAATCTCTGAGATACTCAAAAGTTTCCTTAGGCAAAGGTTTTGTGAAAATATCTGCAAGCTGTTCTTTAGTATTCACATAAACCAGTTTTATCTCCTTTTCTTCAACTTTTTCCCTTAGAAAATTCAGTTTGATAGAAACATGTTTTGTTTTAGAATGTAATACTGGATTCTTAGATATATCAATTGCTGTAGTGTTATCACAATATATAGTAATAGGTTCCTTGCATTTTACCTTTATGTCTTTCAACATTTGCTTAAGCCAAAGTACCTGTGTACAGTTTGTTGCTGCTACAACATGTTCTGATTCTATTGTTGATAAAGATGTACAACTCTATTTCTTACTTAACCAAGAAACTAATCTCTTTCCAAGAAAGAATACTCCTCCAGTGGTGCTTTTTCTATCATCTACATCTCCTACCCAATTTGCATCTATGTATGTATATAAATCAAAATTTTCATCTTTAGGATACCATAATCCAAGATTTGTTGTGCCTTGTAAGTACCAGAAAATCCTTTTAACTGCCGATTCATGATTTTCCCTAGGATTACTCTGAAATCTAGAAACTATACATACTACATTCATAATATCAGGTCTGGTTTGTGTCAAATATAGTCAACCTCCTATCATAGATTTGTATCTAGTTGGATTAATAGGTGTAGATTCATCCCTCTGAGATAATTTGTCATTTGTAGTCATAGGTGTGCTTACCGGTTTAGAGTTCTCCATCCCAAATTTCTTAAGTAGTTCTTTCAAGTATTTAGATTGACTCAAAAATATGCCTTTATCAGTCTGTAAAATCTGCAATCCTAAGAAGAATTTTATTTCTCCGATCATAGACATTTCAAATTCATGCTGCATTTCAAGAGAAAATTCTTTGCATAATTCATCTTCTCCTCCAAAGATTATATCATCAACAAATACTTCAATAATCAAGATGTCATCATTAGTTACTTTGTAATATAAATTGCTATCTGCATTTCCTTTAGTAAAACCAATCTTTAAAAGATAATTATCCAATCTTGCATACCAAGCTCTTGGAGCTTGTTTTAATCCATACAGAGCTTTTCTTAATCTGCAAACCATATCATTGTCATTTGTCAAGGAAAATCCATCAGGTTGTTCAATATAGACTTCCTCTTCAAGATCTCCATTTAAAAATGCACATTTGATATCCATTTGATAAACTTTGTAATCCTTGTGAGCTGCAAAGGCCAAGAATAATCTAACTGTCTCAATTCTGGCTACCGGTGCAAAGGTTTCATTGTAATCAACTCCTTCTTTCTGAGAATATCCCTTACACACTAGTCTTGCTTTATTTCTGACAACCTTACCATCTTCATTGAGTTTGTTTCTAAATACCCATTTGGTTCCAATTGCATTTTTATTTTTAGGCTGGGGAACTAATGTCCAAGTATTATTTTTCTCAATTTGTCCTAATTCTTCTTCCATAGCTTTAATCCAAAATTTATCTTCACATGCCTCATTGATAGATAATGGTTCAATTTGAGAAATAAGACATACCTCTTCATTTGCCAGTCTTCCTCTTGTCATGACTCCTTTAAATTTGCTTCCAATTATCTGATCTTTAGAATGATTCAGTCTTACATACCGGGGTGTCTTAGTCTGTTGTTGTTCTTCATTTACTATGGAATCTTCTGATGATACTGGAGTAATTGGATCATCATTCTGTACCAGTGGATTTATTGTAGGCTTGTTTGTCATAATTTCTATTACTGGTTCAGAGTCTATATACCTTGAAGTTCCTCTAAATTGTTCATCAATCTTTACATTTGTACTCTCAACAATTTTCTGTAATCTTTTATTAAAACATCTATATGCTTTACTCTTAGATGAATAACCAAGAAATATTCCTTCATCACTTCTAGGATCAAACTTGCCAATATACTCATCTCTTCTAATATAACATTTACTTCCAAAAATTCTGACATACTTAAGAGTAGGAGTATTACCAAACCATAGTTCATGAGGGGTCTTACCGGTTTCACCTTTGATGTGAAATTTGTTGAATGTATAGACAACAGTGCTTACTGCCTCTCTCCAGTACACATGTGGTAGATTTGCTTCTGATAACATACTTCTTGCTGCATCCAAGATAGTTTTGTTTTTCCTTTCAACAACTCCATTCTGTTGTGGTGTCTGAGGTGTTGATAACTGTCTTTTGATTCCATTTACTTCATAGAATGTATTAAAATCTTTAGATGTGAATTCTCCTCCTTGATCTGATCTTAAACATTTAATTTTCTTACCAGTTTCATTTTCAACCATTTCTTTGAATAGTTTGAACTTCCCAAGTGCTTCTAATTTTTCTCTGAGAAAAGTAACCCAACACATTCTAGAATAATCATCAATAATTAGAATGAAATATCTATCACCTTGTAAGCTTTTAGTTCTAGCTGGACCACATAAATCAATGTGAATTAAATAAAGGGCATTATTGGATTTTTCTGGAATACTTTTGAAACTAGCTCTAACTTGTTTTCCAAATTGACATTCCTTGCAAATTGTATTATGAGGTTTCACAATTTTAGGTAGATCTCTAACTAGCTTAGAAGTACTGATTTTTACCATGCAATCAAAATTTACATGACATAGTCTTTTATGCCATAGCCAACTTTCATCTATATGTGCAATTAAGCATGCCTTTTCACTGTTATTCAAATGAAAGATATTACCTCTAGTCTAATTACCGGTTGCAACTTCCAAACCAGTTCTATTCATGATTTTGCATTTTCCATTTTTGAATTGTAACTGAAAATCTTTCTCAACCAATTGGCCAACACTTAAAAGATTATGTTTTAATCCTTCAACAAAGTAGACATTGTCAGTGTTATGTTTACCATCAAGAGATATTGAACCCTTGCCTTTGATTGAATAGGCTTTGTCATCTCCGAATCTTACTAAACCTCCATTGTATTCTTGAAAGTTCAAGAATTTGCCTGTCTCCAGTCATGTGATGCGAGCATCCTGAGTCAATAATCCATTCATCCTTTGATTCAACTTTAGCTGCTAGGGCTTATTCTACCGGTTGAGGACTAGGTACTGGTTGATCTTCTGTTATAGCAACAAAGACCCATCCATTGTCTGTTGGATCCTCATCAGAATCATCAGTCACACCTTCATCAGCAATGTAACAAGATTTATCTTTGTTTTTCTTAAATCTGTATCTCTGATATTCAGGATTAGGTTTGTATGTTCTTCTAGCTTCTTCTCTTAGTCTAGCATGTCTATCAGGACATCTTGAAGCCATATGACCAATCTTATTGTAGTTAAAACATTTAAAGGGTGCTTTACCTTCATACTTACTTCCAATTGGGCCTTTTGGTATTTTTCTTGCAAATAGTGCTTCAAGTTATTCAAGCTCTTCATTCTCCTTCTTGGTTTCTTCAAGTTCTCTTGCATAAAAGGCTCTCTAGTCTAATTTGTCAAAGGATGGAGTAGATTACGTTGATGCTTTGAAGGCCAAATCAGTTTTTATAGTAGTAACATGACCAAATTCCTCAATTTCAAAAGCTGAAAGTTTTCCAATCAATGTATCCCTAGTTACTGATGTATTAGGCATTGTTCTCAACTCATTTATAGCAGTAGCCTTCATTTTATATGCTGGTGGTAGATCTCTTAAAATTTTTGAAACAATCTCATCTTCACTTAAGGTTCCTCCACAAAATTTGATACCCAAAACAATTTCATTTACCCTTTCCATAAAAGCAGAGATCATTTCATCTTCTTCCATTTTTAGATGTTTATACCTGACTCAGAAGCTTTCAAGTTTTGCAATTTTGACTGTGGAATCCCCTTCATTCAGTGTTTCCAAATGATCCCAAATAGCTTTTGCAGTGGACCTATCTGATAATCCCATGATTTGTTGATCTGATAATGCGCTCAAGAGTGCTTCTCTTTCTTTGCAATCGTTTTCTTCATCTTTGGCTAAAGTAGTGGGAGCAACCTGACCAGCTACAGCAGCAGTATAACCATTCTTAGTAACTTCCCAGATTTCTTTACCAATGCAATTCAGATGTGTCTCCATTCTGATTTTCTATATCCCATAGTTGGTTCCATCAAGTTTAGGACTATCCTTTCTAAAATAATTAGTAGACATTGGATCTCCTCAAGTTGTTAAACTTCTACAAAAAAAGAGGACTAGGCTTTGATACCAATTGTAGGTCCCAGAGACAACTGAGAGGTGGGGGTGATTCTGTTGTCTAATAAATTCAAACCAAAACTTATTAACCAACTTTATGCTTAATACCGGTAAATCAGTTAAGTATGCCGGTAAACAGTGTTAACAGAAAATTGCTATACCGATAAGAATTAATGCATGAAACATAAGCACAAAGTCATCCACAACACATGACACCAATATTTGTACGTGGAAACCCTATAAGGGGAAAAACCACGGTGGGAAACCTTACCCACAATCAGATGATACTACTACAGATAGTAACTATACAAAAGGGGTCTGCACATGTAGAAAGGCCAACAGCCTAGAGCTCACTGCTCAATCACAAATGGGAGTCACACTAACTATAGTTGGATGGTTAAATCCAATAAGAATGTACTGCACAAAATAGCATCTTCATATGCTGGATTCAGTACTAGTGTAATGCTAATATGCTTCTACAAAAACCTAACTTCACCTTCAAATGATGTCTTCATGTATTCCTCTACTTAATCTCGCATATACCTTCACACAATTCTTTTTCGCATTCCACACTTGATCTTACAAATAAGATCTTACATTTATACCATACCCTAAGACCAATTTTAGTAGGTCAGCTCTACAAGATATTACAATAAAAACATTTTACAAATAATACAATATCGATGCAATAACCAATTGAACATGTCGGCTTAATGCATTTACAACAATAATAAATCATCTCCATAGCATGCCATGCTGATCTGGAAAAGATAAACCTGCCAGTGAAACCCTAGATAACTTGGACCTATTTGCTGGTAAAAGCAAATATGCAAATAAGAATATACCAATGATTATTACTTGAAAATAAAGTGTCCACATGATGTCTTCAACATTACCAAGTGTCTTCCATGTCATTGTAGGTATCGATGAACATTATATCCTATCGGTGAACCATATACCCTGCTGATGAACCATATACCGGTAATTGTTGCATAGTTTACTATTTGCCGGTGAATGTTGCTGGATCTCCAAATTAGGTGTATTTAGTAGGTGTTGACATCAATGACAAAACCATACCAAAATACCAACACTCTCAAGGTAAATTTAGAGAGTCTCCATTTCTACAACCAGCTACAGATATTCTTCATTTTTTACTTCTATCCTAGATGCTAGATCTTTACACTAGCACTCCTCATTGTTCTCTGCCTAAGACTTCAACTTTGAGATGAATTTCTTAGACTCTTCAAGGCATTTTGTCAGTCGGTTTTGCTCAACTATAGTAGAATTCTTGAATAGCTTGTATTCATTTCTCAAGTTTTCCCTTTCACTTTCCTTGGAGTCCAAAACTAATTTCAAATCATCAGTCAATATTATTGTCTCTTCTAGTTGAGAGGTCAATAAGCCAACCTTCTAGTTTGACACATCAAGGCAGGTTCTCAACTGACTGAAGTCTTCATGAACTAATCTTTTGTAGATCTTAAAATCATTTCTGACATTTTGAAGCTCTTCTAGAGAACTTACCAGTTCACACTCAAGATCTACTTCTGCATCTTCTTCTTCCCCTTCACTACCAAATAGATATTGATGACTAGATCTATCTTCCTTGGTACTTCCAAATGTTTGCTCCTCTTCTTCAGATTCTTGAGCCATGAAAAGGTGGGTTCCTTCTTCATTACTTATGTTGCCGCTAGCAAATCTATCTTCATCATCCTCACAAACATGAGATGTATTTCTCACACTTCCTTCACATGCTAGCTCTGCAGATGTGGGCTCATTTCCATAGAGCTTCTTCAATGTTTCCCATAAGCTCTTTGCTATTGTGCATATTTCCACGTATAAGGAGACAACATTGGTGAGTCCACTGAATATACCCTTCATGGCTTCTTCATTGCATTGGTTTCTTCTTTCATCTATAGATTTGGTAGGAAGAATTTTTTCTTGGGGAGACTATCAACTAATTCCATTCCTAAAGAGGATAGGAAGACTTCCATTCTGCAACTCCAAATAGAGAAGTTTGAACCATGGAGCAGAAATTGACATTAAAAAACTATTGTGTCCTTAGGCCAGAATCTACCCAAGTTGGAGAACACTCTTCTAACTAGGAACCTAGGCTCTGATACCAATTGTTAGACACAATGCAACACTGAGAGGGGGGTGAATCAGTGGTTCTCAAACTTTTCTCTTTTTCTATCCTCTATGAGCATACTAGTTAATAGATCTAAATCTATGCAGACTTATCGATTAGTGGGGAGACCTACACAAGAGCAATCACACAAGGAACATCACATAACACCAATATATACGAGGAAAACCCAAGATGGGAAAAACCTTTGTGAGCAATGTTACTGGAGACTACTGCTCCAATCCAAGCTCACAATGAAGACATTGTTACAAAGTTTAGGGCACCAACCCAAGGAGCACCAAACCCTGACTTTATGGGCTACAACTCAAAGGAGCACCAACTCCTAACTTTATGGGCTACAACTGAAAGGAGCACCAACCCCTGCACCAAGCTACAACTCAATGTTCTTAAAGTAAACTTCAAATAAAAAAGTAGTTATCTTGTTACAAGTGAATCTTGCAACCATTTCATATACCTTACTCTACCGATAAGATACCTTCTTTGTAACACTGACTCACTTCTCTTGTTGCTCTTCACTTGTTTCTTCTCTGTTAGTAAGCCCTACCGGTACACCTCTTCTTCTCTTCTTCTCTGCAGGATCTCCTCCTCACTTCTCTACACATTACTAGTGCTTAACTCTGTCGGTCCAATATTTACCATCTCTGCAACTCTCTTCCCTCCTACTCTACCAGTATAACCACTACCGATTCTTCTTTTCACTCTCCCTCTTGTCTCAGATATTCTCTAAGTACTTGGTTGATTTTATCTCACATGCAAAAGTAACACTTAGTCACTTTGCAATAGCACAATATATTTTTTCTCTTTAGTAGCAACACCTAACACTGTCTTTTTCCTTCATATTTATAGACTGGTTTTCCCGCCGAAAGCTTATTCAAATTCTAGGTGGTTAGGGTTTCTTCATAATCCTTGAGGGAAACCAAATCCAATTAGATCCTATCTGATTTGATCTTCCAGATTGTCAGTCTGCACAACTCTACCATTTACGTGCCTCCTAGATCACGCCTTCCATTTCTAGCTATCTACTTTTTACCCTATCGGTTGATCTCTTGGTCAAATGCCAAGATTTGGTTATGTTGTTTCCTTCATCTGCCTCGATCTCCTCAATCACTTTTAGCTAGTTCATAGTTTTCCTCCAAACCTCGAGCCTCAAACCCATGCAACATCTCTACAACATGTCCCATGATTTGTGGGACCTTACATTAATGTCGACCAACCCTGAAACTACCCTGTCGGTGTGTATTCCATATTTATCCAAATGCAGGTTTGCCACCTTGAGTCCAAGTGGCATGCATGTAGACCAACTGCCAGCTTGGCTCTTTATGTTAGTCTAGATAGGATCACCGACCAAACACTTCTATCGGTTTCTCTTCTTTGGTGGTATACAAACCCTATCGGTATCTCACATTCTATTGGTTAACTGATCATGTCTTCTCTCTGCTGACCTACTGATGGAACACCTGAACCAATTTCTAGACATGTCTCTCTTGAGAATGCTCATTCTAACAAGGTGGGAAGACATTTGCATCTACACCTTGCAGATATTACCGGTGGACTTACATACCGGTAAACCTTCTTGATGACACTTTGTCATGAACCTTCACCAGACACAATCTTCAGGTAGACCACTTCCTCTATTTGCATCTACTCAACCTTTCCTTCTCCTTGATTAGCTAGGACCATATCACAACTGGGTTTTCAAGATGACAAACACATCACATTCCCTCTATACTAGCATTTCAATATGCCTTTACCTCTTCTCTCTTATCTCAAAGAATCATGATGTACACCATGCATACCTAGAGAGAAGTTCCACTTACCGGTGGAGTGACATCTTGTAGTGTTCTCATTTGACTTCCTTGTTTGTGCAGCATTTCTTCAAACACTCACATGTGATCCTGTGTGGGCACATTCACTATCAGTCATCTCTTCATAAGATAATTCCATCTTCATCAGGTGGGAGTCTTGTTGTCCTGCTACCTTATAGCATAATACCTATTCATTCTTCTCCTCTAGTGTTGATGTGATTCATGTAACATTCTTCCTCTTCATCACAAACAACCACTCAAACACCTTGATCATCCTTCTTGTACACCACTCATGATCTTTGTAGGCTGACAACCACTCACTTGGTTGATCTAACTTCCCCATGACAACACATCACTTACCAGTTCACATCCTTTCCTTACCGATGATATAGTGTACCAGTATTGATCACCTTACCATCTCATCTACACAAGTCGGGCACTAACCTATGTACCAATGACTCCTGAGGTCATATTCCTTACCTTATCGGTGTTCTACAACACATACCAATAGGTACTCCTATACCGGTTGACATTAATGAAAATACAATGCCAACACAGTCTACAAGTAGGGTGGGCAAGGTGCTTGGATTTTGTTTGTGATGAAGAGGTGGAATGTTATCCAAATCAGATCAAAATTGGAGGAGAAGGATGTACAAGTCACCAATATGTTGTGTGGATGTAAATAAATAGGACTCCCACCAGATAAAGATGCAGTCACCAATTGAAGAGAAGACTGACAGTGAGTGTGCCCAATCGGATCCCATGTGCTTGTTTGAAAATATGCTTCTCAAACAAGCAAGCCACATTGGTGCATTCCAAGATATAGATGACAAGGATCCACTCCCATAGGTAAGTGGAGCTTATCTCCTATTATGCAAAGTGTGCATCATAATTCTATGAGATAAGAGAAAAGTTTTAAAGGTAGGTGTTTGAAGACTCACACCGGATCTACTGGTGAATCACAAAGATTCCTCAAGTGCATGAAATTAGAGATGTGCACTAGATTAGAAAGAGTTGGCATGTTATGCCACCGGGACAAAAAAGGTTGAATGAGATACCGAGACAGGTAAAGAATTGATGGGATTTTCATCTTAACAAACCAGTTAAGATATGGTTCAGGTTAATGATGAAGAAGGCAAGCTAGAGAAGTTGCAAATAGAGAGTGCAACCGGTATGCAAATGCCTTAGATGGAAACATTTGAAGGTTGATGACATGGTGTCATCAAGGGGTTTAATGGTAAGTATGTCCATCGATAATGCTAACAAAGTGCAGATGCACATGACTCCCATCTGATGAGAATGCGAATAAGGTAGGATAGCAAGAGTGCTGACCAGTTGAGTGGTCCACATGAAGAGTTGCAGAGTGCAAGGTGGAAGGAAGATTAGTTAGGGAATAACCGACATGGTTAGAGAACTGACAGAAGAACCTGATAATGGAGTTTTTTGGTGATCCCATCCAACCAATGTAGATGATCCAACAAAGGTGGATTTCAAAATAGGGGCCACATGGAGGTGAAGTGGCATGCATGCATAGGTCATCTTGTTGAGTTGGTAAAGTGTTAGGCGATGAGTAGAAGGTGACAGGTCAACATTTATGTCGACTGCACGATTCATAGGACGTGCAACAAATTTTTACAGCTTGAGGTCTAACAAACAATAGAGATCTAGCACATATTGGTTGAGAAGATTGAGGCAGGTGAAGGAGAATGCAAAACAATTCTTGTGATCGACCAAGAGATTTGCCGACAAGTTAAATGAAGGTTGCTAAAAATAGAAGGCATGATCGGGAAGGCACGATAATGGTGGGTTTGATTTATGAGTTACAGTTCATCAATCAAGGTGATCAAATCTCATGAGATCTGATTGGATTTTGTTTACCTCAAGGCCAATGAGGAAACCCTAACCACTCAAAGTTTGAATTGGTTTTTGGCATAAAAACCAGTTTATAAAGATGCAAGCCAAAATCAGAGAAGGTTGTCACTGAATGAAAGAGTGTTGCTGCATGTGAGAAGAAATTAGCCAAGTTCTCACCAAGAAGAAGAAGAAGAGACTTAGAGTGAGGAAGAACAGGGTTGAAGTGTTCAACCAACAATAGTGAGGGTACCGATAGTCATCCATTGAGTTTGATAGAGGAGAGAACTGGAAGAAAAGAGTTGCAGAAGATTGCAGAGAAGGCAAGAATAGAACCAATAGAGTGTAGTACTAGTGGAGTGCAGTAGAGTAGATGAGAGAAGACAAAACCAACAAAGAGAAGAACCTAAAGAGAAGGGGAAGAGGCTGAACTGACAAGGGTGCAACAGAGAGTGAGGTGTAGCAGAGAGTGGGTTGTAGCAAGAGATAAGGTTGCTATAGAGAAAAGGTGAATAGAGAACCGATAAAGATCTGTAGAGAGGAGAATCGGTGAAGAGACATGCTTGAGAGTTGCAAACTTCTTTTGTAATAAGAAGATAACATGTAGGTAATCACTGAGTTAGAGCTTGGTGTAGGGGTTGTAGCTCCTTGGGTTGGTGCCCTAAATCAAGGGTTGGTGCTCCTTGGATTGGTGCCCTAAAACAAGGGTTGGTGGTCCCTGGGTTGGTGCCCTAAACATTATAATCAGAGATTCATTGTGAGGCTAGATTGGAGTAGTAGACTCCAACAATATTTCTCATTGAGGTTTTTCCCATCTTGGGTTTTCCTCATATATGATGGTGTTATGCGATGTCCCCTTTATGTGTGAGTGCATTTGTGATAGTCTCCCATCAAACTAGTAAGTCTTCTTTTTGTTAGATCGGATAACCAGTATACACACATAAGATAGATAAAGGGAAAAGTTTGCAAACCATTTATTCACCCCCCTCTTAGTGGTACATTATGTCTAATAATTGGTATCAGAGCCTAATTTTCTGATTAGACAAGCTTTCTCTAGCTTGGGTAGATTCTAGCTTAAGGACACAATAGTTTGTTTAGTGTCAATCCCTACTCTAGTATTTGATGGTTCAAACTATTCCATTTGGATTTGTAGAGTGGAACTCTACTTGTCCTCCCTGGGGTTTGATGTATGGATGTCTATTGTGAATGGTTGTCCTAGTAAAGTGAGTCCTCCCACCGATCTTGATGCAGAAAGAAGAAACTAGTGTAATGTTGTAGCAATAAAGGCTATACTTTGTGGGTTTTTAGATGATATCTCCTCATAGGTGGACAAATGTAGATCAGAAAAAAGCTTATGGGACAAAGTGAAGAAGCTCTATGGAAATGATCCTACTACTACAGAACTAATTTGTGAAGAAAAGATGAGAAAAGCATCTCACGTATCTGCAGATGATGAAGGCAGATCTGCTAGCAGCCACAACAATGATGAAGAAGGAATCCACCTCTTCATGGCTCAAGAATAAGAAGATGAGAGACACACATCTAAGAATGATCATGCAGATCACTCCTACAAGCAAGATGTGTTTAGCAGTGATAGTGAAGATGAAGAGGAAGATGAAGCAGAAGTTGATTTTGAAGGAGAACTTGTAAATGCACTTGAAGAACTTAGTAGAGTGAGAAATGAATATAAGCTATTCAAGAATGTTTCTATTGTGGAGCAGAACTGGTTGATGAAATGCCTTGAAGATTCTGAGAAATGCATCTTAGAGTTAAAAACTCAATAAGAAGAGACCAAGGAGTGTTGGTGTAAAGATCTAGCATCTGAGCTAGAGGTAAAAGATAAAGAATATCAGCAACTGGTTGGAGAAATAGAGATTCTCTGAAATGACCTTGAGAAGTATCGGGATGAGCTCAAAGTAAGAATCTAGTTTGATGGTAGTGGCAATACCTTAGACAAAATGTTGAAAAATAAAAAGCATGCGAAGGACATTAAAGGATTAGGAAGTGGTGCCAGTGAATGCTTCATTAGCAAGAATGTCCCCCATAATGACATTCTCTTTGTCTCCTCAAATGGAGAAAACAAGGGAAAGAACTTCACTGTCTGGAATACTCCCCAGAAGAAGGTTGATCTAACCATAACTGGTGAAGACATGAAGACAAGGATGAAGACCAGTGTTGCAAGAAGGAGGAACAATGCAAATCCCAAAGGGAAAGGGAAGATGGGAGAAGACAGCTTCATCGGAAGCAAGAATAGAGGAAGACAACAGAGAAGACCTCCTACTGGAAGAGGACAAAGGAATTCTACTGCCCACAAGACAAGACAAGTGTGGAAGATGAAAGGTTCAAATGGAAGAACTACTTAGCATGAACAAACCAGGATCTATCCCCACAGAAGCAGAAATGGAGATACCAGACCGGTAAGATCTCTCCATGCATGGGAGAATAAGTTTGTAAGCTGTAAACCTTCCTTCTCTGATTATTGCTTTGCATGTAATGGTCATGGCCATATGGTAGAAGAATGTAGAAAGGGATCTAGAGGGAACAATCTAGGATCTCATAGTTATCAGGCATATGAGAAAAATACATCAAGGAGTAGATACATGCATAACTCCTCTCCTGGTTATGCAAATAATGTTTGTTATAACTATAATAGATCTAGCCATAGAAATTATGAATGCAGGAAGAAGAACTCACAAGTCTATGGAAACCCGTGGAACAATCATGCTCAGTATAGTAGCAGTTATAAGAGATATGAGCAACAAAGACGTACATGGAACCAAATGAGAAATGTCCCTACAGGATCAAGAGGTCCACCAGCTTGGGTTGTCGATCACAACAACATGACCAGAAGGAGATGGTCTAACCAGTATGTTACAAGATTCCCCAATCAAAAGATGGGGATGGATTTTGTGTGCTACTATAGCACTACCTCCGATTGTGATGCACAATCTGGTAATGTAAGGACCAATCTACAAAAGAAGGTAAGACCTGCTCCCAAGACTGAAAATGGGAAGAAGAATGTGACCAAGCAAGTATGGAGGAAGAAGCAGGAGGATGTGACCATGGACTGACACTGTGCATTCAATGCACATGTGATATTTCCTAAGGCTTAAAGGAGATACAGGACCTTAGGGGGAGTAGTACACTAACCCTATCATTCACCCCCTTAGTGGAAGGACACATGGAAGAATATAATTTTGTAGGTATAAAGGAAGAAAATGAGATGACAAGTGTGTGTAGTGGTTTTTTGGTTACACAACTATAGATGAGGGCTAGATCACTACTTCTTCTATCAATGGTTGACATATTAACAATTGGAATTAGATGCAAAGGCACAAAATGATAGGAGTTGCAGGTAGGTGCTCGGGTAGTGATGATGGACCAGTACAAGAAACCATTTGTGCAAGATGTCACTAGTAAGAATTCCAACAGGTTCTTGGAGGTTGTGTAAGACAATGAGGCTAGAGATCATTGCATTAGCCCCGATAGCATGGAATGAGGAGTTTATGTCTCAAGTGGTGTTGATGAAGACATGGATGGCATGTGTTGGCTTGGTTGTGTATCATGCAGGCATGCATGTTTTTGGGCTAACCAATTTGATTTATGGCATGATGATGACATTATGTACATCTAGGATCATGTCATGGGTTGTGGTAGATATAATGGAGCTGAAAGATCATCAAATGATCACATTTGCACAATGCAACTGATATATGGTGAATATTGGAGCTCTAGTATTGGACCTAACCAACATTATGAACCTGAGATGTATGACTCAGGGGGAGTTCAAGGGCTCATAATACTGAACTAGGATGCTTGAACTTGTGAGGATACTAGCTGCCTAACTGCAGATGATGGAAATTGTTGTAGGAATACCCAAGATAATTTCATGGTTAATGGTATCTACTTTTCCAAGTGGTTGCACTCATAGCACTATCACACATGATTCCAAAGAAAAATTGATATCAGGTGGGTGATGATGCAGTCTGACCGACAGGTAAGCAATATTCACTAACACATCCTTCTACAATTGAGTTCTTTAGCAATTAGTATCTATTTAGTATGCTCAATTGGTGTCAGTTGATGGTCAAGCCCTCCATATCAAGAGTTGTGACTTGAGAAGATGTAACAAAGTATGAAGGATAAAGGAGGAGATGCATCTGGTAAAGCAAAAGGGGAGAAAAATCTTTGCCAATGACCACTAAATACAAGAAGGTGAGAAACCCTGACAGTGCCCTTTGCCATTGTTGTCAAAGGGGGAGAAAGATTCTATAATATACTGCATACTACATGTGTGAGAATCCATGGATCACACAAAGAGGGAAAAAGAATATGTAGTATGCCAGATACTACATGTGTTGACACAACTGATATAGAAGGACAACTGGTATGGGAATACAGTTGATGTGTAGTCATTGATACCAACTAGTCTAGTAGGTTATTGGTATAGTCTATCACCAATAAAGAGAGGATGTCAACTGGTAAGTGATGTGTTGATAGTAAGTGGTTGCCAACCGGCAAGCTTATGACCAGTGTACAAGCAGGGTGACGAAGGTGCTTGGATGTTTTTTGTAATGAAGAGGTGGAATGTTATCTAAATCACATCAACACTAGAGGAGAAGGATGTACAGGTCACCGATATGTTGTGTGGATGTAAATCAATAGGACTCTCATCAGGTAAAGATGAAGTCACAAATTGAAGAGAAGACTGACAGTGAGTATGCCCAACCGGATCACATGTGCATGTTTGAACATATGCTGCTCAAACAGGGAAGCCACATTGGTGCATTGCAGGATGCAGATGACAAGGATCCACTCTCTTTGGTAAGTGGATCTTATCTCCTATTATGCAAAGTGTCCATCATAGTTCTATGAGATAAGAAAAAAGTGTTAAAGGCAGGTGTTTAGAGGCTCACACCGGATCTACTAGTGGATCACAAAGATGCCTTAGGTTCATGAAATCAAAAATGTGCACTAGATCAAAAAGAGTTGGCATGTTATGCCACCGAGATGGAAAAGGTAGAATGAGATACCAGGACAGGTAAAGAATTGATGGGTTTGTGATCTTAACAAAATGGTTGAGATATGGTCAGGGCTGATGATGAAGAAGGCAAGGCAGAGTAGCTATAGATAGAGAGTGCAATCAGTATGTAGATGCCTTAGATGGAAATAGTTGAAGGTTTTTGACATGGTGTCATCAAGGGGTTTATCGATAAGTATGTCCACCAGTAATGCTAACAAAGTGCAGATGCAAAAGACTCCCATCTAATGAGGATGTGAATAAGGTAGGTTAGCAAGAGTGCTGACCAATTGAGTGGTCCACTGGAAGAGTTGTAGAGTGCAAGGTTGAAGGCAGACTAGTTAGGGTATAACAGACAGGGTTAGAGAACCAGTAGAAGAACCTGGTAATGGAGTTGGTAGGTGATCCCATCCATACCAATGCAGATGATCTAGAAAGGTGGATGTCGACACATGGGCCACATGGAGGTGAAGTGGCATGCATGGACAGGTCAACTTGTTGAATTGGTAAAGTGTCAGGCAACCAATAGAAGGTAACGGGCCGACATTTATGTCAACTACGTGATTCATGGGACATGCAGCAGAGGTTTGCAGCATGAGGTCAAATGCAGAGTAGAGATCCATCACAGACTCATTGAGAAGATCAAGGCAGGTGAAGGAGAATGCAAAACCATTCTTGGTGATTGACCAAGAGATCCGTCGACAAGTCAAATGCAGGTTGCTAAAAATAGAAGGCATGATAATGGTCGATTTGATCGATGAGTTATATTTCATCAATCAAGGTGATCAAATCTCATGAGATCTGATTGGATTTAGTTTTCCTCGAGGTCGATGAGAAAACCCTAACAGGACAAAGTTTAAATTGGTTTTTCGCGGGAAAACCAGTTCATAAATATGCAAGCCAAAATCAGAGAAGGTTGTCATTGAATGAAAGAGTGTTGTTGAATGTGAGAAGAAATCAGTCAAGTTCTCACCAAGAAGAAGAAGAGACTAAGTATGAAGAAGAACAAGGTTGAAGTGTTCAACCGACAACAGTGAGGCTACCAACAGTCAGCCATTAAGTCTAATAGAGGAGAGAACCGACAGTGACAGAACTGATAGAGAAGAGTTGCAGAAGACTACAGAGAAGGCAAGCATAGAACCAGCAAAGTATAGTAATGATGGAGAGCAGAAGAGTAGCTGAGAGAAGACATAATTGATAGAAAACATAACCTATAGAGAAGGGTAAGAGGCTAAACCGGTAAGGGTGCAGTAGAGAGTGGGTTGCAATAGGAGATAAGGTTGCTGCAGAGAAATGGTGAATAGATAACTGATAGAGATATGTAAAGAGGATAATCGGTGAAGAGACATACTTGAGAGTTACAAAGTTCTTTTGTAACAAGAAGATAAAATTGGTATAAAAAAATGATTTTGTAATCACTAAGTTGGAGCTCATTCCAGGGGTTGTAGCTCCTTGGGTTGGTGCCCTATATCAGGGGTTGGTGCTACTTGGGTTGGTGCCCTAAACATTGTAATCAGAGATTCATTGTGAGGCTGGATTGGAGCAATAGACTCCAACAACATTTCTCACCGATGTTTTTCCCATCTTGGGTTTTCCCCATATATGTTGGTTTTATGTGATGTCCCCTTTATGTGTGAGTGCATTTGTGATAGTCTCCCATCAAACTGGTAAATCTTCTTTCTGTTAGATCTGATAACCAATATACACACATAGGATAGATAAAGGTAAAAGTTTGCAAACTACTAATTCACCCCCTTCTCAGTGGTACATTGTGTCTAATAGGCTAAAAAGGGATATTGAATGGAACATCAAGGAATTGCATGTTTATGGTGATTCATAGCTTATAATCAACCAAATAAATGTTGATTATCAAACTAAGGATGACAAGCTCATGCCCTACAAACAACTGGTTGAGTATTGTAAAGAGCACTTTAAAAAAAATAAAATTTACTCGGATCCCAAGAAATGAGAACATAGTATTAGATGCAATCGCTACAATAGCATCTCTTTTGCAGAATCAAGAAATCAACAACATTACGAATTCTTGGTGGAAGATATCTTGAATCCTATCATTGAATCCCAAAATACCCACATTATTTGCCATATATCTAGAACTGGTCAATCTTTATACAACCAAACTTATCAATGCCTAAAGGAGAATATCCTTCCTCCTAACCTATCCCACATTCAGAAAAGAAATTTTATCCATCAGTCATCCTGCTATACTATCATTGTTGATATCTTATATAGAAGAGGTCTAGACAACACTCTATTGAGATGTCTCAAACAGGAAGAATCTGAGAAAGTTCTTAACAAATTCCATGCAGGTATTTGTGGCACTCACTCAAGTGGTTTAACACTAGCTAAGAAACTTATTCGCTTGGGTTACTATTGGCCTACTATGGAGAGAGATTCATTTACATATGCCAAGAAATGCAAACAATGCCAGATACATGTGAATCTCATCCATGCACCAGCATAAGAATTGCATCCTATGGAGAGTTCATGGCCATTCTCCCAATGGGGTCTTGACTTGGTAGGTAAGATAAATCCTTCATCTTCTAATGGACATAATTTTATTCTAACTGCTACTGAGTATTTCACTAAATGGATTGAAGTAGTGCCTTTGACAAAAGTGATAGGAAAGCAAATATCATCATTCACCTTGAATTATATAGTCTATGGCTATGGAGTCCCTATGATCATTATCATTGATAATGGAAGACCATTTAAGAATAAAGATGTGAAGGAACTATGTGAGTTGTTTCATATCCAGCATAGGTTTTCTACCCCATATTATCCATAGGGAAATCGTCAAGCTAAAGCATCAAATAAAACAATCTTAAAAATACTAAAGAAAATAGTCAATGAAGCTGGACAAGACTAGAATATTTAGCTAAACCTTGCTCTTTGGGCATACTAAACCAGCATGCGCACACCAACGGGGCCAACCCCATATTGCTTAGTATATGGATCAGAAGCTATATTACTAGTAGAAGTAGAGATACCTTATCTATGAGTGTCCTTGAGAGGACTTATACCAGAAGAAGAACAACGAATCTCTAGAATTCAAGAACTTGAGTTGATTCAAGAATGTCACCAAAATGCTACAAATCATTTGAAAGCATATCAATAGAGAATGGCGAGAAGTTACAATCACAAAGTTAAGCCACGCATTTTTCAGATTGGAGATCTAGTTGTAAGGGAGATTCCAGGAAATTAGCAAGATCGAGAAAAGAAGGGAAAGTTTGAACCAAATTGGTTAGGTCTTTTTGTAATAGTAGAAGCATATGGTTTAGGAGCATACAAGTTATCTACACCTGAAGGTGATTGGTTTGATGATCCCATCAATTCTATCCATCTCAAGAATTTCTATGCTTGAGATGTAAAGTCCTAAAAAAATCAGTAAAAAGCATATAAAGTCCTTGAAAAATCAATTAAAAAAAGCATATAAAGTCCTGAAGAAATCAGTACAAATCAGAAAAGTAGAAAATCCCTAAAAAGCATAAAATGGCAAAAAAAAATTTTAAAAAAAAGGAAAAAAAATCAAATATGGAAAAAATGCAATAAATTTAGATAGTGAAAACTTGGTAAACGGGCGCTATCTAAGAGTAAGTTCTTCCATCTATGAGATCACTTCACACACCTTTTCATCCTATTGCATCTATCATTTCCATCTATCCTAGCTTATCCATTTATCTTTCACATCCACTGCTCTGAACCATTAGTAGGAAATATGCAGCTTATCAACAGTTATCAATCTTTGACATACTTAGCATAGTCACTGTCTTGGATTTTATTAATCATATTTGCATTATATCCCACCATGGTTTGGATCATCCTTTTGTACATCCATAATAAATTTTTGTTTCCACTGGGGGTAAAATCCTAATTTTCTTTTGCTAAAGTGGTCTTTTAAAGCTTTGAAAATCCAAAACATTTGGAAAACTTAGAAAAAAACCAAAACACCTAGGGTTTTGAAATAGATAATGAGCAACAAGGCAATGAAGATCAATGCATTTGTAATGAAATGAATTGTGAAACTTGGGATACAAAGATTCAACCAGCAAGTAATGAAGGATTGTCAATACTTATTCATTAAGTTGATTATATCAATTACTGACCATGAGAACATATGTACGACATACAAAATTCAGTGTTTATATCTTGATTTATTTGCTAACCATGTACTCTATGTGACTCAAGGATGTCCATGACTGTAGTAACTGTGATGGGGCATGATTATTTTCTTTGTTTTTTATTTGTGGTTTATCTCTTAGTAAGGTATGTACTTGTCTAAGGATATGATCGACAAAAGATCAAGGAGGATGTTATGAGTCATGCATGAAAAGGGATAATCCTTGTTTGTTCTGCAACAAATACTTAGGTTAGCTTGATTAATCATATCAACTTGCTTTTATTAACTTGCTATATCAAAATCCATGCAATAAATACTCAGATCAGCTTAAATCATTATGTCAAGTTGCTTGTGTAGACACCTAAAATTGTCATGTCTAATTAAATAAATATTTTATTTATTTAATTACTTTAGCCTAATTCTTCTATTAATTAAATAAATATTTATTTATTTAATTAATTCATTTATCCTCTTCTAGCCTTATTTCTCAATTAAATAAATACATTTATTTATTTAAATTATCCTTTTCCTAAATTAAATAAATACTTTTATTTATTTAATTGATCCCACTTCTTCTATTAATTAAATAAATCTTTATTTATTTAATTAATTCATTAGCCTTTTCTACCTATGACACATGTCATTCATCTCTTAATTCATATACCTATGTCCCTCTCATTATTTTATTATTTCCTTTACCTACCCTCTAATCATAGCCAACCATTTATCTTTTACATCTGTCAATCTTATCCCTCCATTTCTTATAGTGTCTTCTATATAAGGAGATGCTTCTTTCATTATCAACCCTGACTACTTGATCAATTGATGACACTACGCCTTTGCACTTTCATATGCGATCCTACTTGCAACCACACTTTCATTCTTTGTTGAGCTCTTGTGAACATATAAAATCTGAGAGCAAATATATCAAGTAAGATCAATGGAGATAGGAAGAATGAAGATCCAAACCCTATTGGACATGTGATGGTATAATCTTTGTGATTTCATTTGATTTGCATTGTCTTAAGTAATCTTCATATGTTATGGTGGATCTTTGTTGTTGTTAGGCTAGGGTTTTGTGGTTGAATTCATTTAGTCTTTCAATATTGTTGTTTCCACTTTCACCATATACAACTTGTATTTTCTTACAACATTTAAAAAGCTTAGTGATGAAATCTAGCACTGTTATAAGACAACATATGAATAATGGAAGTATCATTTTATTTAGATCATTTTAGATTAGCTCATTATTCATCTGCATTATAAGCATTCATTATCAATTGAATTATAAGCATTTCATTACATTCAGAGATCAACGGTCACAAATAAATATTAAGTATACTTGTACAAACAAAAACATTTTGCATTTCATCATTTTAGGTTCATTTATCTTTAGAATCATTTAAATTATTATCATTCATTTCATTTAGTTCATTAAATTATTTGCATTAGTTTTCATTTCATTAAATGCATTTAATTGATCATCTATAGTATATCATTTTTATTTGCATTAGGTTCATTATCGTTCTAGTTCATTTTAATCCATTAAGGTCATTTAATTGTGTAGATGTATAAAAATGACCACATTCCTAAATGAATATTTAATGTTCATTTTATTCTCATTCCTCTATTTTAGTTAAATCTAATTTAATTAAATCATCTACATTCCTCTATTTGATTAAATAAATTATTCAATTTATTTATTTAAATTCACCTAAGCCTTTCATGTCATTTAATTGAATAAATCATTTTATTTGATTAAATCCCTTCTCTCTACTTTTAATTAAATTTACATTTAATTGAATAGTTTACTCCAAATAAATAAATCTAATTTATTTAAATCCTCCACTTGCAACCACAATTGAAATAAAGCAATTTATTTTAATTAATTCTATTATCCCTCACCCACTTGCATTTTACTACATTTCCCACTTGCCTCCTAAACCCCCTTCCTAAATTCTTCTAGAACCCATCTAATCCTAATCAATAAACCTAAATCCTTCAATTATCCCCTTTCCCTAAATTTGAGGATGTCACTTCTCAATTTTGGAGTAAAGTCTTCCAAAGGCATTAAAGCCTTTATGCCTTCAACAAGCTAACTTGTTGAATACCCCCAAATTGGAAGGACTCTTACAAATTTGTCCCCAAAGTCTTTCAAACCATTAATGGTTAACTAACCATTTTTGGCATGGTTAGAGACTTTTTGCCTTACTCAACCCTCATCTAACCCAGGGGTCTCATCAAGCATTCATTGCTTTGATCATGGTTATCCCTTTAAAACTTGCACAAGAGTTTATCCTTTGGGTAAAAGCTTTATCCAAAGGGTAATCTTAACCTAATCTTAACCCTTACCTCCTAAGGTAACCATGAGGTCTTCTCAAGCATTTAATGCTTCGTACATTCCCTCTCAACCAGTCTTATGTTGACAAGTGTCACCATTTCATTGGTGAGAATTGTAAACATGGATTAATAACTTTCAATCCTAACCATTGCCCTATTTCTCCTATAAATAGAGCCCTCATTCCTCATTCTCATATCCAAGTCTTTAGCATTATACTTATACTCATTTTTAGCAAGCATTTAGTCTCTCTTTGAAATAGAAATAAATCTAATAATCATTTTAGAAGCATTTCTATCATCTTAGATAATCATATAAACTAGTATATCATGTTAGGGTAGTATTTTACTAATCTTGTCATCTTATCATCACTAGTTTAGCTCATTTTCTAAAATCATGCATAGATAGGATGCATTCATACTAAGATTGATCAAAAGTATCCCTCATTCTCATGATTGTCATCGCTAAGTCACTTTTCTCAGTGATCTGAGAGAAAAGGAATTGGCTTAAGGGGTCTTGTGAGATAGAGAACAATGGAACACCCCTTGGAAAGTTGAGCTATTCCACATAGCTCCATAACTTGCACCAAGAGTCTCATTGGTGTGTGGGCAAGTCTTTGAATATTTTTGTAATTTCCATTTCATTGCACTGCTTTTCCCGCATACAAATTGCATCTTTGCACTTAGATTCATTTATCATATTATTTTAAGAATTTCACAATATCATCTCATTTATATAAGCATATGCATCATCATATAGGCATTCTTCACATGAGTTTAATCAAGAATATCATTTAAGTTAGTATCATTTTTATTTACATCCATAACCATTAAATTGCATCCATGATCATTAAAATAGAAAATCAAATGCATTATCATTTCATCAATAATCACATCATATAGATCATCATCATTATGATCAAGGCATATAGATCATCATGAAAATGAAAGAAAGAGTACATCCTCATAACATCATCCATCTCATCCTTGCATATATAACCTATGTAATCAATGCATATAGATCATCATCATCAAAGTAGCATACATAATAAATCATATAATTAATATCATATAGAGTCCATGTCTACATATCATCATAAAACAATAAATAGTCCAAGTATACAATGATATCATCATAATCGATAAAGTACAAATGTCTCAATGATATATGATGAAATCAAGTCTAAGAAAAGGTTGTCCTATACCACTACCACATGACTTTGTACATCTTGGTGGCTATGGGTGAGATGATCCACTAGATGGTCTTGCTCCTCGATCTCTATCTTTCTAGGGAGGTCTCATGACCCCGCCACTACTAGTAGCCATCCTCACTGTAGTCACATAACTACCTTCTCTCTGGCTCTTTGAGACTAAATCCTCATATCATCATCTCCAATGTGTTGTCTCCTTCCTAGCTCGAACCAATTCCCTGACAATATCAGCTGAGAGAGTGTCAGGTCCAACTTGTTGAACATGATCAAGTAGGGCTTGAGTATCTTGTTGTCCCTAACCACCCAGTCTTGCTCAGTCACGAGTCTTTGTATCTATGCCCTGAGCTAATCTATCTATGCTCTGAGATCATCTATAGTCTCCTCCTATGGCACATCCTACTGAGAACATCCTATATGCCCTTAACACCACCTATCTCTCCACCTATTGGAGTCTCAACTCGATTAGCTCTCCTAATTCATTGTCTGATGAGAAGTATATAGTCCTCTGGGTCCTCCTCTCCCTCATCCCAACCACCCTGAGATACAATAATCCCTAGATCTAGATGAATCTAACCAAAATCAATACCTCGACCTCGACCCCTATCCAATCCTTTGCTCCTACCTAATCCTGGAGAGTGTAATCCTCTCGCTACCCTCATCCCTCTTCTATTGGTATCCAAACCAATCTACTATGCATCCTTGCCTGCTAGAGGTAGTACTCTTCCTACCCTGCCAACCCTGCCTGCATCTCTCCTTGCCATAGGAAGTGGTCTCCTAATCTTTCCAATCAATCAAAAAGGTCCTCCTTAGACTCTCAATCGACCTCCCCTTGGCCTAGGTCTCCTACCATCTCCATCTCCTCCCTCATCCCCCTCATCCCCTGTGGCCTCTTGAGTAGCTCTAAGCTCTTGCCTCCATCTCCATCTCCATCTCCTAAGAACAAGATCATCTGAATCATCCTCCTCATCTTCTGAGCTGGGTGGAGGGTCTATTGGATTAGTGATGCAAGGAAAAGTATGTGCGAGTATGTAATGAGCGTAGTCTGCCATAATCCCAACATCCAAAATATGTGGTCTCAAATCATAAACAACTCTTGAAGCATCCAAAAACTTTGCATGTGCTATCTCAAAAGATAAGGTAGGGCCCCAATCTCACCTATACTTGTATCACCATGCATACATGGTGATACCGAAAGGCATGTGCTATGTAATCTTGAACTATCTCAAAATGCGGCCAAATAACTATCGCTCAATAATATATGGGGTGTGACCAATAAAGTATTGACTCTGCAAAATCAGTGGTAAAATTTGTGTCCTCCATCCAAGGCTCACACTAAATGTATGGTCTCCAAATAATGTTATCCATAAAATCTAGAACCCATCGCCAATACTCCATCTTATGGAGCTTTGGCTAAGGATACCTTCATATAAATATAAAAAGGGTTTTCCATCATGGTGCAGGAGCACCCAAGACAAGATTGGCCACGATGAGGCCATAATGAAGATTTATGAGATATTAATTCTCTAAAGTTAAAATGACCATTTTATATTTTAAACATGGATAATAATTCCATTTGGAGTCATCAAACTCATGTAATGAGTCATTTTGTAATAAGTTGTCAAAATTGTCATGTTCAGCAAATAATGTCAAAATGAGTAATGTAATGGGGTTCCTTGGGTAGAATAGGTTTTTAATGAGAATTTTAAGTTTCATATGGTCTTGTGTGATCATACTAATGTAATAAAGTTGATTAGAAAGTGTCAAGATGCAAAAAGATTAAAAACTCATCAATTGACAACTAAAAGTGTCAATTTGACAATAAATTAAAGTTGTAAACACCCAAAAGTGGTTGTATGGGTGGTTAAGAGTTCGTTTTCAGTTTCCATGAAGGGAAGAGGTTTAAATATGTTTTTAATGATCCAAAATAAAAAGGTAGAGGGTCGGATTTTCTTGGCATTATAAGAATTTGTGGTTTGGCAATAAAAATACAAGGTTTTCCTTGCAATTTTGGTCTAAAATCTGCACTTTATTGGTCTGAAACTCTTCTTCTTTGCTTCATTTTTTATTGGAAATGTGGAGGAGTGTTTTTAATATCATTTGATACTATTATTGAAGGTTTTACATTCAAATCTGATACACTTCTATTTGCTATCCTAAAATCTGCTGTAGGTGATTGTTTTTGGGAAGTTTTGAGAGTCACAATGCAAATATGACCCATTCCACTTTATGTGGTTGTTGTTTCTTGTGGAATGGGTCAATAATATTTTATTATATGTATCTCTAACCTTACATGTGTAGGGAATAATATGGAGATGAAGTGTTTATACCCTAGGGTAAGAGATTGAGTGAGGAAAAACATGAAAATGGAGGCATGAGTATAGTAGCAAAATATCTACCTTAAGGAGATAGTGTTTTTACGTGAAAGAGTTTTAGGGGATGGTAAATTAATGGTGAATACCAAGTTTCAAGATCCGGAATTGAGTTTTGGGGTTTGAACAAGGAGGCCCTAGTTTTTTAGGCCTAAAAAGGGGGTTTAGTATCTAACCTATCAAATTAGTGTTTATTGTCTTGAAACCTAGAAAATATATGGGTTTGGAACATATTTATAGACTTCATTTTGGTTTGGAGTTGTGTTCGTACCATTTGTTGGTACTTGCTTTGGAAAAGAGGGCTAATTGGGCCTAGTTGGTGTGTAGCAGGGTGTTGTTCTAGGTATTTCATCCAAAAGATCAATAGTTTATTTTCACATATGTTGTGTAACTTCCAAAAAGGTATCCAGATATATAATTTATTTTTCACATGTTTTGGGATTATTTTGAGTAAAGGTTACATTACCCGCTGAACAGGGCTACTAGGGAATTGGCCTATTTAGGGACCCGGGTAAGGGTTTGTGAGAGAACCAGTTGATAGGGTGAGTGAAACCTATTGGGTAAAGTGGAATAGGGTATGTAGAGACCCTAGGAAGTGTTGGAAGAAGTTGGTGAGTTTGATAGTTCTATTTGGGCATCTTGGTGAAGCCTAGTGAAGGAAGGTGAAACAAGAAGAGTCGAGTTTTTGAAGAAGCAAAAATGATAAGTTGCAATATGATTGTGGGAGGGTCCATGATGATCTACATGATAGTGGTATCAGAGCAAGGTAGTAGGTCCTTACAGATTTCAGATTGAAGAATGAGAGATAAAAGAGGAAACCATCACGGAAGAAGACGAAGAAATGTGGGCAAGGTATGCTTAGGGGCACTCTATATTCCAGACACAATGCAAATACAGGGGTAAGGTATGCAAGGTTGTTTTTAGTAGTGGTTCTTTTGAAAATATAGTCTCAGTAGAGATGGTTGAGAAGTTGAACTTGACAAGGAAACCTCTTGAGTAACCTTATAGAGCATATGGGATAAGCAATGATCAATGGGTTGATGTTGAAGAGAAAGCATATGTTTCTTTCAACATTGGTTCATATTATGATACTATTCTATGTGATATTATGCCTTTGAGTGATTGTCATATGATCTTGGGTAGAGTATGGCAATTTGATGTTAAAGCCCTACATGATGGTAGAGAAAATGCATATGTTATTAACAAGGATGGGAAAATGTTTGTGATGACATCATTGCAGGATGACAAGGTAGCGTGGGGAATGTCAAGGATAATGTTGATTGCAAGAAGAGAGTTCCTAAGGAATGAGCAACATAAGGATGGAGAAAAGATAGAGATAGAAGCCACTTCTTGGCTTGAAGAAGACAAGGTAGAGTCTAAGTTACAGGAAGAAGATGCAAAGAGCAGGTATGAGGTGAAGGAGAACAAGGAAGCAATCCTTGAGAAAGAGAAACAGTCAGCTTGTGAAGAAGAAGATGGACCTAATGGAAAAGAAGTTAAAAGAGTTGAGACAGAGGTAGATGACAGAGATGCTATTGATGATAGCAAGGGTTCAAGTCTTGAAGGGCTTGAGTATACAAAAGTGATTTTGATTGGGGCAATGGAATGTCCTTTGGATGGAGTAAAGGGTGTAGTACAACAAAGTACCCCTATGATAGTGAATTGTGAGGCTAATGATGTAACCTTGAAGTTGGATAGAGAATTGGTATGCCAAGGGGAATGGCATGAGATGAGGAATGAGTTTGTAGAAAAAGCTGAGTTGGTTGATAAGATGATGATGAGCCAAGAGAAGGCTAGTGAAGGTGTGAGTTCTCCTAGCATGGAGGTGAAATATGTTAATGATAAGACTATGAGTTGTCTTTGGGTGGTAAGTTTGATTGTTTTTTAGATGTATGTTGTTGTGATAGAGATTCCAAACATGGTGAAGATGATGGATGTTGGTAGAAGTTAGATGGTGGAAGGAGCATGTTATTGCTTCTTGATTTTGTTGATATTTCTAATGAATAGGAAACCAAGAGTGAAGATGAAGGGAAAGAGTCAGAGTATCAAATGTTTTGGCATATGTGAAGATGTGGGTAAGATAGAGAGTAGATGGGAGTAGCCTAATCAGAGCATGGAGGAGAAGATTCAAAATGAAAAAGAAGCAATGAAGGGTACAAGATACAAAGCATGGATGGGAAGTCAAGAGAATGAAAAATACAAAGACAAGGTGAAGATGAGAACACTAAAAGGGAAAGATGGTGCAGGTTTTATGTTTGTTTGTTTTGCAGGTACACCATTTCCAAGAGACTTGGAGATTTTTGAGGCGGGGAGTATGGTGCAGGAGCACCCAAGACAAGATTGACCACCATGAGGCCATAATGAAGATTTATGAGATATTAATTCTATAAAGTTAAAATGACCATTTTATATTTTAAACATGGATAATAATTCCATTTGGAGTCATCAAACTCATGTAATGAGTCATTTTGTAATAAGTTGTCAAAATTGCCATGTTGGGTAAATAATGTCAAAATGAGTAATGTAATGGGGTTCCATGGGTAGAATAGGTTTTTAATGAGAATTTTAAGTTTCATAAGGTCTTGTGTAGTCATATTAATGTAATAAAGTTGATTAGAAAGGGTCAAGATGCAAAAAGATTAAAAACTTGTCAATTGACAACTAAAAGTGTCAATTTGACAATAAATTAAAGTTGTAAACACCCAAAAGTGGTTGTATGGGTGGTTAAGAGTTGGTTTTCAGTTTCCATGAAGGGAAGAGGTTTAAATATGTTTTTAATGATCCAAAATAAAAAGGTAGAGGGTCAAATTTTCTTGGCATTGTAAGAATTTGTGGTTTGGCAATAAAAATACAAGGTTTTCCTTGCAATTTTGGTCTAAAATCTGCACTTTATTGGTCTGAAACTCTTTTTCTTTGCTACATTTTTTATTGGAAATGGATTTGGAAATGTAGAGGAGTTTTTTTAATATCATTTGATACTATTATTGAAGGTTTTACATTCAAATATGATACACTTCTATTTGCTGTCCTAAAATTTGCTGTAGGTGATTTTTTTGGGAAGTTTTGAGAGTCACAATGCAAATATGACCCGTTCCACTTTATGTGGTTGTTGTTTCTTGTGGAACAGGTCAATAATATTGTATTATATGTATCTCTAACCTTACATGTGCAAGGAATAATGTGGAGATGAAGTGTTGATACCCTAGGGTAAGAGATTGAGTGAGGAAAAACATGAAAATGGAGGCATGAGTATAGCAGCAAAAGATATACCTTAAGGAGGCAATGTTTTTATGTGAAATAGTTTTAGGGGATAGTAAAGTAATGATTAATACCAAGTTTCAAGATCTGTAAGTGAGTTTTGGGGTTTGAACAAGGAGGCCCTAGTTTTTTAGGCCTAAAAAGGGGGGTTTAGTATCTAACCTATCAAATTAGTGTTTATTGTCTTGAAACCTAGAAAATATATGGGTTTGGAACATTTTTATAGACCTTGTTTTGGTTTGGAGTTGTGTTCATACCATTTGTTGGTACTTGCTTTGGAAAAGAGGGCTAATTGGGCCTAGTCAATGTGTAGCAGGGTGTTGGTCTAGGTATTTCGTCCAAAAGATCAATAGTTTATTTTCACATATGTTGTGTAACTTCCAAAAGGGTATCCAGATATATAATTTATTTTTCACATGTTTTGGGAATATTATGAGTAAAGGTTACATTACCCACTGAACAGGGCTACTAGGGAATTGGCCTATTTAGGGACCCGGGTAAGGGTTTGTGATAAAACCAGTTGATAGGGTGAGTGAAACCTATTGGGTAAAGTGGAACAGGGTATGTAGAGACCCTAGGAAGTGTTGGAAGAAGTTGGTGAGTTTGATAGTTCTATTTGGGCATCTTGGTGAAGCCTAGTGAAGGAAGGTGAAACAAGAAGAGTCGAGTTTTTGAAGAAGCAAAAATGATAAGTTGAAATATGGTTGTGGGAGGGTCCATGATGCTCTGCATCACATCACCACAAACTCTATGATGAATAGGTTGGGTAATAGCAATGTGCTCCCAGCACTAGACCTGTAGAACTGTGCATCTAGTAGATAGACTAGCGATGTTGTAAAGTGGAAAATTGAACCCTAGTGACTCCCACCTAGGAGAGAGAAAGGAAGTCACTAGGATGATTTTCACTTGGGAAAAAATTTACATTCAAAAGAAGGGCTTGAATCCACTACATCCAAATCCAAGGGAGGCAAGGATGTGAGTTCCAAGTGGATTGCAAGAGTTGAAGTGTGTTTTGCCCTGTTTTGTAAATAAGAAAGTTGACTTGTTGACTATGTGGAACAAAGAGAGAAAATGAGTGAAATGAGGAGCTACTGGTTCAATATTGCGTTGTAACTTCAGATCAGAGATAATTAGATTGATAAGAATCTTCCCTACAATTTTGGAGAAAAGTCGTTAGGACGATGGCAAAAGTGTACATGGTCGGTCAAAAAATCTGTGAAACGAAAAGGGGTTTTTCGCCTCTATAAGTGGAGTCCAAATCTGAAAATATAGTTGTGCACCTACAACTTACACACATAAAAGAAGGGGATAAAGGTTGTGGATAGGAGTTTGCCTTAGTCAAACCCTAGTTGAGGAATCAACCTTGAAAGAAAGTAATTGCAAATGCTGAAATGTAAATAATGGAAGTGTATACCTTGTAGATCTGCAATTTTTTTATGATGGTTGCTTTGCTTCTTCAAAGCAATCACAAGTGTTGCATGAAATGGCATGTAAAATGATAAAACCCTATCACACACACATGCTTGAAAATAAATGTTTTAATGTTGCTCCAATGGATGAATGAAGGAGACACGTGAAGAAAGAAGACTTGATGAATGCTTGATGACGATAATGAAGACCTTCTACTTGAATTCCCATATATTATCCCTTATCCTCCTTATGTCAAATGAGGGAATTGAATCTCCTTTTCTACATTCCTCAAGGATTAATTTTTGATCACCGAAGGCCAACAAAGAAGAATTGCAAACCTAGAAGTCAGATTGTGCATAGGGGATAGGGCAGACCCATCTTAGGGCTACCCTAAGGAGTGGGGACAAGGGCTCCATGCCCCTATCCTGCCCTATTTTGGGGCTCGGACAGGGTCTAAGGTAGAAACAAAGCCTATACAAGGAGGGTTTCAAGGGTGAAAATACATGAAAGGGGTCTTGGTTAGGAAGGAGGATGTCGTCACCAAGGTGAGGACCTCAAATATGGTTAAAATTGCTAGGTTCACAATTTTATAACCCTACATTTAACCCCCACTTTAGTGAGAGTACAGCCTACACCAATACTGTCAATAAAGTAGAAGAAGAGAGAGATGAAGATGAGAGATGTAGAGCAATACAACAAGGAGTATAAGACGTCACTAATCTTGAGGAACAAAAGCCCCCAAACCTAGGATCTTAACTCACTCAAACATATGCAAGAGAACACAAAACAAAAAGGAACAAGGCACACAAAACAAAAACAAAGCGCAAAGGATACACGACAAAAAAGACAAAAGATGACAAACCTAACTAGCCGAAGAGAAATTGATACTCAAATGTCTCAACAACTAATCAAGACACAAAGACCAATGCCATCATATAAACACAAGAGATCACATAAAAGAGCAAAGCTGACATCATCCATGAACCATCAATAGAAAAACTATGGGCTCATGAGAGGAAGGAGAGAGAGGAAATTAATACATACTTTGGTGGTCCATGAGAAGAAAGGTGAGCAAGAGAGAAACAATGGATATCTCGCCCCTAAAACCAGGTGATCCATGGAGAGAAGGACACCAAAATCTAGCCCCTAGAGTCTATCTGGGTGATCCATGTAAGGGATGAGAGTAGGAGCACCATTAGTTCCACTCAACCTCAAGCGCGTGTGTGCAAGTGAGGTTCAAAGTGCCTCATAGGAGTCTATACCCGAGTACTCTATAACCTATTATGGTATGTATAATACAAGTGTCAAGAAATGCATGATATTTGATGAGTAATGATGAACAACAGATACCCTAACTGGTACTAAGAGTGGGGGGTGAATCAGTACATACAAAAACTTCTCCACAACTTATCAAGTTAAAACAATGCTAACTAGTTATCTTCATTACTGAACTTAACCATGGTAATATCAGTTAAACATAGTAAAACCTCAAACAACATAAACTAGTAAAACTTAACCCTTCATTTATATTCAATACTTGATAACTACTTCACCCAAAAACATAAACAAGAGGTGTGTCACCAAAACCATAACCATTAGCTCTGCATGCATAATCACTTAAACAAAAAATAAAAATGCACAACTCATGAGACACAAATTTTTCACGTGGAAACCCAAATGGGGAAAACCACGATGGGGATGAATACCCACAAGCTTGTTTTGAACTCTTTTGAAGCTCGCTCTATTAGGAGCCTAGTCTAGTTAAAGATTTTACAATAAGGTTTTGCTAGGAACCGATCCTGTTAAAGATCACCCAGTTAAGGGATGGCTATATACCCTGTTAAAGGTTGAAACCCTGTTAAAGGTTACCTTACTAGAGGATTTTAAAGAACTCAATGAACTTGAGTCACCCGGTTAAAGGATTTACAGTAAGCCTGTTAAAGCTACCTGACAAAGGGATTTTCCTTTTGTTGAAATGGTTAGAAGACAACAGGAAAAGCTTTGATCTAATAACAACACTATATGCTAAGGCAGATCCTTTTCAGTTCCTCTACTCTGCAATCACACTTTGTATTTTTCTTTCTCTGGTCTGGTAGGTATCTCATCACTTGGATACACACATAACATTTGCCAACAACTTACAATAACAAACATCATCAACCTTATAGACAACAATTAGGTCAGTAGCATAAACCTTAAACCTTAAGCATTTTAGGTTTACAATATAAGTGATCCAATCCTGATTGTACAAACACTTTGCATAGAGAAATACAATTTCATACAAATCACCAGATAATTTGCATCATCCATTCTTCATCGCACATACAAATTAGTAACTCATCATGCTTTCTTCTCATACTGCTAAGAAGAATGTTCATTCCCGAGGTAGACATTTAATGCAGTCGATCTTTCATATGCAAGATCCTCAAGGAAATCCCTCACATACACAAAGCTGATGTGGCGTCATGATTTCATCTTCATCTCTTAGTTACCTCATCACAGGATCTCATCGGTTGCATTGCACAAGTGAAATTGCCAAACCAAAAACCCTAGAGCTAAGACTACCAGCTAGTAGTCACACTTAGTGAAACCCAGACACTAGTTCACTGCATCTCTTCATACCAGTTCACCAACTTCTTCCAATCTACATATCGGTTCACTTGCACTTATTGACATCAATGACAACATACATTATCATCATATCAACATGTCGGTTCATCATATGCCAACAATCTCGCCCTTTGGAATTGATGGCAATACTTAGTGTAGCATTGCAACTGGAAACATCATAGACCAGTGTATACTTCATCATCATATATCTTCTCCTTATACATCAAATATCTTCTCCCCCTTTGACAACAATGCCAAAGTGGAGGCACAAGCTTCCATTCTCCACTCTGATGCTCCTCCTATGGAGTAGCATCCTTCAACACATCAATCATGAAAGATTTGACACTATAGTACCTGACTGATGTGGGGCACATAACTTTAGTTGACTTTATGAAGGGGTAGAACCCCTAATTCACCTCTCAAATAGGGAAAAGTAGTCTTCGGTAAGGATTTAGTGAATATATCTGCTAGCTACTCCTTACTAGAAACATGTTCTAGTACAACCTCCTTATCCTAAACTCTCTCTCTCAAGAAATGGTACTTGAGCTCAATGTGCTTAGTTCTAGCATGTGATACCGGATTCTTGGAAATATTTATTGCACTAGTGTTATCACAAAATATACTCATCAGTTCAGAAATAGGTACTTTGAAACCTTCCAATACATGTTTCATCCAGATTGCCTGAGTGCAGTTCATAAATGCTACCACATATTCTGCTTCAGTTGTAGACTGAGAAGTACAGCTCCGCTTCCTGCTTGTCTAGGAGACTAGTCTTTCACCAAGAAAGAATGCTCCACCGGTTGTGCTCTTCTTGTTGTCTACGTTACCTACCCAATCAACGTTGCTATATACTTTGAGATTAAAGTCACCATTATAGGGATACCACAATCCATAGTCAACTATTCCTTTCAAATATCTAAGAATCTACTTGACAGCTACCAAGTGGGATTCTCTTGGAATTTTTTGAAACCAAGCTACTATGCTCACTGCATGAGCAATATCTAGTTTGTTGTGCACAACATAGTGTAACTTACCAATCATTGATTGGTACTCTTTCTCATTCACCAATGCTGAATCATCTTCCTTAGTTAGTTTATAGTGAGTCACCATCGGTGTACCAACTGGTTTTCTCTCCTCCATGCCAAAGGTCTTCAATACCTCTTTGACATACTTGGACTGGGTGATAAAGATACCCTTTTTCATTTGTTGAATCTGTAAACCAATGAAGAACTTTATCTCTCCAATCAAAGACATCTCAAACTCTTTCTTCATTTCATTTGCAAAAGCATGACTCATTTTGTCATCTCCTCCAAAGATTATGTCATCTACAAATACTTCACATATCAAAATCTGATCACCTTCAGATTTTAGGTAGATGTTTCTATCTTCACTTGTTTTCTGGAATCTTATATTCACAAGATAAGAGTGTAACCATTCATACCATGCCCTAGGTGCTTGTTTTAATCAATACAGAGCTTTGTGTAATCTACACACCATGTCACTATCTTCTGATAAAGCAAACCCATCTGGCTGCTCAATGTAGACTTCCTCTTCTAGGATTCCATTCAAGAATGCAAACTTCACATCCATCTGATAAACCTTAAATCCCTTGAATACTATGAATGCAAGTAGCATTCGAACACCTTCCAATCTATCCATAGGAGAAAAGGTTTCTCCATAGTCTTCTTTCTCTTCTTAAGCATATCCTTTGCATACAAATCTTGCCTTGTTCCTCACAACTGTGCCTTCTTCATTTAGTTTATTCCTGAAGACCCATTTGGTACCTATAACATTCTTGTGTTCTTGTCTAGGTACCAAGGACCATGTTGCATTCTTTTCTATTTGATCTAGTTCTTCTTCCATTGCCTTAATCTAGTCTTCATCTTTAAGTGCTTCTCTGGAGGTCTTGGGCTCATATTCAAAAATCATGCAAGAGTTTACTTTCACCTTTCTTCTAGTGAGTATACCTGCATCTTTGTCTCCTATGATTTGCTTTGGATCATGATGTAGTTTTACATACCTAGGAATGACTCTAGCTGGTTCTGCTAGTTTTTCCTCTTCTTCTTCACTTACTACAACTTCTATCGATACAAGAACACTGAGATCTTTACTAGTTTCTTTCTTAACTGGTTCCCAAGATGCTATACCCGGTTCATCTTCCACTTCCTCACTGCAGGTTTCCTCAGGTTCCTCAGGGGATTCATCAACCCTGACATTGATACTCTCAACAATTTTCTGTGTCCTATTATTGTAGCACTTGAGCTTTTCTCTTAGTGGAATATCCAACAAATATTCCTTCATCACATTTTGCATCAAACTTGCTCAGATTCTCACCTCTCTTGATGTAACACTTACTGCCAAATACTTTAAAATAACTCACAGTGGGAGTTTTTCCAGTCCAATACTCATAAGGAGTTTCAATTCTACCTTTCTTGATGAGTACCCAGTTCATAGTATAGACTGCAGTGCTCACCGCTTCTCTCCAAAAAGTGTGAGAAACCTTTCCTTGGATCAACATTGTTCTGGCTACTTCAACTACAGTCTTGTTATTTCTTTCTACTATGTCATTCTATTGTGGTTTCCTTGGGGCAGACAACTGCCTCTTGATACTGCTATCTTCATAGTACTTGTTGAATTCATCAGAAGTGAATTCACCTCCTTGATCAGTTCTTAGGCATTTTATCTTTTGACCACCTTCCCTCTCTACCAATGCTCTAAAGGCTTTGAACTTTCCAAACGCCTTAGACTTGTCTTTCAAGAATGTAACCCACATCATTCTTGAGAAGTCATCAGTAAGAATCATGAAATACCTATCTCCTCAAATACTTCTAGTTTTCATAGGGCCGCACAAATCAGTATGCACAAGATCAAGCAAGTTTTCTACTGAAAAAGACTTACCTTTGAAAGTTGAGGAAGACATCTTCCCAAGTTGACATTCTCTACACAAAGAATTCTTTGGTTTGTTCAGCAAGGGTAATCCTCTTATTGTCTTGATCTTACTAGCCTTCACAGTATTATCAAAGTTCATATGACAAAGTCTCCTATTCCATATACAACTGTCATCAAACTTCACCATCAGACACCAACTTATCTTGGCATTCAACTAAAATAGGTTACCTTTGGTCTGCTTACCGGTGGTAATAAGTTCACCACTTTTTCCAATTATACTGCAAACTCCACCTTTGAACTCCAAAACGAGTCCTTTATCATTTAGCTAAGCACCACTTAATAGGTTATTCTTAAGACCTTCTACCCAGTAGACATCATCCGCACTAATCTTTCCATTTACTGAAATAGATCCTTTTCCTTTTAACAAGCATCATGCATCATTGCCGAATCTAACAACACCTCCATCATATTCTTCTAGAGATAGAAACTTTTTTTGATCACTAGTCATGTGGTGAGAACAACCACTATCAATTATCCATTCATTAGAGTTGTCAATGTGAGAGACAAGTGCTTTCTTATCAGACAATTCTTCCTTCACAGCTACAAATATTATGTCCTCATTCTCTTCATCCTCAGATTGTTCGTCAGTAACACCTTCATCTACTGTAACAAGACAATTTCTTCTATTTCCTCCTTTATATTTTATAAACCTCCTAGTTTATCCTTATTGTCATTGTTAGGACAGTTAACAGCTATATGTCCTATCTTATTGCAGGAAAAACATTTTAAAAGAAGCTTACCTCTCTATTTTCCAGTACCTTTTGGAAGTCTCTTGGAAAGAAGAGCTTCAAATTCCATTAGAATCTCTTCATCATCCATACCTCTACTTTGCATGGATTCATAACTGGTACTTGCTTCTTTTCCTTTTCTGGTTGGTGCAACAGATGCTCTAAAAGATGTCTCAGTCTTTTGAACACTTCCATCATATCTATTCAATTCATATGCAGTTAACTTTGCAATGATAGAGTCTAAGGATACCTTGGTTTTGTCAATAGACCTTAGTTCCTAAATAGAACCAACTTTGATTGCATAGACTAGTAACAATGATCTCAAGACTTTACTGAGAATGGTGGCATCATAAATGGTTCCACCTGTGCTCTTGATATCTCCAACAACAATCTTGATTCTTATACCATATTGCTGAATGGTCTCACCTTCAACCATTCTCATGTCCTCAAATTTTCCTCTAAGGATTTCTTCCTTAGCTTTCTTTACATGCTAATCACCACCATAAATAGTTTCCAATGTGTCCCATACCTCTTTAGGAGTGTCCTTATCTTGTACATCAATGAACTCAATATCAGACAAACTGCTAATAAGGGCTTCCATGACTTGTCCATTTTCTTGAATCTCTCTTTCCTGATCATCGGTTAAAGTGCCAATGGGAATTACATAGACATTCTCAACATAACTCCAGTGTTGAGCACCCAAACTCTTGATATAGATCTTCATTCTGTGATTCCATATTTTGAAGTTGTCTCTATTGAACTTAGGACCTTCCCTCTTCATCATTAAGGAAGGATCTATTACCTCAAGTGGTTAAGCTTATATCACCGAGGACCTGGAGTTGCACTAATACCAATTGATGAATAATGATGAACAACAGATACCCTAACTGGTACTAAGAGGGGGGGTGAATCAGTACATACAAAAACTTCTCCACAACTTATCAAGTTAAAACAATGCTAATCAATTATCTTCATTACTGAACTTAACCATGGTAATATTGGTTAAACATAGTAAAACATCAGACAACATAAACCAGTAAAATGTAACCCTTCATTTATATTCAATACTTGATAACTAATTACCCAAAAACATAAACAAGTGGTGTGTCACCAAAACCATAACCATTAGCTCTGCATGCATAATCACTTAAACAAAAAATAAAAATGTACAACTCATGACACACAAATTTTTCATGTGGAAACCCAAATGGGAAAAACCATGGTGGGGATGAATACCCACAAGCTTGTTTTGAACTCTTTTGAAGCTCGCTCTATTAGGAGCCTAGTTTGGTTAAATACTTTATAATAAGGTTCTGCTAGGAACCGATCCTCTTAAAGATCACCCGGTTAAGGGATGGCTATATACCTTGTTAAAGGTTACCTTGCTAGAGGATTTTAAAGAACTCAATGAACTTGAGTCACCCAGTTAAAGGATTTATAGTAAGCCTATTAAAGCTACCCAACAAAGGGATTTTCCTTCTATTGAAATGGTTAGAAGACAACAAGAAAAGCTTTGATCTGATAACAACACTATATACTAAGGCAGATCCTTTTCAGTTCCTCTACTCTGCAATCACACTCTACAGTTTTCTTTCTCTGGTCTGGCAGGTATCTCATCACTTGGATACACACACAACATTTTCCAACAACTTACAATAAGAAACAACATCGCCCTTATAGAAAACAATTAGGTTGGTAGCATAAACCCTAAACCTTAAGCATTTTAGGTTTAAAATACAAGCGGTCCAATCCTGACTGTACAAACACTTTGCATAGAGAAATACAATTTCAAACATATCACCAGATAATTTGCATCATCCATTTTTCATCACACATAGAAATCATAACTCATCACGCTTTCTTCTCATACCACTAAGAAGAATGTTCATTCCCGAGGTAGACATTTAATGCAGTTGATCTTCCATGTGCAAGATCCTCAAGGAAATCCTTCAAGTGCACAAAGTTGATGTGGCATCATGATTTCATCTTCATCTCTTAGCTACCTCATCACAAGATGTCATCGGTTGCATCCCACAAGTGAAATTTCTAAACCAGAAACCCTAGAGTTGAGACTACCAACCGGTAGTCACACTTAGTGAAACCCAGACACCAGTTCATTGCATCTCTTCATACCAGTTCACCAACTTCTTCCAATTTTCATACCAGTTCACTTGCACTTATTGACATCAATGACAACATACATTATCATCATATCAACATGCCGGTTCATCATATGCCAACAATATCTTGCTCTAAGAGTCTGTGCTCTAGTTCTGAGAATAATCACCCTGCATAGGACAAAAGTGGAATCATCTCCCTCTAAGAGTCTTTTCTTAGGTTTCGAGAATGACCCACTGTAAAAGAAAAGAAGAAGTGAAGACATCTCACTCTAAGAGTCCATGCTCTATTTCCAATAATGACCCATTGTACAAGAAAACAAGATGCGAAGACATCTCACTCTAAGAGTTTGTGCTCTTGTTTCGAGAATGACCCACTGCACAAGAGAAAAGTGACTACATCTTGCTCTAAGAGGATTCTCGCTTGTTCCAAGAATGTCCCACTATACAATGCACAAGGAAAGTATAGTACAAAGTAGCAGTGTGGGTGCCCCCCCTTAAGATGTCAACATAAGTTAATGTTGATATCTTAAGGAAAGTAGAACAAGGATACCTACCTTCATCACAAAGAAAATATCTGCAATGCAATAATGTCATAAATCCAAGCAAGAGAGTGAATACTCTTCAAGTAAGGATAGGATAGTTGAAACGAGATATCTTATTGTAAGTGTAAAGATGATCCTTGGAGGAGAAGAGATCTTTGTTCAAAATACATCTTCCTCCAAGAGAAGTTGTCTTAGACAAATATAACATCTTCTAGAAAAAGGAGAGAACAAGAATGAAATCTTTCCTCCTATTTCTAGGTGAAAGGGATTCTTTATGAGGGATGACTCACTTTTAGCCCCCAGAAGAATGTGTGAATTTATCATAGATGTACATTACCAAGTGTGAAAGAGATTGTAGTCAAGGATCTACACCTCTTGTATAAGGGAGAACTTTTGAGAAAACTACCAACAATTTCGCACAAGGAATGACATAAAGTAATATTTAACTCACACCATCCACAAAATAGGGAAAAGTGGATCCTTGGAGAAAGAGAGAGAGATCATTTCCCCCCAAGTGTAGGGACAATGAGAAGAACTTACACAATCTTCTACAAATAGATTAACATAATCAAATGCACAATGTACTTTCATGAATGCATGGAAGAAAAGACATTAGTATATGTAAAATACACATCTCAAGAAGTGGTAATCTTCAAAAGGAAAAAAAAGTATCAAATATTCCTGAAGGGGGATTAAGCATATAGAAATGATAATCATATATGAAAAATGCAGCCCCTAAAAGGAAATAGTGATACACGGGATAGGAGTGAAAATCCTTGCCCCCCAAGTAAGAAGGACAAGGGGAAAAGGGGTACACATTTTCCAATGGTGCTTATTTTCAAGTGATATGCCTTCCTAATGGAACAAATTCTCTAAAGGAAGGAATATGCACTTCTCGAGAGATCATTCCATGCAAGGAGGTGTAGACGTATAAAAATGACCACTTTCCTAAGTGAATATTTAATATTCATTTTATTCTCATTCCTTTATTTAATTAAATTAAATTTAATTAAAGCATTCACATTCATCTATTTGATTAAATAAGTTATTCAATTTATTTAATTAAATTCACCTAGGCCTTTCATATCATTTAATTGAATAAATCACTTTATTTAATTAAATCCCCTTTCTACTCTTTTTAATTAAATTTACATTTAATTAAATTGTTCACTTCAAATAAATAAATCTAATTTATTTAAATCTCCCACTTGCATCTATTTTTGTTGAAATAAAGCCATTTATTTTAATTAAAATTACCCTCCACCCACTTGCATTTTCCTACATCTCCCACTTGCCTCTCTAAACCCCCTTCTAGATTCTTCTAATCCCTTCTAAATTAGCCTAACCCATCTCCTAAATATTGTCACATCCCTAAGCAAAGGGAAGTCACTTCTCAAACCCTCAAAGTCTTCAATAACCATTAAAGGCTTTATGTCTTCAACAAGTTAACCTTGAAAGTCTTCCAAACCACTAATGGTTAACTCAACCCTCTTGCATGATTAGAGACTTTCTCTCTAACTCAACCCTCATCTAACCCAAGGGTCTTATCAAGCATTGATGGCTTTAACCTTTGGTATTTCTTTAACCCTTGCACAAGAGTTTACCTCTTGGGTACAAGCTTTATCCAATACGGTAACCATGAGGTCTTCTCAAGCATCTCATGTTTCTTACATCTCCTCTCAAGTAGTCTTATATTGAAAATTGTTATCATTTCATTGGTGAGAATTGTAAACATGGATTGATAACTTTCAATCCTGACCCTTGATAGGAACATCCAATCTTGACCCTTCATTGCCCTATTTTCCCTATAAATAGATCCCTCATTTCTCCATTTTAAGATCTAAGTCTTTAGCATCAACATTTTACTAAGCATTTATTCTCTCTTTGAATAGAAATAATCTTATAAACATTTAAGAAGCATTTCTATTATCATATTAAGCTAGTGGTGCAGGAGCACCTAGGACTTAGACAATTTAGTTTTCTCAATTTTGGCTTGTACTAACCCTAGCCAAGTCAATAGTGAATACGGACTAAAGGAGTGTCCAAGAGTTAGTGTTTTGAGTCAATATAGGCCTATCTTGAGTTCATTCTTCTTAGGTTTGCATTTTTGTGTATATAGTGGGTTTGAGTAGGTAGTTGACCTTCTTGATGGTCAAAAGTGTCAAAAATTGGTATAGGCATTAGGGAGGGTTAAATTAGTTATTGAAATGTTTTAAAAGTCTTGTGTGATGACTTAGAATAGGTCTCATAAGTTGAGAAGACCAAAAAGTGCAAAAGTGCAAAGTTGCAAAAAGTTGTCATGACAACTTTTGTCCTGAATTGGTTAGCGATGGAGTTATGAATTTTCCAACACCCTAGAAAGACTCCACATGTGGTAAATTATATAAGATCCCTCTCTTGCATGGTTACCAAGTTTAGAGAATGTGTTTTGTAAGTTCAACAATCTGAAACTACTCATTTTTAGACTAGTTGATAGCATTTTGGCTTGTTTTTACTCATTTTGTAAATGCAAATGGATTGAATCCATTGATAAAGCAATGGATTGAATTTTTTAGTGTGTTAAAGAGTTTTTAGTTCCATTTCAATCTTTGTAGATAGTTTTCATTTGTGTTTTCTTGCTTTGGTTTGCAAACAGCTAGTTTTGGCTTGTATATAGTTGTTTTAAGAAAAATGGTTGCCCATGAATTCCACATGTGCTACCATCATTGCTTATTGGGAAATGAAGGGAAACCACCTATATAGTGTACATATGTAGGGGAAAGTTCTGGATATGAGTTTCAATATGACTATCACCTTGTTCTAGGCGAGTCCAGGAGCAACCTGGCTAGAGGAAACAGGGTGAAAATGAAGCGCAAAGTGCAGGGGTGAATGCCAAACCACCATATAAGATTTTGGAGGGGTCCATGGAGTTGGGATAGAGTTTCCAATGCAAGGAGGAGACTTGAAAAATTCATTTGATGCCCAAACACCGACTTGACCAATCACTATCAGCTAAAAGGCCTAAAAACCCTTCAAAACCCTCATTTTGGGGTTAGCATATTGTATGGAGGGATAAGGAGCCAAAACCAAAAAAATAACTTGAGGTTAGATGAGTCATTGAAGGAAATCCAAACTTGTCAGGGGATCTTTTGGAATGTTTTCACTTAATCCCTAAAAACCAAGATTTTGGAGGCCTAATTGGGGCTCATTCCTTGTATCCCTTTTCTAGGCAAAATGGTGAAATTGGTAAGGAAGGACATGGTTGTAAACCTTAATTGGACCCTAAATGCATTCAAAACATTTTAGTAGCAACTTCCACACCTCTACATCATTTCACAATAGCAGGAGGTCAATTTGACAAGTTGAAGCCAAGAAGCCATAATTGAGCACATGGGAAGCACTGTGAATTGGTAGGGTTCCTAGCCAAAACAATTGAAGTAAACACCTTGGAATGGTCAAGAGCCAAGCCCTAGAAGAGACTAAGAAGGACTTGGAGGTCTAGAGAGAAACTAGGCCTGGTGAGTTGGTGGAACTGAACAACACCAACTAGGTGAAGTGTTAAGCAAACTAGGTGAACCCCATCAAATTGGTATCAGAGTCTATAAGATTTGGGCTAGAAGAGTTGATGTCCTCAGTGGAATCTATATGAGACAATAGCATGGTGACCAATGCAGAGTTGGAAAGGAAAGTGGATGATCGGGAGGAAGAGAATAGACTCCTGAAAGAAAAGTTGGTTGAATTGGAGAGTAAGCTTGGTGCAATTGAAACCAAGGCAGATGAAGTGTTGGTAAAGGTTGAAGGAGCAGAAGGGAAGGGTAAAGAAGTGTTAGAGATAGACAAGGTGCTTGAACCTGATCCTGACCTAGGGAAAGAACCTTTCCTAAAGGAATTGAAAGCTTTGAGTGGTAAATTATTAGAAGAGTTGCCATTGTTCACTGGTAAGGTGGAGCCAGAAGTGGTCCTAGAATGGATAAAAGGCATGGAGAACCATTTTGAATGTGAAGGCATAACTGAAGCCCAAAGAGTCAAAGTACCCAAGTCTAGGATGAGAGGAGTTTCTCTCACATGGTGGAAATTTATGCAAGATAAGAGGAATAAAATGGGAAAAGCACCCATCTCTTCTTGGAAAGGGATGTTAGTCAAAATCAAAGAAGTCTATCTCCCTGATGACTATGAAGTGCAAATTCATAGGAAGAGATAGAACTTAAGACAAAAAGAATTTGATGTCAGAAGCTATATGGAGGAGTTTCATAAAATTAACCTTAGATCTCATGTTGTGGAAGAAGAAAGTCTCAAGGTTGCTAGGTACCTAAATGGTCTATGGTGGAACATCCAAGAAAAGATCAATTTAATGAGCCCAAAAATAGTACATCAAACCTATAAACTTGTCCTTAAAGTGGAGGAGAAACTGAAAAGAAGACATGACTCAAGTAGCAATAGGGGCGGAGGTAGAGGAAATGACAATAGAGTCCATAGAGGAGGCTTTGGATGAAGAAGTTCTGAACAAAGAACACAAGGAGAGTCTAAACTCACTGAGCAACAAAATAGTGGCACTAGTAAAGGAGGATTCAATAGAGGAAGAGGATCAAACAATAGTTTTAGAGGAAGATCTAGGGGACAAGGTAGAGGTTCCTCATACTTTGCAACAATGAAGTGTTACCATTGTAACCAGCTTGGTCGTCCAGCATATAGGTGCCCAGAGAAGGGATCATCATCACAAGGTGGTGAAAGAAGAGTGAACTATCTTCAAGAAGAGTCTTCAAGCAGCAAGACTTTAGAGGTTGCCTTGGAATAAAAGGTAGGTAACAAATTGATGATAAGGAGAACTTTCATCAAAGAACTTGTCAGAGAAGAGCCAAGCCAAAGGAGGTCCTTATTTAGGATCAAATGCAAGATTATGGAAAAACTTTGCAAAGTGATCATTGATTCAGGGTCTATAGACAATATTGTGTCAGAAGAGGCAGTGAGTAAGGTCAAATTACAAAAGATACCTCCCAACAACCCTTATAGAGTCACTTGGTTGAACAAAGGCCAACATGTCCTAGTTAATGAGCAAGCATGGGTGGATTTTACCATTGGGAGTTATAAGGACAAAGTGTTATGTGATGTCCTACCCATGGATGCATGCCATCTTCTATTAGGAAGATCATGGAAATTTGATAGACAAGTTGTCCATGATGGAGCAAACTCATTCAAGAAAGATGGAGTCACATTCAAGATTCAGTCTATCCTTGAGGAAGGTGAAAAGAGGGCAGCAGGTCCTAATGTTCTTCTGGTGAGTGAAAAGCAATTCTTGAAGACACTTGAGGAAGGTGAAGGTGTAGGGTTTGCACTAGTAATGAAGCCTAAAGAGGAAGACAAGAAAGAGCAGCCAAATTTGCCAATACAGGTACAAGATTTGTTGAAGAAATTCAAAGGCATAGTAAGTGATGGATAGCCAACCACATTACCTCTGAAAAGAACCATAAGTCATCAAATAGATTTCATTCTTGGAGCATCCTTACCTAGCAAGGCAACTTATAATATAACTCCCCAACAAAATGTTGAGATTGCCAGGAAAATCCAAGAGCTCTTAGACCAAGGCCTAATTAGGAAAAGCATTAGCCCTTATGTTGTCCCTACTATGCTAGCCCCAAAGAAAGGTGGTACGTGGAGATTGTGTATTGATTCTAGAGCTATAAATAGGATCACCATTAGATATAGGTTCCCTATTCCTAGAATAGAAGACCTAATGGATTGTTTAGGGGAAGCGAAGTATTTTACCAAGATTGACCTTAAAAGTGGATATCTCCAAATTAGGATCAAGGACGGTGATGAATGGAAAACTGCATTTAAGACAATAGAGGGTCTTTATGAGTGGCTTTTAATGTCATTTGGCTTATCCAATGCTCCAAGCACCTTCATGAGACTCATGAATGAGGTGATGAAGGACTTCATAGGTAAATTTGTGGTGGTATATCTAGATGACATTCTCATTTTCAGTAAGGATAGGGAAGATCATATTAATCATTTGCAAGATGTATTACAAAGATTGTATGATGAAAAGCTAACCATGAACTTGGATAAGTGTGAATTTGTCAAGAAGGAGTTGGTTCACCTTGGGTTTGTGTTGTCTCAAGGAAACCTCAAGATGGATCCCAGCAAGGTTGAAGCCATAGTAAATTGGCCTACTCCTAAGTCAGCAACAGAGGTAAGAAGCTTCCATGGACTACCTCAGTACTACAGGAAGTTCATTAGGAAATTAAGTGCTATATGTGCACCAATGTTAGAGACCATTAGAGGTGGAATGAAGGCAAAGTTTTAGTGGAATGAACAAGCAAACAAAGGTTTTGAAACCTTGAAGGAGAAGATAGCTACTCAACCAGTGTTGGTATTGCCTAGTTTTAAGAAACTTTTCATAGTGGAATGTGATGCAAGTAATGTTGTAGTGGGTGATGTCCTAAGCCAAGAAGAAAGACTAGTAGCTTTCCATAGTGAGAAGCTAAGTGATGCCAAAAGGAAATACTCCTCTTATGATCTTGAGTTATATGCTTTAGTGCAGGCTTTAAGGAAGTGGAGACACTATCTCCTCCCTCAGGAATTTGTAGTCTATATAGACAACCAAGCATTGAGTTTCTTAAAATCACAAGAAAAACTCAATCATAAACACATGAAATAGGTGGAGTACATGCAGGCCTATACATTTTCCATTAAGCACAAGAAAGGGTAGTTAAACTAGGTAGCTGATGCATTAAGTAGAAGACTTTTGACAGTCCAAGAAATTCAATTGAGAAGCATAGGTGTTGACAATTTTAGAGGCTTATACCCAGAGGATGAAGACTTCTCAAATGCCTACAAGGTGTGTAAGGAGTATCAAAATCACTTCCATAGTGATTATTCTAATTTTACTTTGGAAAATGGACTATTGTTTAGAGATGGGCAGCTTTGTGTGCCTAGAGGCTCAATGAGAGAAAATATCATTCAAAAGAAGCATAATGGCAGCCTTAGTGGACATTTTGGAGTCAATAAGACTCAAGAGTTGGTTTAGAGGTACTACTATTGGCCAAAGATGAATCAACATGTGAGGAAGTCTATGGAAACTTGCATAGTTTTCCAAAAGGCCAAAGGTATTTCTACAAATTCCGGTTTATACCAACCTCTTCCCATACCAAATAGACCTTGGGAATGCATTAGTATGGACTTTGTAGTAGATTTACCAAGGACAAAGCAGGGATATGACAGCATTTATGTCATCATGGATAGATTTAGCAAAATGGCTCACTTTGTGCCTTGCAAGACTACTCATGATGCATGCCAAATAGCTCAATTGTTCTTCAAAGAGGTAGTGAGGATACATGGTTTACCCATGAGCATTGTTTCAGATAGAGACTCAAAGCTCATGAGTCATTTTTGGAAGACACTTTGGAAAAATCTTGGCACCAACATCTCTTTTACATCAGCCTACCATCCTCAAATAGATGGGCAGACCGAAGTGGTGAATAGAAGCTTGGGAAACTTATTAAGGTGCCTTACTAAGGAATATGGTTAAACATGCGATCAAGTACTCTCACAAGCTGAATATGCATACAATGACACCATGAATAGGACTACTGGCAAGAGCCCTTTTGAAGTGGTCTATGGTGTGCACCCAAGAGGTATTTTGGAGTTGAGAGACTTAGGTAGTGTAGCAAAAAGAAGTGGATGTGCAGAAGACTTTTCTCAATCAATGAACGAGGTCCATGAATTAGTCAAGAAAGCATTGATGGAGAACACAAGCAAAATCAAACAAAAAGTTGATGAAAAGAGGAAAAACCTACAATTACAAGTGGGAGATCTTGTCATGGTGCACCTAAACAAAGAAAGGCTACAACAAGGGGTGCTTAACAAGTTGTAAATGAGAAGGATGGTTCCATGTGCCATTCTAGCCAAGTATGGAGAAAATGCATACAAGGTGGATCTACCAAGTGACATAGGATTGTCACCAATTTTCAACATAGAAAACTTAGTTGCCTACAAGGGACCAATTCAAGGTTTAGATTGCATTCACATGGAGGTATCAGATGATGTGAACAACCTTCAGTTACTAGCCAAACCAAATCCAAAGGCCGAGAAGGTGTTGAGTTCAAGGATCGCTCAGAAGACAAGGCATCAAACCTATTGGGAGAACCTAATAAAATGGCTGGGTATGGATGATGTTGAAGCTACATGGGTGCTGGAGACAGAGTTTAAGAAGCTAGGCATTGATCAAAATCTGATTCCCAAGGAGGTGACATAATCTTCTTTAGTTGGGGAGAATGGTGTAGGAGCACCTAGGACTTAGACTATTTATTTTTCTCAATTTTGGCTTGTACTGACCCTAGCCAAGTCAATAGTGAATAAGGACTCTAGGAGGGTCCAAGATTATTTTTTTTGAGTCAATATAGGCCTAGGTTGAGTTCATTCTTCTTAGGTTTGCATTTTTGTGTAAATAGTGGGTTTGAGTAGGTAGTTGACCTTCTTGATAGTCAAAAGTGTCAAAACATGGTATAGGAATTAGGGAGGGTTAAATTAGTCTTTGACATGTTTTAAATTCATGTGTGATGACTTAGAATAGGTCTCATAAGTTGAGAAGACCAAAAAGTGCAAAAGTGCAAAGTTGCAAAAAGTTGTCATGACAACTTTTATCCTGAATTGGTTAGCAATGGAGTTAGGGATTGTCCAATGCCCTAGAAAGATTCCACACATGGGAAATTCTATAAGAACCCTCTCTTGCATGGTTACCAAGGTTAGAGAATGTGTTTTGTAAGTTCAACAATCTGAAACTACTCATTTCCAGACTAGTTGACAACATTTTGGCTTGTTTTTACTCATTTTGTAAATGCAAATGGATTGATTCTATTGATCCAGAAATGGATTGAGTTTCTTTAGTGTGTTATAGAGTTTTTAGTTCCATTTTAATATTTTTAGATAGTTTTCATTTGTGTTTTCTTGCTTTGGTTTGCAAACAGCCAGTTTTGGCTTGTATATAGCAGTTTTAAGCACAATGGTTGCCCCATGAATTCCACACGTTCTACCAGCACGGCTTGTTTGGAAATGAAGGAAAACCACCTATACAGTGTACATATGTAGGGGAAAGTGCTGGAGATGAGTTTCAATATGACTATCACCTTGTTCTAGGCAAGTCGAGGAGCAACCCGGTTAGAGGAAACAAGGTGAAAATGATGCACAAAGTGCAGGGGTGAATGCCAAACCACCATCTAAGATTTTGGATGGTTCCATGTATTTGGGATAGATTTTCCAATATAAGGAGGAGCCTTGACAAATTCATTTGATTCCCAAACACCAACTTGACCAGTCACTGCCAGCTAGAAGGCCTAAAAAACCCTTCAAAACCCTCATTTTGGGGTTAGCATATTGTACGGAGGGATAAGGAGCCAAAAACACAAAAATCACTTGAGGTTAGATGATTCATTGAAGGAAATCCAAACTTGTTAGGGGCTCTTTTGGACTATTTTCACTCAAGCCCTAAAAAATCAGATTTTGGAGGCCTAATTGGGGCTCATTCCTTGTAGCCCTTTTCTAGGCAAAATGGTGAAATCAGTAAGGAAGGAAATGGTTGTAAACCTCAATTGGACCCTAAATGAATTCAAAACATTTTAGTAGCCACCTCCACACCTCTGCATCATCTCACAATAGTAGGAGGTCAATTTGAGAAGTTGAAGCCAAGAAGCCATAATTGAGCACATGGGAAGCACTGTGAATTGGTAGGGTTCCTAGCCAAAACACTTGAATCAAACACCTTGGAATGTTCAAGAGTCAAGCCCTAGAAGAGACTGAGAAGGACTTGGAGGTCTAGAGAGCAACTAGGCCTGGTGAGTTGGTGGAACTGAACAACACCAACTAGGTGAACCCCATCAGCTAGCGTATCATGTTAGGATAGTTCTTTTACTAATACTTTCATCTTATCATCATATACATTATATTTTAATTTAAGTTTGTTAATATCATTGATATTTAGGATTGCATTCATGTTAGATTGATCAAATATCCTTCATTCTCATGATTGTCATCCCTAAGTCACTTTGCTTAGTGATTGGAGAGCAAGGCATTGGATTGAGGAGTCTTGTGAGATAGAGAAAATAGAATATCCCTTGGGAAGTTGAGTTATTCCATATAGCTCCATAACTTGAACCAAGATTCCCATTGGTGTGTGGACAAGTCCTAAATTCGTATTTTCCATTTCATCACACCACTTTTCCCACACACATTTCTAGTGCCCACTATGGGGCATAACCCCATTTATCAAATCATTTTTGATGTCGGACCAACTTTGCAAGTACACAGAAAACTTGAATTAGCATGTGAATACCATCCTTTAGCGCATCTGGTCTTTCCTTCGATGCATCTCGCTCACTGTTTAGCACTTTGAGACCATCCTTTAGCGCATCCGGCAGTAAACTTAGCGCTTCAAGACCATCCTTTAGTGCATCTGGCAGTAAACTTAGCGCATAGCATTTTTGCTATTTCTTGTAGGTCTCAGTAATTTAAAGCATCAGTGCAATGCATACATACAACAATATAGCACTTTTGGATTATTAGTTAGCTCATCTATACCATTCTGTAGCGCATCTGGTCTATAAATTAGCGCATGATAGACATAGAAAGAAAAACAAAATTGTAATACAGACAGAAAATTAGACTTGTAGAAGTCCACTTGGAAAAAATCTTTGCTAACTATTTTTTTTTTACAGATTACTAACAGTTGTCTGCAGGGTTGGGAGATTTTCTTTTACTAGTTTAGGCATTGGACTAAAATTTTCTTATTTTTAACTTTATTAAAGTTAGTTATTTAAAAGTTTTCTTTATTTGCTTATTGGTAAAATGAACTCATTTTTATTTTGGAGTACTTAAAAAGAACAACAAACAAAAATCTTACATTGCTTTCATAGGAAGAGAGAACACTTCATTTTTTGGGGGTTTTAAAAAGAACAAAACAATTTTATTTGTGTAAAGTTCAAAAATGAACCTCAGCATCCTTTGGTGTTTAAAAGGATCCATTTCATTTCTTGCATAAATTAAAGAACCTCATTTTCAAGTTCTATATAAAGAAAAAGAGGGAAATCATTCCCCTACCGAATTCATTTTGTTGACCATCTTGAAGAATTTGCTTTGTTGACCAAGATTTTATTACTTAAATTAGAAAATCATTGACTTGAAAATAAAAAGAACACCATGCCTTTTTGGAGCAACATCTCCCACTAGAATTAGCTAACAACTGAATTGTGGGGTTAAAGGGAATAATTTTGTGCCTTGTCTCGAATGTGGAAGGTTTATGCTCTCCCCTAAAATAGGTGATCAAAAAGCCAAACCACTCTTATGCTTTTGGTATTTCAAGCATTCATAGTCTTTAGTAGGCTTGCCCTCCTAAGTTTCTCTTAGAGCACCATTTAAATGGTCGTGAGAGGGGAACGACCTAAGTGGGAAACGGCTTTATCACCAAGTGTTCCAACCTACTATAATAAAAAGTGGAGGGTGACAAAATACCCTTTAATGCTTTTGCTCAGTGATTAGCCTTCCCCCAGTATTTTTATGATACGTAAAGCCTCCTGAGGGAGTTTATCACTGAAGACCAAACAAGAAGCTTGATTAAAAACTTTAGAAATAGAAACCTTGAGCTGTGTTAGTATCCAAACATCCTCAATATCATAGTGCAAGGGTGGGGAAGAATCTACCCACAAGATTACTCACCATATATCTCCCAAGATAGCTACTCAATTGTGAAGCAATTCACCTTGGGTTAGTTTCTAGCAAAAGGCAAAAAAATGGGCACCCCCTAGAGGGTGACATGGTTGTTTGAGCTGATGAAGTATCGAGACTAGTGGGCTACGGTATTGTTCATGACCTTTAAATAGAGTCTATTTGAATTTGTCCTATTTGTATCCAAACTTGTGAAAACATTGGGGATTTGAACACATCCTCGCAAAACATACATTCTTTGTTTAGAATAGGCAAAAATGGATGTCTTTTTCGTGTTGTGTTTGCATTTTTTACTTTAGAAAATCATCCATTCAAGTTAAACAAGTATTGAAAAATTTCCAGAAAACCAAAAACATAACAAACAGAGCAATTTAGCACATAGGAGCAATATCATAGCACATCTAAGTCAAATTTTAGTGCATCAAAGTTGAAATTTAGTGCATTCATCTTCAAAAATAGTACATAAATGGTTTGAACATTTGGTGACTTTTCAATAGTGCTCTTAGGCACCATATTAGCACATTGAAGCATTAGCCTAGCGTATTGGGGGAAAACTATAGAGCTTTGGGCCCAAACTTTAGCGCTTACTCAAGATAGATTAGCGCATAACTATTCCTATCAACAAAATTCAAAACTCTGGTTTAGTGCATAGCACATGAATCTTAGTGCATTAGTGGCTTTAAATAGTGCATCTAAGGCAAACTTTAGCTCATCCAATCTTTGTCCTAGCACATAGGTAAAACTGAGAAAAACAAAGAGAAAAACTGAGCATTCTTTAAAACATTTATAATCAGTTTTGAGTACCCTTTTGGCTTCTCAGTTGACCTCAGCAGGCAAAACTTAAACCAAAACATCAAAGAATATTTCAAACACTCAAACAGGTCATTCTTAGAACAATAGTTGTCAAAATTCAAAACTAGCTAAGGATAAACACTTTCTCCTACTAAAATCAGGTAACATCATCACATTGATCAAAAGGTCCGACAATTAAATGGATTCCATCAACAAAACATACCTAGTTTAAACCTAAGTTGTCAAACTGAGTCTCCATATTGTGAAGCTTTTATTCCATATCATTTGATGCAATTTGTCGTGAGGGGGCATCTAAACCTTCATTTTGATAAAGTAGGCTTAAGTTTTCAAATGAAGTCTCTCAATCCAACCAAATCAAAGGAAACCATGATCACTCATGTATGACCACTCCTCATATTTTCAGAAGAAAAGTCTTCATCACAACACTAAGTTGAAGAAACGATAACCTAGTTCCCAGAAACTTGCCAAACGGAATAGATTTCTCTACATCAATCGCCAACTCTTCAAATCACATTGCACATTTCTCTATCATATGCGCTTATATCTTTAAGACAAGTCAAATGAATTTGATGAAGAACCATTGAGAAGTAGAGCCTTTTGCCAAAAATCAGCATTCAGTCAACGCTTAAATCATGGATGAAAGATCAATCCATCTTTCTTCCCAGAAGTTTGCATCACTTATAACATAGCTCGAATAGAACCAGCAACCCCTGAACAACATGAAGAAGAGAAGTTCATCCCCTTTGTCATAGAATGTTTCTATTAGATGCCCGTTGTCACTCACTCTCAACAAAACAAGCAAAGTGAACCATAACCAGAGTCCACTATGCATCGAAGATTATAAAGTCCTTTCGAGTATCCAAATCTAGAAGAAATAGAGATTACTAAGGAGCTCTTTCAAGAATGTCAAGAAAGCACCTCCTTTCAAAAACTTATGGAAAGACTCATAGAGGCCGAGGAAGAAAAATACATGCTCATGCTAACAAGAAAAGGAGTTAGGATTCCATAAGACTTCGACACTGAAATCTTGAGGACAAGGTCTCAAAATTATACTTATCAAGAACAATAGAGAGAAGAGGAAATGCGTGAACCTAAACAAAACATACTTGAGCAAAACATACCTGAACACCATAACATACCAAAACACATCCATGGCTGAACTAGGGATAACAAAAGGGAAGAACCCTTCCCTCGACAAACAAATGCGGCTATGGTTGCTCTTACACAACAAATACAAATGTTGCAAAGGAAAATGTAGGACATGCAACAAGGGACCATAGTATATATTCCTTAAATGAAATTTGTCCTTGCCCCTTTGACAGAAGATTAAAAATGATACATTTTCTCCCGAATTCAAACATACCCAAATATGACAAATATGGTGGTAAGAGCGATCCTCGCGATCATGTTCGGGATTTTTGTACCATGAGCCTTTAATTTGCCCATGATGACACCTATTTGATGAGGCTATTCCTAAGAAGCTTGGGAGGACAAACAATGGAGTGGTTATCCAAACTTGCAACTACCATCAGATCCTTTGATGAGTTGGTCAATAAATTTATCACTCAATACTCCTACAATATTCAACACGCAATCACCATGCTAGATGTATGTAATACCAAATAGAAAAACAATGAAATGTTCATGGTGTTTCTTCAATGTTGGAGATGGATGGTTTCGATATATCCTCGAGATGTACCCGAAAGGGAAAAGATGGAAATTTTCATCAATAATCTGAATAGTGAGATGAGTTACATAGTCAAGCTCCAAAGCATACCATCTTTTGCCAAGTTGATCAAAAATGGAATCCAAGTAGAAGAGGCATGTATTAAGAAAGGAACATTGAAGTTCTTCAAAGAAGGAACTAATTCATCCAACTCTCATTTCAACAACCAGAATAACAACACCTTAGATAAATCCAGATTTTGCACCAAAAACAAGAACACTCGTCACGATGGATGAACTGATGCTAATGATATAAAGTCCAAACAACCAGTATTGGCTTTATCAGGTAATCCTCAAGCTTCCAAGAATCAAAAGGATGTTAACTAAAGAACTAACACTTATACACCAAACACTAATCTAGGACCTTCAAATACAAACACCATCAACAATACCCAAAACAACAACACAAATCATGGACCTAATCCAAATCCGAGGGGTAACACCAAAATTTTTCCAAATAAACCCATTTACACACCATTGGGGAAATCCTTGGAATCAGCATTCCAAGAACTCCTGGCAAACAAGATTATCACATTACCAACTATAAACAACTTTGAACCCCAGGTCAAACCACCTTGGTGGAATGACTCACACTTCTGTGATTTTCATTGAAACAAAGGACATCAAACAAATGATTGCATGAGGCTTAAAAACATTGTTCAAGGCATGATTGATAGAGGTGATTTAATGGTCGATGGTCTGAAGACAAATGGTGATCATGATGCCTTTAAAAATCCTCTTCCAAATTACAACAAGGATGGAGCTTCATCATCAAATGATACCAGAGGAGCTCACATAAATCACATATACAACAACACCATCAATCATATATTGATAGAAGACAGTCAAGTAAATGTCATTAAAATCAAAGACAAACATGAACATGAATCGATCAATCTAACCACCAGAGCTCAAAATATGTCTTGAAAGGGCATACATCAACAACAACCACGATCCCCAAGACTTAGTATAACTTAGTTGATCAACTACGGAAAACTCCTGCTCAGATATCCATACTCAAGTTACTCAAACTTTCACCAAAACATAAGGACATCTTGGAACAAGCACTAGTTGAAACAAATGTACCTCAAGATATGGATATTGACAAATTTTAGGCCATGGTGGCTCACATGACAGGGCCTCATAATCTCACCTTTTATGAGCATGATAATATCTCATTGATCCATCCACATAATACTTCCCTTCACATTGAAGTCTTAGTCAACAAATATCGAGTTAAAAGAGTATTAATAGATGGAGGAGCTAGTCTCAATATTTGTACCTTAAATCTTATATGTGCATGAGGCTTCTCTGAATAGTCTATTGATCCACACAAAAATATCATCATCAAGGCATATGATGATGAAGAGAGATCATCCAAGGGAACAGTAATATTACCTATTCAGGTAGGACCGATATGAAGGGACACTATGTGCCAAGTATTAGACATAGAACTCACATATAATATTTTATTGGGTCATCCTTAGATACATGAAATGCAAGCGGTACCGTCAACCTACCACCAGTGTGTCAAATTCTCATATAATGGGCATGAAATTTCTATATCGGCTGACAATAACCCCTTTCAACATTGCAATGCCATGGGGGCAGCCCAAGACAGCTTGGTTCCACATAACAAGGAAGCCCAAACTTCCTCAGCACCAGATCATCATCAAGAAAAGCTCAAATCTTTATCCATGGATTTCAAACAAAAGATGAAAATCAAAGAGCAAGGCATGGGAGAATACTCTTTCAAACCCATGTGTCTAACCAAATTACTAGCATCACCAAAAACTCATGGGCAACCTTCTGCATCGACACATCAAGCAACAGAGCCCATCACCAAGTTTGATGGCAAATTTATCCAATTAGGCACACTAGCACATGAATCAAAAGAGAAAGACATCCTTAGTTGGCTATAAAAGGATGAGGAAGAAGTCAGAGCTGCTACTATGGAGGTAGCTATACCAACACAACAGTATGGAAAAGGATTCCTGACCATGCAATAGATGGGATACAATGGAAAAGGACCTATAGGCAAACGTCAAGAAGGCATTACATAACCATTGGACCTACCTTCATAGTTTTCTAGGAACAAAATGGGATTGGGATATGGACATAATCTACCCCCAAGGAAAAAGAAGAACAAATATCAAAAACCTCAGTGGAAAGCAAAGAATAAATACAATGAGGACTCATGGCAAGAGGCCCTACATGAGGCAACAGAAATAATAAGGAAAGAGTGAGAACACCAGGAAAAAGAGAAACAACAAGAGGAGTTGGCCATTCAAAGAGAAGAAGCAACTTATGAGGAAGTACACCATGTTCAAGAACCCAATCAAAGCAAGGTGAAACCATCCCCTGAAGAAATCACTACTCGCCAAAGAGAAAAAGTATATGAATAGATCCAAAGAGTACAAGAAGGTTCTGATACATAATCAGATAAAACTATCGGACTGGTATCAATTATTAGGGATTGCTTTTCACCTTACAACATACCTGTTAGCAGCACTGAAAGACTTTGGGAAAATACTTCTGAGACTAATTCTATTGACTATGAATGGGGTAGTTGTTGAAATGTTACTGAAGATATACCTAAAGGTGCTATTTATACATCCCTTTATCAAGAAGGACACGACACAGAGTCTGGACTACTTGAATTTGGTCTACAACATATCTATGAAGCTACAGAAAATGAACAACAACATTACAAGCAAGTCTACACGGAAGATGATACCATCAAAGACCTCGAAAATATCATTAACTTATCCAATATCCTAGACAACCTTAATGATTCCTCTATCATGACACTTACCATAGTCAACCTTGACCCACTCAATGACTCTTTACCACCCGTATTTCCTAATCTCATAGACTAGGATGAACCTGAAAAACCATGACATACCTATTTTCCTAGATGACGAATCCATTATCCATTACCTATGTACTGTCAGCCTGGAAACAGACTCTACCAACAAACAAAGTAATGATATCTGCAATCAGGAGGGTGCAGAGTCTTTCAGTTGCAAAATGGAAAGAAATAAAGGGTCTAAAGCTAAAAACCAGTCAATGGCAGCACTAGATCACAAAAAAGTCAAAATAAAGGACGCTTCTGAGGGTGAAAACCTTTTTAAGGGACCTAAAGATGGGAGACTTGACACTCTTCCTAAACACTATCAGGACCGATCACCTATATTGAATGAGCCCACTTAATCAATCAACATTGGTACAGAAGAAGCAGCTAAAAAAATACGCCTAGCAGAATCTCTAACAGAAGAAGAGAAATCAGAGTTTATCAGATTCTTCAAAGAAATGCAAATCAACTTTGCTTGGTCCTATGTAGATATGCTCGAGATTGATCCAGACTTAATCATGCATCATTTATCTATTACTCCAGGAGCTAAGCCAGCCAAGCAAAATTAAGAAAGATGAATCTGCATGTAACATTAATGGTCAAAGTTGAACTAAAGAAGTTATTAGACGTCCGATTTATTCAACCTATAGACTATGTTGAATGGATTTCAAACATTGTGCTAGTTTCAAAACCAGATGGAAGCATCAGGATATGCACAAATTTTAGGGATGTTAACAAAGTCTGTCCAAAGGATGCCTTTCCTTTGCCCAGTATCGACATAATTGTAGACCTCACAGCAAGCCATGCAATGATATCATTAATGGATGGTTTTTTTGGCTATAATCAAATCAAGATAGCTCTAGAGGATCAAGATAAAACAATGTTCACCTCTCCTTGGGGAACATATTGTTGGAATGTCATGCCTTTTGGCTTAAAGAATGCTGGGGCAGCTTATCAAAGAGTAATGATGACAATCTTTCATGATATGATGCATACCTTCATGGAGGACTTTGTAGATGATTTACTAGCTAAGTCATTTACCCGAGCAGAACATCTAGGCATATTAGAGAGAATATTTCAAAGATTGGAGAAATTCCAAGTCAGACTCAACCCTAAGAAGTGTTTCTTCGGGGTGACATCAGGTAAATTATTAGGTTACATTGTGTCAGCAAAAGGCATTGAAGTAGATCTAGCGAAGGTACATGCGATCATGGAGATGCCACCTCCTAAAAACATTAGCCAACTCAGATCTCTACAAGGACAGCTCCAATCAATCAGACGATTCATCACCCAATCAGCAGATAAAAGTATACCATTCAATTATTTGCTACATAAAAACATACAATTCAGATGGGAAGCCAAATGTGCAGAATCACTCTATCAAATCAAGCAATATCTAATGAACCCACCAGTTCTAGTACCACCAATAGCAAGGAAGCCGCCCATCCTCTACATATCAACAACAGACATATCATTGGGGGCACTATTAGCACAAGAAGATCAAGAAGGCAAGGAATGAGCTATCCATTACATCAACAGAACATTAAATGGATATGAGCTGAATTACACATTCATTGAGAAGGCTTGCTTAGTTGTAGTCTTCACCTCTCAAAATTTCTGACATTACATGCTAGCTCACACAATCAAGCTAGTAGCAAAAAATGATCCTCTCAAGTATTTACTCAGCAAAGTAGCTCTCACAGGAAGACTAACTAAATGGGTCATGATTCTCAATGAATTTGATATCCACTACACAAAGCGTCGGGCTATCAAGGGACAAGTAATTACAGATCAATTAGCTGAAGCACCACTACCCGATAAGAAACCAATGGAGGTCAAATTTCTAGATAGGGATGTTCTTACTATTACCACCGAATAATGGACCTTGTATTTTGATGGTTGCTACACTCAACATGGCTCAGGTGCCAAAATCTTGTTCGTCACTCCTAAAGGACACACCATACCCTGATCATATTGACTCATGTTTCCATGCACAAATAACATTGTTGAGTATGAGGCACTGGTCATAGGAATCAAAATGGTCATGTAATGGAGAATCACAGAACTAAAAGTCTATGGAGATTCCCAACTGGTCATAAATCAGATCAACAATGAATATGAGACAAAAGATGACAAGCTGCTACCATACAAAAGAATAGTGGATGACTTCAAATAGTACTCTGTACACATCACATTAGAACAAATACCAAGGTTAGACAATAGAGCAGCTAATGCAATGGCTACTATCAATTCAATACTACAAATTCCAGAGCAACATAGTCGTTATGAGTTTCTGGTAGAACAATTGTTTTCCCCAGCCTATGACAATTCAACATCCCATGTTATCTATGCCTTAACTAGTTCAGACTCTGCTTTATACGAAACAATATATGAGTATCTCAAAACTAATACCCTACCCATTGACCTATCTCGAAACCAAAAATGCAACTTTATCCAGCAAGCTGCCCGTTATACCCTAACTATTGATACTCTTTACCATTGAGATCTAGATGGTACTCTTCTTCGTTGCCTTGATCGCAATGAATCTGACTCTGCTTTACATGAGCTTCAGGAAGGTATCTCTGGCACACATTCAAGTGGTCCTACTCTCACTAAAAAACTTCTGAGAATGGGATATTACCGGACGACAATGGAAAAAGACTCTTATCTCTTTGTAAAGAAATGTCCTAAGTGCCAAATCCATGGCAATCTTATCCATGCACAAGCCCTGGAATTGCAGCCATTTACAACATCTTGGCCTTTCTTCTAGTGTGGACTTGACTTAGTAGGCAAAATGCATCCTTCATCTTCAAATGGACACAAGTTCATTATCACTGCAATAGAGTATTTTACAAAATGGATTGAAGCAGTCGCAATGACCACAGTAACTGGAAAACAAATTGCCTCTTTTATTCTCAATTATCTGATTTGTAGATACAACATTCCCAGTTCCATCATCACGGACAATGGGTGTCCCTTCAAAAACCAGGATGTGTGAGAACTATGTGAATGATTCAAAATCTAACATCATTTATGTACACCTTACTACCCACAGGGGAACGGTCAAGAAGAGGCATCAAATAAAACAATACTAAAAATCCTAAAGAAGACAGTAAATGATACGGGAAAGGATTGGCATGTGCAACTCAATCTGACACTTTGGGCAAAAAGGACTAGCATTGGGACACCTACAGGAGCTACACCATATTCTTTGGTGTATGGATCATAAGTAATTTTACCTCTTGATGTATAAATTCCATCACTCAGAGTATCTTTGAAAGGCCACATTCCAGATGAGGAGTATCGGGTCAATAGATTGCAAGAACTAGAGCTTCTGGATGAAAAATGCCAACAGGCCTATAATCACTTCAAAGCATACTAGCATCGCATGTACAGAAGCTACAACCACAAAGTCATCCCTAGGATTTTTAAAGACGGTGATCTCATACTCAAATAAAATCCTAGAAATCAACAAGATTGAGAAAAGAAGGGGAAGTTTGAACCTAACTGGTTAGGTCCCTATGTCATAATATCAGCCTATGGATCAAGTGCCTATCAACTTACAACTTCAAAGGGAGATGTGCTCAATGAACCAACCAACAACATCTATCTGAAGAAATTCTATACTTGAGTGGTCTAATGCATGGAAAAAGTGAAAAATACCAAAAAATTAAAAAATCAGAAAAATAACAAAAAAATCAAAACAACAAAAAGGTGCAATAAAAACAAATGGTGAGAACCTGGCAATAGGCACTATTTGTGAGGGAACAACTCCTCTATCTATCATTACTCATATCTTTTGCATCCAAAGTCAAAACCACTGGCCATCGCCCAACACTTTATAAATAGCATTATCCTGGACATACTTAGCCCAGTCACTATCCTTGCTTATTTGAAAATTAGTTCATTATATCCCATCATGGCTTGGTAATTACTGTACATATCCACATTGATCAGTATCTCTAACTAGGGGAAACATTCATATGACTTCAAACAAACAAGAATCGCAACATACCAAGAAAATCCTATCAACAACAACTCCAGCAGCCAAGAAAGAAAAATATTGATCTGATCAAATTGATGATTTTCTGAAGTATAATTTGTTAACATCTTGCATGAAGTTTTTGACTATTTTTGCACTTGAACCTTTTTGAATTATTGGATCCCCTAAATTTTCTCAACGATGCATCGAGCTAGAGAAAGTGTTTGGAGACTCCGATATTTTTTTAGTTTTCTATATGTGAGGTGATCACTTGTACTGTACAAATACTTGTCTCGAGATGTGATTTGAAGCATATCACTGAAGACATTGTTCCACTTTGCGCATACAAAGGGTTTAATCTTGTCTGTTTATATGCAAGCAACACTCAGGTCATCTTGGTTCAATTATACCTCGATGCTTATGCCATCTTGCAATAGCAAAATCCATGTAAATTTTTCTCAAGTCATTATGGTTCAAATATACCATTATGCTTGTATAAATTCTCAACATATCCACAACTCAGTGATAATAAACATAAAGAAAGCAAAAACAACTGACTATACAGGAATGACAAATGACGAAATGAGGATGATCAATTAGTTGCATATAATTTTAAAATTAGTTGCATATCTATCCAGCCAAATGGATATACTCCTCCATAGTTGATGCATAGTTAATAATCAGACCCCACTCTGGCACATCCTACCTCCGATGAGCATATAAACATGCTCCCTGTGGTACACCCTATTGTTGACCACACTACCGCTGTACTCCGCTATGCTAGAACCTCTCAATGATAAATGGCATCCACCCTATCAAGTATCGCGACATATACACATAGGGCATCTCTAGCCCATCCTCTGCCCACACCTCTCAATCCATATATGGTCTCTTGATGACCATATCAATGTCATTCAACACCCTCCTCCAAAGCTCTAGCTTGCCCAGATTGCACTGGACAACTATCCTTGTGTACCCATATGCATAAGCCCAACCAACTGGCCTATCCCTATCTACAAGTGGCCTCACTGCGGGAATGTGCTCCCAAGCCCACACCTATAATAATGTTACCCTGACTGATAAACTATTGTATCCTAAATACACCACTTGATGTAGATCTTTGTATAGATGGGCCAACATATAGGTTCCCCATGCAAACCTATGACCCTGTGTCACCATATCCTCTAGCACCAATCCCCATCCCACTGCCAGTCCCTTCAACCTACGGTCAGGACACAAGAAGCCACCTACAAAACCTGCCAGTACAGAAGGTAGTGGAGCATAATCAAAATATATAAACTCCTTCCAAAGGATCTCATATCCACAAATATGATCATCATGGAATATCCGATGAAGAGCATCTGTCCCATCCTCCTCTATTTGCTCATAACACAATAGTGCTCCAATCATAGGAATCTAGTAACATTCCTCTGGAGTGACTGTAATCTCACCAGTAGCTAAGTGAAAGGTGTTCGTGTCACTATGCCACCTCTCTGCCAAAGCTATCAACCAACCCCGATTAATGATATACTGAGGCATGTCCAACAAAGAGGATATCCCACACCTCTCAATGATATCCCCATCTGCCTGTGTCAACCGAAGAATCAGAGACCATGGTTTAGGAAATCGCTCTCGAAACTAAAATATGCCAAGTCATTCCTGTAACAACAAAACATGTCCACATATCAGTTCCCACATCTATCTAATATATCCAAAATCAATATCAACTTGAAACAATGAAATATCAAATCAAGTTCCATATCAAAAATCAAATCCCATATCGAAAATCAAAACTAATATCAACTTGAAACAACAAAATATCAAATCAAGTTCCATATTGAAAATCAAATCCCATGTCGAAAATCAAAATCAATATCAACTTGAAACAACAAAATATCAAATCAAGTTCCCTATCAAAAATCAAATCCCATATCAAAATCAGAACATCAAAAATAAACTTAAAACAACAACATATCAAATCAAGTTCCATATCAAAATTCCAAATCCCATATCAAAATCAAAACATCAAAAATCAACTTGGAACAACGACATATCAAATCAAGTTTCATATCGAACATCAAATTCCATATCGAAAATCAAAATCCATATCAACTTGAAACAATGCAAGTATTAAATCAAGTTTCATATCAAACATCAAGACCCATAACGCAAACACCATATCGAGAATTCATATCAAAGATCCATATCAACAATCAAAGACCCATATTGAGAAATCACATCAAAAACCCATAACGCAAACAACTCAAAGAACCATATCAAGAACCATATCGGAAATCATGAATCAGAACTCATATCAGACATCAAATTCAATGGCAAGGCACAAATCAATGATCCAAATCAAAAGAAAATCAAGATCATCATTCAATCAATCCGCTTAGTACTTCAACAACAAAAGAAATTTCCCAATCTAAACAAACTCGTACATCATCACAACAAGCACAAATTTGGCTAAACACCCATCCCATAGCACTTGGCAGACACCTACCCACCCCCAAATTATCTTCCTTCATCTATTTTTCCCCCGCAACACCACCTTTCCACTCCTTTCCAGCTACTTTTCTGCTCATGTGATAAGAAAACCCTCTCAGGTGCTATGCTACCGCCTATGCACTAGCTAAACTAGGCTACATGCTAAAACCTTTACCCTATGTGCTAGGTTAATCCTACGTGCTACCAAAACCACCCTCCACCCTACATTGCGACCCCTATGCACTATTCTATCCTATGTGCTACCCTGTTCTCCACATGTGCTACCCTATTAGCCCTATGCGCTATTATATCCTATACACTACCCTAAACCTGCTATGCACTACCCCATGACTCCTAGACGCTACCCTAGTTGACAAACCCTACTTGTTAACTGTTTTATTGTATGCACTAAGCGACAAACCTGATGCTCTAAACCATGAAAATTTGACACAAAAAATTAAAAATGTGACCAAAATTGAAAAAACAAACAGCAAAAAGGAGAAAAATAAGGATGACTTATAGGTGGACCATACGTGGTGGGCATCTGATACGCACTCAAATCGGTGCGAACCATAGGGAACCGAAATCTTGTCACTCTCCAAATGTCACTCTCACCAAAAGTCAAACAGTGCAAATGATCCAAATAAAATCACTTTTTACATTTTTATAGGGTAAAAGTAAATTAGGGTTAGTAGGTGGGGCATGTATTTTTCTCATTCTCTCCCTTTTAACCCTAGCAAATATCATTATCGGGAGATGAATCAATTAGCATGAATTAAACAAACAAAATTTAAAAATGCGATCAAATCTAAAACAATTATCAACTCAACCAAATTTTCAAATTTTTTATTCATCTCACGAGGGGACATTATCAATATCATTTATTGAATCTAGGGCATGACATCAACATCTCGACACACAACATCACACCGATCAAATTTTGGCAACACATCAGATTTTTCTTTGAATTAACATGTGCATGCAAGTCACTTCAAATAGGGGAAAAATGTAGACATATAAAAATGACCACTTTCCTAAGTGAATATTTAATATTCATTTTATTCTCATTCCTCTATTTAATTAAAGCATTCACATTCATCTATTTTCCTACATCTCCCACTTACCTCTCTAAACCCCCTTCTAGATTCTTCTAATCACTTCTAAATTAGCCTAACCCATCTCCTAAATATTGTCACATCCCTAAGCAAAGGGAAGTCACTTCTCAAACCCTCAAAGTCTTCAATAACCATTAAAGGCTTTATGTCTTCAACAAGTTAACCTTGAAAGTCTTCTAGACCATTAATGGTTAACTCAACCCTCTTGCATGATTAGAGACTTTCTCTCTAACTCAACCCTCATCTAACCCAAGGGTCTCATCAAGCATTGATGGCTTTAACCTTGGTTATTTCTTTAACCCTTGCACAAGAGTTTACCTCTTGGGTAAAAGCTTTATCCGATGGATAACCTTAACCTAACCTTAACCATTACCTCCTAAGGTAACCATGAGGTCTTCTCAAGCATTTAATGCTTCTTACATCTCCTCTCAAGCAGTCTTATGTTGACAATTGTCACCATTTCATTGGTGAGAATTGTAAACATGGATTGATAACTTTCAACCCTGACCCTTGATAGGAACATCCAATCTTGACCCATCATTGCCCTATTTTCCCTATAAATAGATCCCTCATTTCTCCATTTTCAGATCTAAGTCTTTAGAATCACACTTATAGGCATTTTACTAAGCATTTAGTCTCTCTTTGAATAGAAATACTCTTATAAACATTTTAGAAGTGTTTCTATTATCATAAATAATCATATTAAGCTAGTGTATCATGTTAGGATAGTTCTTTTACTAATCCTTTCATCTTATCATCATATAAATGCTATTTTAATTCATGTTTGTTAATATCATGCACATTTAGGATTTAATTCATGTTAGATTGATCAAATATCCCTCATTCTCATGATTGTCATCCCTAAGTCACTTTGCTCGGTGACCTGAGAGCAAAGGCATTGGCTTGAGGGGTCTTGGGAGATAGAGAACAATGGAACATCCCTTGGGAAGTTTAGTTATTCCATATAGCTCCATAACTTGAACCAAGAGCCCCATTTGTGTGTGGACAAGTCCTGAATTTGTATTTTTTATTTCATCACACCACTTTTCCCACACACAGGAGGCATATCCTGTTTGAGAATAACCATAACCATAGAAAAGATACGTTTTCCAAGAGAATGAAAGAAAGAGAAGAGGTGTATTACTTATTAAAGAAACTCCTCTCTAAGCAAAGTGGAAAACCAAAGAATAATACTTGCTCACATAAGAATAACCCAATGCAAGAAAGGAGATCTAATAATGAATAATGCACACAGACAAAGACAAGTGTATAGAAAAAAGAAGGAAAATGGACTTCATATTGCTGCCCCAAAGTATGTAAAATTGAAACAATATCACCACAAATGATAAAGAGCTCCTGTTAAATGGCTAGTTATGTCAAACGGTGAAGAGCAACATGAAGGGAAAAGAAGTGTTAAGGCACTATGTTTTTACCAAGAAATATTGCTAGATCTGTTGTGAGACAAATTTGTGTAAGATCATATTGTAGTTGAACAAATTTCTTAAATGTATAACATTTTCCAAGAGAATGTGAATATGAATCATGAAAAATGCAATATTCAATACCTTTCACTTGTTTAAGATTTTTGTTTTTATTTTGAGGGGGAAAGGAAATATTCTTGTCATATTTCAATCTCCAATAGATTCTTGTAGCTAATCTGTCAGGATGGTAAATATCGCCTTGACATAAAGCAACGGGTTTGTTAGGAGAAGAAGTTTCATTATCCATAATTCTAATTTTGCCACTATCTATGCCATCTTGAATAGATTTTTAAAAATCAGGGCAATCATCAGCATTGTGATCATGGGTTTGGTGAAATGAACAAAAAGGATGCTTTGAAGAAGAAGCATTCTTACGGGATTTTTTGATTTGTTGTCTTTGAAGATGGCTTTTAAAGTTTTGGAGCCTAAGGAATTCATCCATAGAAAGAGGGGTACCATTTCCTAGGCCTCTTGTAGTATTTTGTGTGGGAGGATTTATAGGGACACAAATTCCATGCTCAAATTTCCCAATTCCTTGTCCTTTAAAACCTTGTTTTGTAATTATATGAAAGCCACGACTATAAGAATGTTGCAATTGACTAGGTGGAGGAACATGATCATGAATTTATTTGAAATTTGATGTGGAAGTAGGAAGAAAATGATTTGTAGATGAAGGAGTATCATGTGAAATGACAATCTCCTTTCCTTTATCAAACTTGTCCTCTTTAGGAGATTGAGGAGGAAAATCTTCATCATCTAAAAGCTCATTTTTAGTTATTTCTATGCGAGGGGAAAGGTCATGAATAAAATGCATGACATCATCCTCCCTACATATACTTTGATGTTGAAGATAGGTCTTAGGAGAATAAGGAGGATCTAAAGATGTAAGAATTTTTATGTTTTGATTTTGGCCCCCTTTCTCAAGGGTATGGGTAGGAGAAGAAGATGAGTCCATAATACTTTCCAACGCTTTCTCTTTTTTAGAAATATCATGTTGGAATTATGGATGAATTGATTATGTGTTGCATTGATGTTTTGTCATTGATGTCAACACTAACTGTTATGGTTGGTTATCGGCAGACAGGTTTTAGTTACCGATAGAAGATCTAGTGTTACCGACAGAAGAGATTATTTGTTGGACACTTCCGACATGTTTGGATCAGTGAAGTATGTTTGATTACATGTGTTATATGCTCCATGAGCATGTTTTGGTCAGTTGTTATTGGCTTAGTAATTGGATTCTATCATACACTCTGGTAAACCCTTACCAGCATTGGTTTAAGGCTTTATTGATAGAGCTTTCACTAAGGAATCTTGACAGGATGCATAATTGGTGTTGGTGCAGCTTCTACATGGATTTCAGGATGTTGAAGATTTTCTTTGATCACGCTTCAATTGCTTGAAGACATTGCTTTGGCATGGTGGACCCAGAATAGGTCTGGTACCTATCTAGGTTATGGATCACTGTCATGCTAACGTGTACTCTACATATTACCGGGATTTTTTGAGATGATTTATGGATTTGTTATTGTTGTTTTGATCTTAATCCGACAAGGCATATCAATGTAATATGGAATTATGTAATGATCTTATTGTAATACCTTTTAGGTGGCCAACCTAATTGGTTTAGGCCTTAGGGTTTGTATAAATAAGAGGTAGAAACTCTTTGTAGAGTATCATGGTTATGGAAAAGGTCATGGTCATGGAATGTGATGTGCGAATATTGTAATATCATTTAGGCAGAGGAGTTGGTCGATCATTTGTGATTGAATTGGATTCAAAAGAGGACTTAGTCCTCTGACATTTATCTTAACCGGGACTATAATCAGGCATGGTAGATGTTATTTCTAGCAATTCACTCTATTAGATTGTTGTCCATTTATCTTGAGATGGTTGTAGCCTCTCTGTAGTCAATGAGATGCTTTTGTAATGAGTAGTACGCTCTAGGCAGTGTGCCTTTCTACATGTGTAGGCCCCTCATTGTATCACATACTTTCTGTAGAAGTATCATCTGACTGCGGGGTAGGCTTCCCACCGTGGTTTTTCCCTTTCCAGGTTTTCCATGTACAAATCATGGTGTTATGTAGTATGGTTTCTTTGCATTGATTATTAAGTTGTATTGTTTTCTAGTATCTATTCCTACTAGCATCTATATGTGCTTTACCGATACTTGATTTGATTTAAAGGTTATTAAGTGGATTAAAATTTATAATATGTTAACAACTAATTCACCCCCCCCCCCCCCTCCCTCTCATTTTTTCACTAGTTATCCTAACAATTGGTATCAAAACTTTGGTCCTCTTTTGCAGAAACTTAACTGCTTGAGGTAGATCCTATGGCAACTAACACTTCTAATCCACCGACAACTATTTTCAAAAGATAAATCCCTAAGCTTGATGGAACAAATTATGGGATATGGAAAATTCAAATGGAGACTCATCTTAGATGTCTTGGCAAGGATATTTTGGAGATCACTGAGAAAGGATACACACCTTATGATCTAGCATCTGACAATCCTACTCCTGCAGACTTGGATAAGAATATTGAAAATGATTGTAGACCTAGAGAAGCCCTCTTGTGTGCACTTACTAATTAGCAGATCATGGGATTGACTGATAAATCATCAGCTAAGGTTATGTGGGACAAATTGCAAACTCTAAATAAAGATGATCCTACTATCAAAATTGTTAAACTTGATGGTTACTGGGTAAGATATGAAAACTTAAAGATGGAAGATAATGAGAGAGTTGTTGTGTTTATGGAAAGAGTAAATAAGATTGTTATGGGAATTCAATGTTGTGGAGGATTTCTAAGTGAAGATGAAATAATTTCCAAAGTCTTGAGAGCCCTTCCACCGGCTTACAACATGAAGGCAACTGTAATAAATGAGTTAAGAACAATGGCAAACTCTTTAGTTAACAGAGACATTCTGATTGGGAAATTATCTGCTTTTGAGCTTGAAGAATTTGGATCTTCTGGAGCTGTAAAGTTTGAACCTTCTTTTCATGCATCATCATCATCATCTACCGGCAAAAGTGTTTGGAGAGCCCTATATACAAAATAATTGGAAGACATGAGGAAAGAAGATGAATAACTTGAGCAACTTGAAGCCTTATTTGCTATAAGAGTACCTAAAGGACCGATTGGAAGTAAGCATGAAGGAAAAGAACCTTTTAAATGTTTTGCATGTAACGATATTAATCATTTTGCATCTAGATGTCCTGAAAGGAATGCAAGGTTTGAGGAAAGAGTTAAGAAAACCTTTAATCCTAACCAAAACAAATATAGATTCAAGAAAAGTAAACAATGCTACATAGCAGATGAGGAAGGAGTAACTGATGACTCTGGAGATGAATTGGAAGAAGACTCTGCTAGTGGATCCATCAATGGAATGGAATGGGTGTTCTATGCTTTGAAGGAAGATGAACTGGAACCGGCTATCAAGAATGAAAAAAAGGCCTTGGGAGCAAAAGTTGAAGATAAGGATGAATGGGTAATTGAAAGTGGATGCTTACATTATATGACTAGAGATAAAAGGAAATTTTTGTCCATGCAAGAATACAATGGCGGTCAAGTCAGATTTGGAGATGACAAAGCATGTATGATCAAAGGTAGAGGTATTATTTCTCTGGATGGTAAGCATAATACTGATAATGTCTATTATGTAGAAGGTTTAAAGCATATCTTTTGAGTGTTGATCAATTGGTTGATAAGGGTTTCCAACTTCAGTTTAAAGATAGAAAATGCAAAATCATTAACAAGACTGATTCGGATATTGCAACCGGTATTCAGACAGGAAGTAATATCTTTCACTTGAACAGTACTAGTAATAAGATATGTTTGATTGCTCATATTGATGAGAGTTGGTTATGGCATAAGAGGTTGTGTCATGTTAATTTTGATTGTATTGTTAAGATCAGTTCAATTGAGGTAGTTAGAGATATACCTAAGATTATGAAGCCTCATAATCCGTTATGTAAGGAATGTCAATTGGGAAAGCAAGATAGAAGTTCTTTTTAAGAGCGTACATGATAAATCTAATGATGTACTGGATTTGATTCACACTGATTTATGTTGTTCAGCAAGGACTAAAAGCTTTCAAGTTGATAGGTATTTCATGTTGATTATTGATGTCTATTCTAGAATGATGTGGGTGACTTTTCCAAGGGATAAGTCTAAAGCTTTTGAGAAATTCAAGATCTTTAAAGCGAAGTTTGAAACTGAAACTAAATTGAAAATCAAATGTGTAATATCAGATCATGGTGGTGAGTTCACTTCTTATGAATTTAACAGTTATTGTGAGATAAATGGAATCAGGAGACAACTATCTGCACCTAGGACTCCTCAGTAGAATGGAGTAGTGGAAAGAAATAATAGAACCATTTCGGATGTAGCAAGATCTATGATGATGGAAGCCAAATTGCCTCATATCTACTGGAGAGAAGCAGTGAGTACAATAGTCTACACATTCAATAGAGTTCACTTCAAAGGTGAAATTCGTAAGACCCCTTATGAATTATGGTTTGGACATACACCTACTCTTAAGTATTTGATAATTTTTGGAAGTAAATGCTATATCAAAAGAGATGATTCAATAGGAAAGTTTGATCCTAGATGTGATGAAGGGATATTTCTTGGGTATTAAATTCAAAGAAAAGCATATAGATGTTATAACAAAAGATTGCAGAAAATTGTGGAAAGTGCTAAGGTGAAAGTGGATGAACAGTACATAAATCATTCTATATCATATGACAGTGAACCGGCAGTGGAAATGATCATAACTAAATCGACAATGCCTCAATCGATACAGGAAACTAAAATAGTTACATCGGCACAATCAGAAAATTCAACTGTGACTGATGATCAGAGCAGTGAACCTGAAGTTCAGAGGACACTGAGGTATGTAAGATTAAATCATTTTGAAGATCAAATTATTGGAGATAGGAACAAGGGAATTATGATAAGAAGAAAACTGGCAAATGAAGAGGTATGTCTTATTTCTCAAGTTGAACTGGCAACTGTTATTGAAGCTTGCAAGGATAAACATTGGTTACAAGCTATGAAAGATGAATTAGATCAAACAGAGAAAAATGAGACTTGGTCTTTAGTTCCCTAGCCTAAAAATAAGAATGTTATTGGAACTAAATGGGTTTTTAGGAATAAAATGAATGAGTATGGTCAAATTGTAAGAAACAAGGCTAGATTGGTTTGTAAAGGATATTCTCAAATGGAAGGAATTGATTATGGTGAGACATTTGCACCTGTAGCTAGAATTGAAGTTGTTAGACTATTTCTTGCCTATGCAGCTTTTAAAAACTATAAGGTTTATCAAATGGATGTTACATGTGCATTTTTGAAAGGTGAGCTAGAGGAAGAAGTTTACATTGAGCAACCTGATGGATTTTCGCTGACGGATGATAAAGATATGGTTTGCAGATTGAAGAAAGCTTTATATGGATTGAAATAGGCTCCTAGAGCTTGGTATGCAAGGTTGGATAAATATATTTTGAAGCTTGGTTTTACTAAAGGCAATGCTGATAGTAATTTATATTATAAGATCACTAATAATGATATTCTGATTATTGAAGTATTTGTTGATGATATCATTTTTGGAGGAGTAGATAAATTGTGCATTGAAATTGCTAACAACATGAAAAATGAATTTGAAGTGTCCATGATTGGTGAGATGATATTTTTCTTAGGTTTGCAGATTACTCAAACCCAAAAAGGCATTTTTATCTGTCAAACTAAGTATCTAAGGGAGTTGTTGAAGAAGTTTGGTTTGGATAATTCCAAACCGATAAGTACCCCTATGGTGACAAGTGAGAAATTATCTATCAAGGATACTTCTACACTGGTAAATCTGACAAGGTATAAGTCTATGATTGGTGATCTGTTATATCTAACTTAGACTAGACGTGATATTATGAATGTAGTAAGTATTGTTTCAAGATATCAAAATAATCCTAAAGAAAATCATGAATATGCAGTAAAGAGGATATTTTGGTATTTGCAAGGAACAACAGAATATGGTTTATGGTATTCTAAAATTGATGATTTCACTTTATGTGAATATACTGACTCAAATTGGGAAGGAGATACTGATAACAGGAAGAAGACTTCTAGTGGAGCTTTCTTTCTTGGAAAGAAACTAGTTTCATGGATCAGCAAAAAACAATCATGCATTTCTTTATGTACTGCAAAAGTTGAGTATGTTGCAGCAGCAACTAATTGCACTCAAGTCTTGTGGATGAAGCAAATGTTGAAGGATATCAGGGTAAATTGTAGTGAACTAGTAGTTATCTACTATGATAACTCTGTAGCTATTGACATGTCTAAGAATCTGGTATTTCACTCTAAGACTAAGCATATTTCAATAAAGTATAACTTTCTAAAGGACAAGGTAGAAACAAAGGAAGTCAAATTGGTTTATGTGAACACTAAAGAACATATTGCAGATATATTCACTAAACCACTGTCTAAGGAATCATTTGGGTATTTGAGAGATAGGTTAGGGGTTTATGCCCCTATGATAGAGACTTGATTGATGAAGTTTGTCATCAGTCCGACATGCATTATCAAAGACATTATTCATTTGGGCACTAATGAGTGGTCCTACTACTTAGAGGAGTAGTCAACTCGGAGTTTCAGAGGTTTACATTATTGCTTTGATATTTTTGTTAGATTTATGGCATTGATGTCAAAGGGGGAGTGATAGTGATATGAAAAAAAACATTCAGAGATATCATTCATAGGGGGAGAGCTATTGATATTTTGGAGATTGTTGGTTGTCTTCCACACGGGGAGACTTCTTTGGTACTTCTTGGTACTTAGATGTTTTTCACATCTAGCATTGTCATCAATGCCAAAGGGGGAGATTGTTGGCATTATGGATGAATTGATTATGTGTTGCATTATTGTTTTGTTATTGATGTCAACACTAGTTGTTATGGTTGTTTACCGACGGATAGATTTTGGTTACCAGTAGAAGATCTAGTGTTACCGACAAAAGAGATTATTTGTTGGACACTTCTGGCATGTTTGGATCAGTGAAGTATGTTTGAATACATGTGTTATATGCTCCATGAGCATGTTTTGGTTAGTTTGTATTGGCTTAGTAATCGGATGCTATCATACACTTTGGTAAACCCTTACCGGCATTGGTTTAAGGCTTTACCGATAGAGATTTCACTAAGGAATCTTGACACGATGCATAATTGGTGTTGGTGTGGCTTATACATGGATTTTAGGATTCTGCAGATGTTCTTTGATCATGCTTCAACTGCTTGAAGACATTGCTTTGGCATGGTGGACCCATAATAGGTCTGGTACCTATCTAGGTTATGGACCGGTATCATGCTTATTGGTATTATGGATGTGTTGCATTGGTTTTGTCATTTATGTCAACACTTATCCTTCTGTAGATCTACATTGTTGATTTGGCACTATGGTTATATTGGTTTACTATTTGTGAGACATGGACTAGCTCTGATACCACGTGAGATTTTGCCAAGATCAAGAGGCAATGGAAAGCACAAATAAGAGAGAAAAAATATATGATAGAAATAAATTGTATTCTATCAAGATGAAAATACTGATCAACTGGATCATCAAGCGATACATACAATGAGTATGAGCCTGCTTATATAGGCAAGGTTATATGGATATGTGAGCACACAAACATGACATGTGGCTCAATAAGAAACAAGGGTAGGTAGGATATAGGTGTGGGTAGGTATGAGAAACAATATAATAGTCCACATGAGGTGGATCACCCACTAAATGTGGAGTATAACAACAAGATCACACCATAGAAGGTAGAAATTCTCCTACACACACTATCCCAATGTGACACAAACACCCAAGTGTCTCATACCCAAACTACTATGAAATGCATTTCCTAAGTAAACTTAAGTAAGGTGTAATAATATCCAAGATGAATAATTATTTACACCAACACCCCCCCTTAAGTGCAACTTAGGGGAATGCACTTAAGTCTACAATGCAACTAACCAATGCAAGATGGGTCCCAGCTACGAGGCCATGTTAGGTACCCATGTACAAATGTAAATGCATGAAAACCAATACAAGGAAATCTCTCACAAAGTGGGGAAAGAGAGAAAAACCCAATGGGAAAAAACCCTCCCCCAAAAGAGAGATGAAAACTAGATACAAAGAACTCTCATAGAAGTATGTGAAGGACAAAACCCCATGTGAGGAAAAAGTCCCCCCCATATGAGAGAAGAATAAAAGCTAGGAAGCCCCCCCTCAATGTGGAATCTGTACCAATGATAGAAGCTCGATGTATGAAGAAACTGCTCCTTGAACATCAAACAACATTCCTCCCCTTAGGAAGAAACAAAACCAAAGGTGTATCCATGAAGTCTCCCCAACCATGAAGGGAAGATGGAGCAAAAATACTCATGATGAAAGGAATCTCTGAAAACTGCTCAAGTGTCCCCATGTTGATGCTGAAAGATACCCCCTCCAAAGGTGGTAAACTGTACCACACTACTGAAAAAGGCACTCCAAGATCTAGTGAAGATGAATGTAGAACAATATCCAAAGACTCATATGTCTCCTCAAAAGATAAAGAGACCTCCTCCAAGTGTTGTACAAAAGTATCCACAATCATGTCAACCTCTAAAGATTGATCATGTAGAGAATGCACAAGAGGGTCAGAGTGATCCCTCGCAACAATCAAAGAAGGATTATCTTCATCAAAGAGAAGATGGATGTCATGAATGGTGTCTCCCAAATCTGCAATGTAGGAGTCCACAAACAAACCTGCAATGTCTATCAAGTAGGCATCCCAATCAACTGAAGCTAGAAGACATGAAATATCCTACTGCACTGAATCATAAGAAGGCAAAATTGTCGCACTAGCTGCATCATTAGGTGCAATAGGTGGTGTGATATCAATAGAAGGAGATGAAATGCAACGCTCAAGAACAGGGTCACATGTGAGAATCACCAAGTTCAAATGCCCAAAGTTCTCCTCAGAATCTGAATCATCAACATAGGAAGAACCAACCTTATCAATGGGACCAAAATCTAAAAAAGAGTACAACCGAGATGCATGATCAACCACCCCAGTCGCAATGATAGCTCCACTCTCCAAGTCTCTAATGATAACTGAATCAGGTGTGAACTCCACAGTTTTCCTAGTTGCCCCATGTGTGATTTGATAGATGGAAAGAAGATTAGTTGTCAAGTGGGGTACACACAACACATCATTGAAGGAGTTATCCCCAATGGAAATAGATCCTTTCCCAATCACATCCATGTATGTACGATTGCCCATTAAAACCTGCGGCATGTGGCAAGGCTCAAATGTAGAAAACATAGATTGCAAAGATGCCATATGATGAGAAGCCCCTAAATCTAGAAGCCATCTCCCTGAATCATGACTTGGAGTAGCACAAAGAGCTTGTCCCTTTCCTTTATCTGTCCCAAAAGAGTGATCATTTCCTTTATCCTTAGAAGAAGAAGCCGATGTAGACATTCTGGAAGGTAGGTTGATTCTATTCTTCTCAAGAAGATTCTTCAACTCATCAATATCCTTCTTATAACAATGATGTTCATCATGTCCTGACTTATTGCAATATCCACAAAAAAGATTGTCCTTATATGATTTCCTCTTAGGTGAGAATGGTGAATCACCTTGTTGTGGAGAGGAAGATTGTGCTCCATCTTGTTGTGGTTTTGACTTAGGTTGTTTTTTATTCTTGTCTTTTCCTTGACTACTTTGATTCCCTTTGTTAGCCACCAAAGCTTGTGACTTTGAAGATTTGAGAATCTCCATTGTGGTCAACTTAGATTGCTCAAGTATCAACATCTCTATGAATGAATCAAATGAGGGAGAAGTGTATGAGGAACCTTGAGCTAACCTATGGGTGTGAAAGCTAGATACAAAGGTTGCATACTCTGAAGGAAGCTTGTCCAACAAGTTATAAACCAATTGAGCATCCTTTTTGTCAATTCCACAATCCTTTAGCTTTTCTCTTAACTCAGTCGCTTTTGTGACATAATCTTGGATTCTATCAAAATCCTTGGGATCCAAAGTTGTGAGTTCACTATCAAGCTTGTAGCCCTTAATCTCATCAACTTGACCATACAATTTCTTAAAAATATCCCAAGCCTCTTTAATTGTAGTACACTTATCAATGTGAAAAATGAGGTCATCTGATACATACTTTCTAAGTGTTCCAAGTGCCATAGCATTCTTAGTAAGCCATTCAATTTGAGCATTAGGATCAGCCTTAGGATCAGGTGGTGTTGTAATAGTTTCATTTACATAATGAATGAGTCCTTTTTCCATTAGTTTACTCCATGCCTTAATTTTCCATGATGCATAATTATGAGGAGTTAAAAGTGGAAATTTAGGAGAACCCATAGCACCAAAATGAAAAAACACAAGATAGAGAGGCACAATCACACAAGACACCCCCCCCAAAATACTCAATCAAGAAATCCCCCCAAAATTGTGATTTTGGCACTTTAAAATTAGTGCATATACAATGGGCCACTTGCAAAACAAGGAAAAGTGGACTTCTGATTTCAATTTATAACTTCTCAAAATGAGATCTAAGAGACTTCAACAAATACTGCTAGTGATCTAAACTGAGATCCAAGCAAAATATAAGTACCAAATATGCCAAAAATGGTCAAATACTGAAAGTATAATTTCTACTTAAAATCATTGCAAACAAATGGTAGATTATGAAAGTAGACGAAAAAATATGCACTTTCAAAAAAAACGGCACCTGAAAAGGAGTCCATATGAGCCCAAATGAAGCCTCCAAAGTTGTAAAAATCGGGATTTCATAATTTTTTAAAAACCTGTATCCAAAAATTAGAAAAAAATCTTGAACCACTGTATAGATCATGAAATTCTACCCTAAAACAAAAATAATTGCTCGGAAAAATGAGTCCGTATGAGTGAGATATCGCTATTTGAAAATTGCCTGCAAAATTATAATTTCTAGAAAATTTCTGCCGCAGTGTCAAACTTCAAATGCCTCTAGATTTGGCCTCCAAAGTCTGATTTGAATTAAAAAAAAGGCAAAACTGACTTTCTTGGTCCTCCTCAATCCAATGGTAACCTCAGATTTGACCCATCAAGCTTCAATAATAACCTGCAACAAAAAGCTCCAAAATACACAACCCCAAATAGCATCAAATTTCTCTCAATTAGTAAACCAATGACACTCTAATGGCTCTGATACCATGTGAGACATGGACCAGCTTTGATACCATGTGAGATTTTGCCAAAATCAAGAGGCAATGGAAAGCACAAATAAGAGAGAAAAAATATATGATAGAAATAAACTATATTCTATCAAGATGAAAATACTGATCAACTGGATCATCAAGCGATACATACAATGAATATGAGCCTCCTTATATAGGCAAGGTTATATGGATATGTGAGCACACAAACATGACATGTGGCTCAATAAGAAACAAGGGTAGGTAGGAAATAGGTGTGGGTAGGTATGAGAAACAATATAATAGTCCACATGAGGTGGATCACCCACTGAATGTGGAGTGTAACAACAAGATCACACCATAAAAGGTGGAAATTCTCCTACACACACTATCCCAATGTGACACAAACACCCAAGTGTCTCATACCCAAACTACTATGAAATGCATTTCCTAAGTAAACTTAAGTAAGGTGTAATAATATCCAAGATGAATAATTATTTACACCAATACTATTGAACCGACACATTATGTTCACTGGCAAGGTTAGTGACTTATGCATAGTCACCGATATATGCTCACGAGAAGGTTATATGCTTCAACGACACTGATGATGACTTTTTATCATCTAGAGATTACTTGACCATGTCGAAAACATGGTTTGGATACTTGGTTTTGGTGTTTTGGTTATTGGTCTAATCGGGTTGACATATTTGTTGTTATCGGAAGATAGGTCTAGGTTATGGACCAGTATACGTTATCTATTCCAGATTAGCATGACACAATATGCAGATAATTTATTGATTGGATATTGTTGTAAATGTATTGAGCCGACATGTTGTATTGCATCAAGTCTTATTTGTAATTGATTTAATTGTAATATTCTCAGTGAGCCGACCTATATATTTGGTCTTAGGTTTTGTATAAATGTAAGATCTCATTTGTGAGATGAAGTGTGGTATTGTGGAATTGTGGTATGGTATTGTATGTGCGAATATGGAAGATCATATGAGCAAATCATAGAGTGAATCAAGAAGACATCATTTGAAGGTTCAAGGAAGGTTTGAGGGTGTTTATCAGAGCTTAAACTGATATTAAATCCAACATTGTAGATGTACTTTAAAGTAGTACATTATTCTAGGATTTAACCATCCTACTGTAGTCATTGCGACTCCCATTTGAGCAGTGTGCTCTAGGCGGTTGGCCTTTCTACATGTGCAAACCCCATTTGTATACACATACTATCTGCAGTAGTATCATCTAATTGTGGGTAAAGTTTCCCATTGTGGTTTTTCCCCTTACAGGGTTTTCACGTCACAAATATTTGTGTTATGTGTTGTGGATGTTGTTTCTCTTTCTGTTTCATGCATTAAGTTTCACCAGGATTGATATAAATTGTTAGTCTATTAATCGACATTAAGTTTTATTTACCAGTATTAAGTATTAAGTTGGATTAAGTTATAATTGGGTTTAAATTCATTGATAACTGATTCACCCCCCCTCTCAGGTGTCCTTCCAGTTCCTAACATTTGGTATGAGAGCCTAGTCCTCTTTTTGAAAAAGGCTAATAGCTTGAGGAGACCCTATGGCAGCAAACATTTTCAAGGACAGTCCTAAACTTGATGGAACTAAGTATGGTATATGGAAGATCAGAATGGAGACAAGTCTGAATTGCATTGGAAGAGACATATGGGAAGTTACAAAGAATGGATATGTTGGTCCTACTCTGAATCAACCTAATCCATGAACCTTGGGTAAGAATCAAGAGAATGATTGCAAAGCAAGAGAAACACTTCTGAGCACATTATCAGATCAGCAAATCATGGGATTATCAGATCGATCTATTGCTAAATCTATTTGGGATAAATTGGAAACATTGAATGAAGGAGATAACACTGTCAAAATTGCAAAACTGGAATGTTACCAGGTCAGGTATGAAAATTTGAAAATGGAAGAAGATAAAATAATTTCGGCTTTTATGGAAAGATTTAATGAAATTGTTTTAGGTATACAATGTTGTGGAGGATCCTTAAGTGAAGATGAAACTATTTCTAAATTTTAAAGATCTTTTCCAATGGCTTAAAAACTGAAAGTAACTGCTATTAATGAGTTGAGAACAATGCCTAATACATCAGTATCTAGAGATACCTTGGTTGGAAAACTTTTAGCATTTGAGCTTGAGGAATTTGGTCATGTTGCTATAGTTAAGACTGATTTAGCTTTCAAAGCAGCATCATCACAATCATCTAACAAATCTGATTGGAAAATAGTTTATGCAAAAGAACTTGAAGATATTAGGAGGGAAAATGAAGAACTGGAAGAACTTGAAGCACTATTTGCAAGGAAGATGCCTAAAGGTTGAGTTGGAAGTAAGTATGAAGGTAAAGCACCATTTAAATGTTTTAACTGCAATAATGTTGGTCATATAGCATCTAGATGTCTTGATAGACATGCAAGATTGAGAGAAGAAGCTAAAAGATCATATAAGCCTAACCCTAAATATCAGAGATTCAGATTTAAGAAGAACAAAGATAAATCATGTTAGTATGTTGATGAAGGAGTTACAAATGATTCTGATGAAGAACTGGAAGACAATGGATGGGAATTTGTTGCAATAAAAGAAGATCAACCGACACCTACTATCCCATCGGTAGAGTCGGCCCTGGCAGCTAATATTGAGGAAAAAGATGAATGGATCATTGATAGTGGATGTTTACATCATATGATTGGTGATAAAAGTAAATTCTTATCTTTTCAGGAATATAATGGAGGTCTAGTAAGATTTGGTGATGATAAAGCTTATTTAATCAAAGGAAAAGGCACTATAACTTTGGATGGTAAGCACAATACTGACAATGTTTATTATGTTAAAGGTTTGAAGCATAATCTTTTGAGTGTTGGTCAATTAGTTGAAAAGGGATTGCAGTTACAATTCAAGAACAGAAAATTCAAAATCATGAACAGAACTAGATTGGAGATTGCAACCGGTAATCAGACTAAAGGTAATATCTTTCATTTGAATAACAGTGATAAGACATGTTTGATTGCGCATATTCATGAAAGTTGGTTATGGCATAAGAGACTCTGTCATGTGAATTTTGATTGCATTGTAAAGATCAGTTTAACTAAGGCAGTAAGGGATTTACCTAAGATTGTGAAACCTCGTAATCTTGTATGTAAGGAATGCCAAATGGGAAAGCAAGTTAGAACAACTTTTAAGAGTCTATTTGAGAAATCCATTAATGTTCTCGATTTAATTCATACTGACTTGTGTGGTCTGGAAAGAACAAGAAGTCTATAGGGAGATAGATATTTTATGCAAATTATTGATGATGATTCTAGAATGTGTTGGGTTACTTGTCTTAGGGAGAAATCAGAAGCTTTTGGAAAATTCAAGTTATACAAGGCAATGGTAGAGAATGAAACCGGTAATAAAATCAAATGTTTAAGATCTAATCAAGGAGGAGAATTTACATCTAAGGAATTTAATACATTCTATGAAGTGAATGGAATCAAAAGACAACTATCAGCACCCCGGACACCTCAGCAGAATGGAATTGTGGAAAGGAAAAACATAACTATTCTGGAAGCAGCTAGAAGCATGATATTGGAAGCAAATCTACCTCATGTGTATTGGAGAGAAGCAATGAATACAACGGTTTACACTTTCAATAGAGTTCACATCAGAGGTGAAACCCGTAAGACCCCTTATGAACTATGGTTTGGCAATACTCCTACTCTTAAATACTTCATAATATTTGGAAGCAAATGTTATATTAGGAGAGATGACTATGTTGGCAAATTTGATCCTAGAAGTGATGAAGGAATATTTCTTGATTATTCATCTAAGAGCAAGGCATATAGATGTTTTAATAAAAGATTGTAGAAGATCATTGAAGGTACTAATGTGAAGATAGATGAACACTTTAGAGGAAATTCAAGGTCTGTAGATTCTGAACCGACAGTTGAGATGATCATAAATGAACCAATATAGATTGCACCGGTATAGAATGTGGAACTAGTCACACCAGCATCATCAGAGAATTCCACAGTGACTAAAGAATAACAACATGTGAATAAACCCAGGTATGTAAGACTGAATCACTTAGAAAATCAGATAATTGGGAATAAGTATCAAGGTGTTATGACAACAGGAAGGCTAGAAAATGAAGAGGTGTGCTTATTTTATCAATTTGAACCAGAATTTGTTATAGAAGCATGTCAAGATGAACATTGGATAAAAGCAATGGAAGATGAATTAGAACAAATTGAAAAGAATAATACATGGACATTAGTTCCCTGGCCTAAAGATAAAAATGTAATTGGAACTAAATGGGTATTTGGAAATAAACTTAATGAAGATGGTAAGGTAATCAAGAACAAAGCAAGATTAGTTTGTAAAGGATATTCACAGAAAGAGGGAATCGATTATAATGAAACCTTTGCACCAGTAGCTACAATTGAGGCAGTTAGATTATTTATTGCATTTTCATCTCATAGGAACTATAAAGTATATCAGATGGATGTAAAATGTACATTTCTGAATGGTGATCTTGAAGAGGAAGTTTACATTGAACAAACTAATGGATTTTCTTTGACAAATGATAAAGATATGGTTTGCAGATTAAGGAAAGCTTTGTATGGATTAAAGCAAGCTCATAGAGCTTGGTATGATAGATTGGACAAATATCTTTTGAAGCTCGGTTACACTAAAGGTAATGCTAACAAAAACTTATATTACAAAGTGACTAATGATGACATCTTGGTTATTGAATTTTTTATTAATGATATCATTTTTGGAGGAGAAGATGGATTGTGTAAGGACTTTGCTAACAAGATGCGGGAAGAATTTGAAATGTTTATGATTGGGGAGATAAAATTATTTTTAGGATTCTAAATTTCACAAACTAATAAAGGTATATTCATATGTCAAACAAAATACTTGAAGGAACTACTAAAGAAATTGGTATGGAAAACTCTAAACCAGTAAGTACTCCTATGACTACAATTGATAAGTTGACATTGAAGGATGATTCAACTCTTGTTAATCCGACAATATACAAATCTATGATTGGAGGTTTATTGTATTTGACACAAACTAGACCTGATATAATGAATGCAATATGTATTGTTTCAATGTTTCAGAGTAATCCTAAAGAAAATCATGAATCAACAATAAAAAGGATTTTCCGGTATCTACAAGGCACAACAAAACTTGGTTTATGGTATCCTAAAGATGAAAATTTTGATTTATGTGCATAAACTGATGCAACTTGGGCAGGAGATGTAGATGACAAAAAGAGTACCACTGGTGGTGCATTCTTTCTTAGTAGCAAATTGATTTCATGGATAAGCAAGAAGCAGAGTTGTACATCATTATCAACAGCAAAATCAGAATATGTTGCAGCAGCAACCAATTGTACTCAGGTATTATGGATTAAGAAAATGTTGAAGGACATAAAGGTAAAATGCAAAGAATCGATAATCATTTATTGTGATAATTTAGCAGCAATTTATATATCAAAGAATTTGGTATTTCACTCTAAGACTAAATATATTTCTATCAAATATAATTTTTTGAAACAGAATGTTGAAGAAAAAGAAGTAAGATTATTTTATGTGAATACTAAAGAGCAGATTGCAGATATCTTTACAAAGCCTTTGCCTAAGGAAACCTTTGAATATCTCAGAGAGAAGCTTGGGGTAATACCCTCACCGACAAAGACTTAGATGATTGAATATTAGCATCCAACTGGCAGAAACTAACAGAGAAATCTTTTTTTCTGGCTTTGATGGAGGAGAGCTACTTCTCAAGGGGAGTAGTTGGTTGTATGTTCTGGTATTTTTTTTGACTGCTTTGGCATTTGATGTCAAAGGGGGAGAGATGTCTATGGAAAAACTTTGTATTTGGGGAGACATTATTCATTGGGGGAGAGACATATACTCTTTGTATTTTGGTTTTGATTTCTCGTATTGATGTATTCTAGAGATTGTTAGTTTTTGGTTTTAGACATTTTCCTTTAGCACTTAGATGTTTTTTCATCTAGTATTTCCATCAATGCCAAAGGGGGAGGTTGTTGGTATTATGGATGTGTTGCATTGGTTTTGTCATTGATGTCAACACTTATCCTTCTAGAGATCTACATTGTTGATTTGGCACTATGGTTATATTGGTTTACTATTGAACCAGCACATAGTGTTCACCAGGAAGGTCGGTGACTTATGCATAGTCACCGGTATATGCTCATCGGCAGGTTATATGGTTCACCGTCACTGATGATGACTTGTTATCATCTCGAGATCACTTGATCATGTCGAAGACATGGTTTGGATTCTTGGTTTTGGTGTTTTGGTTATTGGTCTAATCGGGTTGACATATTTTTTGTTATCGACAAATAGGTCTAGGTTATGGACCGGTATACGTTATCTATTCCAGATCAGCATGACATGTTATGGAGATGATTTATTGATTGGATATTGTTGTAAAAAATATTGATTAGAAATGTTGTATCAGATCAAGTCTTATTTGTAATTGATTTAATTGTAATATTATTAGTGAGTTGACCTACACATTTGGTCTTAGGTTTTGTATAAATGTAAGGTCTCATTTGTGAGATGAAGTGTGGTATTGTGGAATTATGGTATGGTAATGTATGTCTGAATATTGAAGATCATATGAGCACATCATAGAGAAAATCAAGCAGACATCATTTGAAGGTTCAAGGAACGTTTGAAGGTGTTTATCAGAGCTTAAACCAGTACTGAATCCAGCATTGTAGATGCACTTTGAAGCAGTACATTATTCTATGATTTAACCATCCTACTGTAGTCATTGTGACTCCCATTTGAGCAGTGTGCTCTAGGCGGTTAGCCTTTCTGCATGTGCAGACCCCATTTGTATACACATACTATCTGCAGTAGTATCATCTAAATGTGGGTAAGGTTTTCCACCATGATTTTTCCCCTTATAGGGTTTCCACGTCAAAAAAATTTGTGTTATGTTTTGTGGATGTTGTTTCTCTTTATGTTTCATGCATTAAGTTTCACCGGTATTGATATAAACTATTAATCTGTTAATTGACATTAAGTTTGGTTTACTAGGTATTAAGTATTAAGTTGGATTAAGTTATAATTGGGTTGAAATTCATTGACAACTGATTCACCCCCCCTCTCAGTTGTCCTTCTAGTTCCTAACAATGCTAACGTGTACTCTACATGTTACCAGGATGTTTCAAGATGATTTATGGATTTGTTATTGTTGTTTTGATCTTAAGTCAACATGGCATATCAATGTAATATGGAATTATGTAATGATCTTATTGTAATATCTTTTAGGTGGCTAACCTAGTTGGTTTAGGCCTTAGGGTTTGTCTAAATAAGAGGTAGAAACTCTTTGTAGAGTATCATGGTTATGGAAAAGGTCATGGTCAAGGAATGTAATGTGTGAATATTGTAATATCATTCAATCAGAGGATTTGGTTGATCATTTGTGATCGAATTGGATTCAAAAGAGGATTTAGTCCTCTGGCATTGAGCTTAACCGAGATTGTAATCAAGCATGGTAGATGTTATTTCTGGCAGTTCACTCTATTAGATTATTGTCCATTTATCTTGAGATGGTTGTATCCTCTCTGTAGTCAGTGAGACTCTTTTGTAATGAGTAGTTGCTCTAGGCAGTGTGCCTTCCTGCATGTGCAGGCCCCTCATTGTATCACATACTTTCTACAGAAGTATCATCTGACTGTGGGTAGGCTTCCCATTGTGGTTTTTCCCTTTCTAAGTTTTCCACGTACAAATCATGGTGTTATGTGGTATGGTTGCTTTGCATTGATTATTAAGTTGTATTGTTTACCAGTATTTGTTCCTACCGGCATCTATATGTGCTTTACCGGTACTTGATTTGTTTTAAAGGTTATTAAGTGGATTAAAAGTTATAATTTGTTAACAGCTGATTCCCCCCCCCCCCTCTCTTAGTTGTTCACTAGTTATTCTAATATATCATTTGTTAAAGAATTAGTTCTCATCTCATCGACACAAGATACCCTAGGAGAGGTACAAGGGTTAGGATCTCTAAGTTTAGGGTTTATAAAAGCTTTAAAGTGATTAACATATGAAATGCATTTTGTTAACAACATCACTGTAATACAACAAAAATGATACATGAAAGCTTTGAGATTAATTTGAAAAGAAAAGAATTTGGAAATCCTAACACAAGATGACCAAGTGCTATGAATAAAGAGGAGTAACAGGAAATGAAAGAAATTCTTATCCAACACATGATTGTAGTAAATATATGCAAAAAGCAATGTAATCATATGTGAAAGAGCAAGTAAATCCAATTTATTAATTGCCATTGAAAGTGTCTTAATTAAAATCTGAATTTGTTGGAAAAGAAGATCTAAAATTAGGACCTTTTTACGAAAATTAATTTAAGATTTGAATTTATGTTTGACCTTAGAGAGTGTTAAGATTGATAACATATGCCAATTTTCTGGATTTGAGCAGAAAAATACAGTCAATTTCATCTCTCGAAATTTTGGGAGAAAAGTCGAGGACCATGGCGAAAGTGCACACGGTCTGACCAACTTTTTTCAAATTTTTTTAGGAATTATAGGTATTATGATATTATTGTGGAATCCAAAAAAATAGCTGATTCGGAGATGTCTAGATTGGTGAAATTTGTAGTCAATGGTCGAAAATAGAAGAATCTTAAAAATTAGGGTTTTATTATTTAACCACTGAATTTTCAAAATAAAGAGGCGGATTTGAATTGCAATTTTGAAATAGAAATTAGATCTGAAACAAGTAATTAAAATTTTACACTTCACAAGCTTAATTTTCTCAAAATGAAAAATTAGGGTTTTTATGCCACTACCTGTAAAATTTGCAATTAGATCAAACTTGGAAATAAAAATTTGAAATTCAAATTGCAATTAATTAGATCTAATAATGAGAAATTAGAATTAATGTGTAAGATGTCGGGTTCACCAAAATGTAAAGTGGAAAATTGAACCCTAGTGACTCCCCACCTATGAGAGAGAATGGAAGACACTAGGATGATTTTCACTTGGGAAAAGCTTTACATTCAAAAGAAGGGCTTGAATCCACTAGATCCAAATCCAAGGGTGGCAAGGATGTGAATTCCAAGTGGATTGCAAGGGTTGAAGTGTGTTTTGCCCTCTTTTGTAAACAGGAAAGTTGATTTGTTGATTATGTGGAACAAAGAGAGAAAATAAGTGAAATGAGGAGCTACTGGTTTGGGATCATGCTGTAACTTTGAATTTGAGCTAATTAGACTGATAAAAATCTGCCCTGCAAATTTAGAGAAAAGTCATCGAAACTGTGGCGAAAGTGTACATGGTCCTTTGAAAAATTTGCGAAATGAAAAGGGGTTTTCAACCTCTGTAAGTGGAGTCCAAATCTGAAAATACAGCTACACAACTGCAACCTACACATAAAAGAAGGGGAGAAAGATTGTGGATGATAGACTTATAAAGCACTGAGAGGGGGGCGTGGATTAGTGGTAGCAAAAACAATAACACTTTAAACCCAGACCGGTAAATATAATTAACCAATTTACTTAACACTTTACATGCAATCCAAAGTGTTCTAAAAGCATTCACAACAAGTAAAACATTCACCATAACACAAGTGTTTATACATGGAAAACCCAACTGGGAAAAACCATGGTGAAATAGGTAATTGATCAGTTAAAGTCTACAAAGTGCTCTATTAGGAGTGAATCCTATTAAAAATCCAAAAGACCTATTAGGAGCTATACCTAGTTAAAGGTAACCTCACTGGAGGATTTAGATCCAAGTTAATGAATCACCTTGTTAGAGAATTTCTACAATGAAGCTTGTTAGAGTTTACCCTGTTAGGGGATTTAACTATTGTAGTGATTAGAAAACAACAAGTGGTATGATCTAGGAATAGAACATTCTGCTTATATAGATCCTTTTCTGCTCACTCAATACTACATCACTGACATATTATGCAACTCCTCCAATAAACAACATCAAATCTAACTCATAACATCACTTGTATCTTATATATCAAAATAACTCATCACAATGTCTTTCTATAGACATTAGATTTCATGTTGGCTCAAGAACCTCAACACAATTTCTGAGGTTCAGTGAATCTAGACAATCTTCCATAACACATCACAAATCATCACCAAAAATGTCGATTAGAGATAACTCATCACACAATCAGTGAAACTAGTTGGAACAATGATATCGATTGAGTGTTAATTACTTCCAACTCATAGACCAATTGTCTCCATTCGCCTCATTGTCTCTCTTTGTTGTATCTCAAAACTGGTGTCAGCGGAATTGACCAAAACCAATTGTCTTTACTGCATATACCGGTTGTCAATATATATTAGTTAGACACCTTCATACCGGTTAGACTTACTCTATACATATGATACTGGTTTGCAATATGAAGACTTAGGAGTAGTACCAGTTTGACTTAACTAAGATGACTATGACAATATGAACATGTGTGTGTGTGTGTGTGCCATCAATGACAACACATAAAGTCATCCAATACAAAAATCATCATCAAGCCAACAATCTCCCCCTTTGGCATTGATGGCAACACTTAGAAAAAATTTACAACTAAGTGTGCTTACAAAAATGTACAGACTCCCCCTTAACATTACATACAAAATTTTCACATCACATACATATTTCTATTCCTCCTTCGACAACAATGCCGAATTGAAAAGTAAAATACATATATATTACATCAAAATTTGTCATCAAAACTACATATATAAATATAAGAGTTTTTCAAGGTGTGTACAATGCAATTCTTAAGAAAATGTCTCTGAAATGAATCTTCATCTATGCAAGATCATTATCCCATTTTTCTAACAATATTTCAATGATCTCAACATTTTTCATAATTTATGTAGCAAATTCTTCCATTGCATCCACTATGCTCATCTCCGGGGTAGCCAAAACTGCTTCTAAATCCTTGTATGCCCTCTGTAGGATTTCAACTTTTGGAATCAACTGGTTCTTCAGTTCTTTCAAAGATCTGATTTGCTTAACTTGTTCAAAATCATAAACATCTAATAGATGTTGCAAAGAAACAATCGATTTGCAAAAATCTAAAGTTGAATCTTGTACTGGTATATAAGCATTACTTACCCTCTCTAGTTCCTTTTCTATATCTTCTCATCTTTTCTTCAAATCAGAATAGAAAAATGAAACTTTAGATATATTAGCCAAAAGTTTACCTCCAGTTTCAATAGCAGTTCTTAATAGATCTTTATTCATAGATAAAGCAATCTTGCCTTTATCAATATTTTCCATTAGTTGCTCTTCCCTTTTCTTCATTTAACCTTTTTTAGCTAAGGCATGTGCTACCTCTTCAAATGATTTCATTTGGTCAGTAGCATCAGCAACCAATTGTCCAAGCTTGGCAATAGGGGTAGACAAATTCCCAGTGTCAGTCTCTAGTAGGAGACCTGATAGAATGTCAACAACAATCTGAATAGTTTCTTCTTCATTTCTCTGCTCTTTCAACCTTTTCTTTTGAGCCTAGGATTGCATAATAGTAGCAATCTCCATCAGTTCAGATGCACTCAATTTGTCCACATCAATTGGACCTTGTATGCTTATTGAGTCATCATCATCATCAGCTATTGTTTTCTCCTTCTTCTTTACTTTCTCCTCTTCATCATTTGTCTCTTCTACCTTCTTCTCTTCATCCTTTTTCTCTAGTTTCTCTTTCTTTGTCTCTGTTTGTTTCTCTTGTGTGGCTATAGTGATTGGTGGTAGTTGACTTTCAACTTTGTGTTCTTTTTTCTGGTGGTGGTTGAATATCCTCACTTGGTTTAGTAACCGGTGCATCCTCTGTTAATTGTTTCTCAACAATATCTAGTTGTTCTTTAGTTTCCCTAACTGGTTCAATGGCATTACCAGTTGTGTCAACAGTATCCTGAATTTCTTCAGTATCATCCACAAAGAATATGACCGGTGGAGAACTTGTGTCATCCTTATTCTTGACAAGATAGACTACATTTGGTATAATAAACTCTTCAGCATCTAGCTCCAATGGAGCTCCACTCTCAGTCTAATTAAGTTTATTATCATAGCCTTTCAATAGTGAATTCATCCTATAAATATCTTGTGCAATTCTATGAGTATCATCTTCAATAGGCTAAGTCTTTCCATCCAATAACTTCAATCTCCTTGTTTTAGAACGAAATTGTCCTTTATATTTAGCAATCAATGCTAATAATTCATCACAAGACAACTTAGGAAGATATTGAACAAAAAATCTATAAATAATCTCTTGGTCTTGTTCTAAAATCAACTTCCATTTATTTTCAAGAATAGAATATAAAGAATCAAAAATGTCCTTTTGAATATCTTGTGGTAACCGATTATATTAACACAAGTGATTGATTACCTCTTGAACAATTTCTTGTTTCTAACCTTCATCAAAAGAGTCAAAATGTTCTTTTACATTATCAAACTACTTTCTCCTTAGTGTTTTCAAAGTCCTTTCAAAATTGCTCATTGGTTTGAATGATGTAACATTAATAGGAGTACTTTGTTTGGAAATTTCTTCTACTGGTTTGGATTTCTTACCAGTCAATTTCATCTTCTTTGATTCTTCTTCAGTATTAGTTTCCTCGTATTTTTCTTGAAGAATGAGATGTCTGCCTCTCTTCTTTTTTGTCTTCTACTTCTTTGCATATACCTTGGGTACTGGTTCCTTCTTGATTTGAATACTTCTAGTTACCCTTGTATTGGTGGTCATAGAAGTTGCTTTCTCATCTTTCTTCTTTTTACCTTTCACACTACTGGGTTGTGCCAATGCAATCCTTTCCTGATAAGTTCCCAGTCTTTTCTTCTTTTTATCCTTAGGAGATGCCAAAAGGTTGTTGGGATAACCGATTAGTAAGTCATAAATGACTTCATAGCTCATTTCCTCCATTTCTTCTTCTCTTGGTTCAACAACCTCCATAAGTCAAAATTCAATGGTCACAGTGAAACAAATATCTTTTTCAAAATGTTTTACCACTTCATCAGATAACCTTAATCTCATGCTCATATTCTTTTTAAACTCATTAAAATATTTGTTCATGGTAATAGAAAATGTGTTCTTCACAACCTTAATGCTATTCTTTATTTTGCATGTCACCGATATATCCTTAGACCATTGAATATCACCAATTCCTAGAATAAAATTCTGAAAATAGAAAAAAAACCAATCAATAGTTGACCATATTTAAACTTTTGACTGTTGCCCTTCTTAATTGATTCTAGATTTATCATCAATTCACTTCTCATTGCCTCACACAAATCATAATTTGCATCCTCTATCAGCATCCTGTAGGCGACATGAACAATAGCAGATGGTACATTGTTCATCTTGCTAGAATGGAATATCCGGTAGCCAATAACCATTATTGCAAACCTGACTCCTTGATCTACAATCTTATTGACCAATATAGCATGACTGTCAGCAGTGGTCTTTGTCAATGCAATAACAGTCTCCTTTGAGATTGTCCTCAATTTTGGTACTTCACCAATTTGGCAAAAACCAGTTACTTCATGAATAGCCTCCTTTGTGATGGTGTGAGATCTATCAAGATACATGTTCCCACTGTTGGCAATTTGGCACTAAGTTGTCATTGATGTCAACCTGTTTGGCAAGGTCACCGGTAAGTTAGAAGTGGTGACCGATATGATAGTGATACACATGAGAGTGAGAAGACAGAAGGAAGAATACTAGTACACATGACTCAGGTCATCTACCGGTAAAGAAGGCTTACCGGTAAGGCATAAACTAGAATGAAGGCTATTTGTGTGTTATGAAGGCACAACAACCAATGAACAGAATCAAAAGGATGGTTGATGGTCATACCAGTGAGATAAGCTAAACTGATAGTCAACCTGGGTCGACAAAGTATGTCAAACTGACATAGGAATCTAGGCAAAGGAGGATGTCAAAAAGCATGAAAATTGGATGCCAGGTGGAGGTATTTCACATGTCGGTGGAGTATGCATGGATGTAACAAATCTACATGCAGGTTGGCTTTTATGAGGAACCCACAAGAAACAGAGGATGCCAGAAGATTGTGGCTCGAGGAAGGCTAGCTGGAAAAGAAATCACACTGATCTTGTAAGAATATTTGATCTTCATACCTGATAGGTGAAGGAAATAGCAAAGCCATTAATGGTGAGTGACAGAGAAAAGCAGAAAATCATGGTGCGGACCTCCAAATTTAGAAAACACAAATTAAAATGTGAAGTTCGGCTGGCTATTGATCGTTGTCATAAAGATCATATCCCTAAAAAGAAAATCAAATCAAAGGGGATTCAGATTGAGTTGGAAAAGAAAAACCTAATACGATAGTGTTTGAATACATTCTTCGTGGGAATCCATAATTATAAATATACAAGCTCAAAATAGAAAAGATTGATGCTTGTAGAGAAGAAAAAAGAGAAAAGAGAGCTTAAGTGCAAAGAAGGATCATTTTACCTTAGAATTTATTCTAAGAAAGTTGCAGAGTGAGTGATTAAGCAAATTGGTGAGAGGGTTTAACTGATAGTGATTGAGAACCGGTATAATTGTAGCAGGTGCAATAGTTAAGAAAATCGGTGAGGTGTGTTAGAGCAAGACAGCATCCAAGCATGACACAATAAGTTGCGAGATAGTGTGAGAGAGAGAGAGAGAGAGAGAGAGAGAGAGAGAGAGAGAGAGAGAGAGAGAGAGGCCAAGAATTAGAGACATTGATCTCATAACTAGTAGTGCGAGATCCAGTGAAGAAGAAAAGATTGTCAACCGGTAGTAAGCCATTTGATCAAGAGTTGTAGAATTCATTTGCAACAAGAAGCCTTAACTATATCTAAATTGTATTTCAATATATAACTTACCAAGTTGGAGCTTAGTGCAGGGGTTGGTGCTCCTTGGGTTGGTACCCTAAAACAAAAGGGGTTGGTGCTCCCTAGGTTTGTGCCCTAAATCTTTGTAATCCAATATTTTACTTGTGGGGCTAGATTGGAGCAGTAGTCTCCAACAGCATTTCTCACCGAGGTTTTTCCCATATTGGGTTTTCCTCATATATCTGGTGTTATGGGTTGCATTTATGTGATTGTTCTCTTTGGTTTTCCTTTTTGCTTTACCGGTTTGATTATTTGGTGCTTAAGATAATAACCAGTATTCTGAAGTTGTTTTAAAAGTCAAAAAGTTTAGGAACCACTGATTCACCCCCCTCTCGGTGGTACTCTATGTTCAACAATTGGTATCAGAGCCTAGGTTCTCTGTTGTTTATAAACCTTGGGTAGTTTCTGGACTTGAACACAATGGCAAGAAATGAGTCTTCTTCCTCAAAAGCCCCCATGTTTGATGGATCCAACTATGCCTTTTGGAGCAGAAGAATGGAGACCTATATTTCCTCCCTTGGTTTTGATGTGTGGATGTCTATCAAGAATGGGTATGCTATCCCTAGTGTTCCTCCCACTGATCCGGATGCCAAGAAGGAGTATGAGAACAATGCAAAGGCCAAACATGCTATCTTGAGCAGACTTCCTGATAATGAGTTTGTCAAAGTCATGCATTATGCATCAGCGAAGGAAACTTGGGATAAATTGCAGAGATTATTTGAAGGAGATGCAAAAGTCAAAGAGGCCAAGCTGCAAGAACTAAGGGGACAACTTGAAGGCATCAAGATGAAGGATGATGAAAAGATTGCAACTTATCTTCACAGATTTGATGAAATTGTGAATACCATCAAAGGGCTTGGTGAAGAAATTGCAGATGAGATCCTTTTAAAGAATGTACTTAGGTCTCTTACACCTAAGTATGATACAAAGGTGTCTGCCATAGAAGAAGCCAAGGATCTAAAGATCTTTTCAATGGATGAACTATTTGGCTCACTAACAGCCTATAAGATGAGAATGGTCAGTGATGCTTCCTTAAGAAAACAAGTAGCATTCAACACCACCGAAAAGGGCAAAGAAGTAGTTGCTCATAAAGGATCCAGTGAAGACTCTGATGCAGAGGTAGAAAAATTTGTCAGAAATCTCAAAAGAGGATCTGACTAGTATAAAGGAAAACTACCACTCAAATGTTTCAACTATGGTAAGGTTGGACACTTTGCTGCAAAACGTCCTTACAATGAAACTGGTGGAGATGAGTCAAGAGAGTTTAGCAAATTTGGTGGGAAAGATAGAGGAATAAATGTCTATCGACAAGGAAGGAGAGGCTACCAAAAGAAGAAGAACCTCTATACTATTGAAGATGATGCCACAGATGAAGAAAGTGCATCAGAAGATGACTGCCATTAGAATGATAGAAAATTTAACCTCTTTATGGCACTTGATGAACTAGTTAGTGAAGATGAGGAAGAAGAAGATATTGAGGCTGAAGTGGATTTAGAAGGAGAGATTATAAGTGCTCATGAGGATCTAAGTAAAACAAGAAGAGAACTCAAGAAGGGCAAGCACATAGCAGTAGATGAAAAAGGTCTCTTGAAGCAATCCCTAGATGAGTCCAGTCAAGTCATACCTAACTTGAACTACAGCTGGAAGAAACCAAGAGAATATGTGAAGTTACATCCTCTGATATGATGCAGAAGGAAAAGGAGAATCAAGATCTGGAAGCAGAAATAGTGAAGCTCAGAAAGGAGCTTGAAGAAAGTAAGGAAGAAATAAAAGTAAGGAGCAAGTATGAAGGCAACATTGAAGCCTTAGACAAGATGTTGAGCAAATAGAAGCAATCCAAAGATACTGGTGGCTTAGGCTTTGAAGAAGGTCAAAGTTCAAACAACAAAGACACATCCGATAAAGAATTAAAGTTCACCTCCTCAAATGAAGGTGAAGAAAATAGGGCATTCATTGTAGGCAAGGATTTTGGTAAAAAGACATGTAGATATTGTTGGAAATCGCCACACAAACTGGTATACACAAGCAATGGACTGGAGGCCACACTCATCGTACCGACATGTAGATCCAAGGAGAAATGCAAGAGATAACAATGAAGGATTCACTAGAGAACAATATGAAGGGAAGACCTCTGATGAGGCAGTCCTTTATAGGACCAAGGCAACCTAACCGATATGTTTCTAACTTTCATGGTTATTGTTACTGATGTAACAAATTTGGGTATAGAATAGCTAACTGTAAATTACCCAGAAGCCCTCCATGAGTTATGAAAGTAGAAATCCATTTAATGCACTATGGGATATGAATGTTGTCTGTTATTAGTGCAATGGATATGGTCATAGGAGTTTTGAATGTAGGAAGAATAAACCGGTGCCCGACAATGATGTTAAGGATTTATCTTTAAATGAAAATGTGCAATGATATAACTATCAAGAGTTTGGACACATAGCAAGGCTTTGCAAAAATAGGAAAATCAAGCAGAAGAAGACAAATCCTGTTCAAGAACTGGTAGTTGAATCTGAGCACAAAATTGTAGCTGACAAAAAGAAGGAAACCAAACTGGTATGTGTTGAGAAAGAAAAGGAAAAGGTTGAATCAAGTCTGATAGTGCAGAATGCCTTATGTGCTGAAAGGAAAAATCTATTGGTTGTATATAGTAGTTGCTCCAACCACATGACAGGTGACAAAAAAAATTTCATCAAACTTGAAGACTGGAATGGTGGTTCAGTAAGATTTGGAGACAACTTGTCCATCAAAATAAAGGGAAAAGGTACTCTAAGTATTGATGGAAATAGAAGGCACGTGATGTATATTATGTGGAAGGCCTAAAGCACAATCTGCTGAGTGTGAGTCAGATGTGTGACAAAGGTTTTAAATTCATCTTTGACTCAACTGGTTTCCAGATAAAGAAAGACAATACCAGTAAGGTTTTGGCAGAAGGAAAGAGAACAGATGGAAATGTTTATAATCTGAAGGAATGCTATGAGTCTTAATGCATGATAGGGTAGGTTGATGAAATTTGGTTGTGGCACCAAAGATTATGCCACATAAACTTTGATAACTTAGTTACAGTAGGCAAAAAAGGGTGTGTTAGGAATATTCCACCCATCATCAAATCGATAAGCACATTTTGTGATGAATGTGTGAAAGGAAAACAAACTAAAGTGAGTTTCAGGACAAAAGAGCACAACACCTCCAGACCACTTGAGATTGTGTATATGGATTTGTGTGGTCCAACTAGGACAAGAGCTCTTGCCGGCGAAAGATATTCTATGCTCTTTATTGATGATTACTCAAGAATGACTTGGGTCACCTTCCTGTAAGATAAGTCACAAGCATTTGATAGATTCAAGATCTTTAGGAAAATGGTGAAGAAATAAAGTGGGTGCAAGTTAAAATGTCTAAGATCAGACCGGGGTGGAGAGTTCACATCAAATAAGTTTGAAGATTATTGTGAAAAACATGGAATTAGAAGGCAATATTTAGCCCCTGGGACACTACAACAAAATGGTGTGGTAGAAAGAAAGAACAACACAGTTAAGGAGAGGCCAATTTGCCAGACACATATTGGAAGTAAGTTGTTCATACTGTTGCATATACTTTGAACTGGGTTCAATTAAGAACAAACAATAGAATGACACCTTATGAGTTGTGGTATGACTAGAAGCCATTAGTCAAATACTTCAAAGTATTTGGAAGCAAGTGCTTTATCAAGAGAGATATGGATGGTCTAGGAAGTTTTGACTCCAGAAGTGATGAAAGAATCTTCCTTGGTTACTCATCTAACAACAAGGCCTACAAATGCTACAACAAAAGACTAAGAAGAGTCATTGAGAGTGTACATGTCAAAGTTGATGAGGATATGTACAAAGGAAGTCAACCTCAGGTTAACTGGTATGATGATTCTAGTGATGAAGGTGATGAAGCTCAGTCAAACAATGAACCAGAAGAAGCATCCAAGAAGACTTCCAACCAGTATGTGTAGTTGAATCACCTGGAAGAGCAAATTTTGGGAAATAAGAGTAATGGTGTGCATACTACAAGAATACTTGCCTGGAATGATGAACAAGTCAACCTCTACCTCATGATTGAAGTAGAACCTAAAACATTCAATGAGGCCAACAAAAGATAAGAATGGATGGATGCCATGGAAGAACTGCAATAGATTGAGAAGAACAAGACTTGGGAATTAGTCCTTAGACCGGAAGACAAGAACATCATTGGCACTAAATGGGTCTACCAGAACAAGATGAATGAAGAAGGTAAAATTGTTAGGCATAAAACTAGACTAGTGTGCAAAGGATACTCACAGGTAGAAGAAATTAACTTTGAAGAAACATTTGCACTGGTACCTAGAATAGAAGCAATTAGAATGTTTCTGGCCTTTGTTAGGAACTAGAAGGACAACTGAGAGAGGGGGGGTGAATCAGTTGTCAATGAATTTCAACCCAATTATAAATTAATCCAACTTAATACTTAATACACGTAAACCAAAATTAATGTCAATTAACAGATTAATAGTTTATATCAATATCGATGAAACTTAATGCATGAAACAAAAGGAGAAACAACATCCACAACACATAACACAAAGATTTTTTATGTGGAAACCCTATAAGAGGAAAAACCACAGTGGGAAACCTTACCCACAATCAAATGATACTACTATAGATAGTATGTGTATACAAATGGGGTCTGCACATGCAAAAAGGCCAACCACCTAGAGCACACTGCTCAAATGGGAGTCGCAATGACTACAGTAGAATGGTCAAATCCTAGAATAATGTACTGCTTCAAAGTGCATCTACAATGCTCGATTCAATATCGGTTTAAGCTCTGATAAACACCTTCAAACCTTCCTTGAACCTTCAAATGATGTCTTATTCATTCGCTCTATGATATTCTCATATGATCTTCAATATTCGCACATACAATACCATACCACAATTCCACAATACCACACTTCATCTCACAAATGAGATCTTACATTTATACAAAACCTAAGACCAAATGTGTAGGTCGGCTCACTAAGAATATTACAATTAAATCAATTACAAATAAGACTTGATGTGATACAACATGTTGGTTCAATACATTTACAACAATATCCAATCAATAAATCATCTCCATAACATGTCATGCTGATCTGGAATAGATAACATATACTGGTCCATAACCTAGACCTATCTGTCGGTAACAAAAAATATTGCAACCTGATTAGACCAATAACCAAAACACCAAAACCAAGTATCCAAACCATGTCTTTGACATGATCAAGTGATCTCTAGACGATAACAAGTCATCATCAGTGCTGGTGAACCATATAACCTATTGGTGAGCATATACCGGTGACTGTGCATAAGTCGCTGACCTTACCAATGAACACAATGTGTCGGTTCAACAGTAAATCAATATAACCATAGTGCCAAATCAACAATGCAGATCTCCAGAAGGATAAGTGTTGACATCAATGACAAAACCAATGCAACACATCCATAATACCAACAATCTCCCCCTTTAGCATTGATGGCAACACTAGATGGAAAAACATCTAAGTGCCAAAGCAAAATGCCAAAAACCAAAAACCAACAATCTCCAGAATAAATCAATACCAAAAATCAAAACCAAAATGCAAAGAGTATATGTCTCTCCCCCAATGAAAAATGTCTCCCCAAATACAAAGTTTTTCCATAGATATCTCTCCCCCTTTGACATCAAATGCCAAAGTAGTCAAAAAATACCAGAACATACAACCAACTACTCCCCCCTGAGAAGTAGCTCTCCTCCATCAAAGATGGAAAAAAGATTTCTCTTTTAGTTTCTGTCAGTTTGATGGCAATCTTCAATCATCTAAGTCTCTGTCGGTGAGGGTATTACCCCAAGCTGCTCTCTGAGATATTCAAAGGTTTCCTTAGGCAAAGGCTTTGTAAAGATATCTGCAATCTTCTCTTTAGTATTCACATAAACCAATCTTACTTCTTTTGCTTCAACATTCTCTTTCAAACAATTATATTTGATAGAAATGTGTTTAGTCTTATAGTGAAATACCAGATTCTTTGATATATCAATTGTTGTTGAATTGTCACAATAAATGATTATCAGTTCTTTGTATTTTACCTTTATATCCTTCAACATTTGCTTAGTCCATAATACCTGAGTACAATTGGTTACTGCTACAACATATGCTTATTCATGATTTTCTTTAGAATTACTCTAAAACCTTGAAACAATACATACTGCATTCTGTTACAAGTTGGGGTTTCCGTTGCACCAAAAGATCAACCTGTCAATGCCCGATACAACCACTAGACTTATAGATTCCACAGGAGGCTGTTAAACCACATTGTGAATACCCACGAGGGATGCTGGCCCACTGCCAACAATCCCCCTCCTAGTGTCACTCACCACGGCCTGCGTGATTTGAACTTGTGAACAAGCTCTGATACCACTTGTTACAAGTTGGGGTTTCGTTGCACCAAAATATCAACCTGTCAATGCTTGATACAACCACTAGACTTATAGAATCCACAAGAGGTTGTTAAACCATGTCGCGAATCCCTGCGAGGGACGCTGGCCCACTGCCAACACATTCATTATATCAGGTCTGGTTTGTGTCAAATATAGTAAACCTCCAATCATAGATTTGTATCTTGTCGGATTAACAAGAGCTAAATCATCCTTCAATGTCAATTTATCAGTTGTAGTCATAGGAGTACTTACTGGTTTAGATTTTTCCATACTAAATTTCTTCAGTAGTTCCTTCAAGTATTTTGTTTGACATATGAATATACCTTTATCAGTTTGTGAAATCTGCAATCCTAAAAAGAATTTTATCTCCTCAATCATAGACATTTCAAATTTTTCCTACATGTTGTTAGCAAAGTCCTTACACAATCCATCTTCTCCTTCAAAAATGATATCATCAACAAAAAATTCAATAACCAAGATGTCATCATTAGTCACTTTGTAAATATAAGTTATTGTTAGCATTACCCTTAGTGTAACCAAGCTTCAAAAGATATTTTTCCAATCTAGCATACCAAGCTTTGGGAGCTTGCTTCAATCCATACAACGCTTTCCTTAATCTGCAAACCATATCTTTATCATTTGTCAAAAAAAATCCATCAATCTCTTTAATGTAAACTTCTTCTTCAAGATCACCATTCAGAAATGCACATTTTACATCCATCTGATATACTTTATAGTTATTATGAGCTGCAAATGCAAGAAATAATCTAACTGTCTCAATTCTAGCTACCGGTGCAAAGGTTTCATTATAATCAATTCCCTCTTTCTGTGAATATCCTTTACAAACTAATGTTACTTTGTTCCTGATTACCTTACCATCTTCATTAAGTTTATTTCTAAATACCCATTTAGTTCCAATTGTTAGGAACCAAACGGACAACTAAGAGAGGGGGGGGGGGGGTGAATCTGTTATCAATGAATTTTAACCCAATTATAAATTAATCCAACTTAATACTTAATACCAGTCAACCAAACTTAATGTCAGTTAACATATTAACAGTTTATATCAATACCGGTGAAACTTAATGCATGAAACAGAAGGAGAAACAACATCCACAACACATCACATAGAGATTTTTGACGTGGAAACCCTATAAGGGGAAAAACCACGATGGGAAACCTTACCCACAATCAGATGATACTACTGTAGATAGTATGTGTATACAAATAGGGTCTACACATACAGAAAGGCCAACCGCCTAGAGCACACTGCTCAAATGGGAGTCGCAATGAATATAGTAGGATGGTTAAATCCTACAATAATGTACTTCTTCAAAGTGCATCTGCAATGTTGGATTCAGTGCCAGTTTAAGCTTTGATAAACACCTTCAAACCTTCCTTGAACTTTCAAATGATGTCTGCTTGATTCGCTCTATGATCTTCTCATATGATCTTCAATATTTGCACATACAATACCATACCACAATTCCACAATACTACACTTCATCTCACAAATGAGATCTTACATTTATACAAAACCTAAGACCAAATGTGTAGTTTGGCTCACTAATAATATTATAATTAAATCAATTAAAAATAAGACTTGATGCGATACAACATGTCATCTCAATACATTTACAATAATATCCAATCAATAAATCATCTCCATAACATGTCGTGCTGATCTGGAATAGATAATGTATACCGGTCCATAGCCTAGACCTATCTGCCGATAACAAAAAATGTCTCAACTTGATTATACCAATAACCAAAACACCAAAACCAAGTATCCAAGCCATGTCTTCGACATGATCAAGTGATCTCTAGATGATAACAAGTCATCATCAGTGTCGATGAACCATATAACCTATCGATGAGCATATACCGATGACTGTGCATAAGTGACTGACCTTGCCGGTGAACACAATGTGTTGGTTCAACAGTAAACCAATATAACCATAGTGCCAAATCAACAATGTAGATCTCCAAAAGGCTAAGTGTTGACATCAATGACAAAACCAATGCAACACATCCATAATACCGACAACCTTATCTTCCTACAAGGGTTATAAACTATATCAAATGGATGTAAAATTTGCCTTCCTAAATGGAAATTTGGAAGAAGAAGTGTATAGGGAGCAACTAGAAGGGTTTTTGCTGCATAATGATGAAACATTTGTGTGCTAGTTGAAGAAGGCCTTTTATGGATTACAGGAAGCTCCTAGAGCATGGTATTCAAGATTAGATCAATACCTGAAGGAGCAAGGATTTAAAAAGGGGAGTGCTGACAACAATTTGTACATAAAGAAAGATGGAAACCACTTGATCATCGTGGTTGTGTATGTTGATGACATTATCTTTGGAGCCAATAAAGATGCCCTCTGCAAAGAATTTGCTGATCAGATGTAGTCAGAATTTGAGATGTCAAGGCTTGGTGAATTGACATACTTCCTTGGTTTGTAGATATTACAGCAAGATAAGGGAATATTTATCTCACAAATCAAGTATGCAAAGGAAATGTTGAATAAATTCCAACTAGAGGATTGTAAACCGGTAAGTACCCCCATGGTGACCAGAAGTAAATTAAGCAAGAATGATGAATCACTGGTGGTAGATCAAAATTTGTATAGATCTATGATAGGTAGTCTATTGTATCTAACCGCTTCTAGACCGGATATAGTATAGGCAGTATGCATGGTGGCCAGATTCCAAGCTGCACCTAAGCAGTCACATATGAATGTTGTAAGAAGAATCTTTAGGTACCTACACGAGACACTTAGTTATGGATTGTGGTACCCTAAGAAAGGGGAATTCATCTTGGAAGCATACATTGATGTTGATTGGGTAGGTTGCATTGATGATTAGAAGAGCACAAGTGGTGATGCATTCTTCCTAGGTGACCGGTTGGTCTCATAGCATAGCAGGAAACAGGACTCAGTCTCTATATCAACTATTGAAGCAGAATACAGTGATGCCACTACATGTTGCTCTTAGGTGCTTTGGATGAAGCGGACCCTCAAGGACATCCAGGTGGACATCACTAATCTTATTCTCATTTGGTATGATAATTCAAGTGCAATCAACATAGCAAAGAATCCTATGATGCATTCCAGAACAAAGCACATTGCTATCAAGTATCATTTTCTCAAAGATAAGGTTGAAGGACAAGAGGTAAGGATGGATTATGTCCCTACCGGAAAACAAGTAGCAAACATTTTCACCAAACCATTATCAGTGAGCACCTTTGAGTACCTCCAACACAAGTTGGGAGTTGTGTCATCTACCTAGAGAAGGATTCATGTGGTTCAAAGGGAGTTCATAGTAGTCAAAGGGGGAGCTCGGTATGGATCAAAGGGGGAGTGTACAGTACCCTTTGTCATTAAGTCAAAGGGGGAGAAATATACTAGTATGAAGTGTCTTGTGGTAAGTTGACATCAATGCCAAAGGGGGAGATTGTTGCCAATTTGGCACTAAGTTGTCATTCATGTCAACCAGTTTGGCAAGGTCACCAATAAGTTACAAGTGGTGATTGATATGATGGTGATACACATGAGAGTGAGCATATAGAAGGAAGGCTACCGGTACACATGACTTGAGTCATCTACCGGTAAAGAACACTTACCGGTAAGGCATAAACTGACATGAAGGCTATTTGTGTGTTATGAAGGCACAACAACTAGTGAATAGAACTGAAAGGATGGTTGATGGTCATACCAGTGAGATAAGCTAAACCGATAGTCAACTTGGGTCGACAAAGTATTTTCAAACCGACATAGGAATCCAAGCAAAGGAGGATGTCAACAAGCATGGCAGCTGGGTGCCAAGTGGAGGTATTGCACAGGTCAGTGGAGTGTGCATCGATGTAACAAATATGCATGCAGGTTGGCTTTTATAAGGAACCCACAAATCACAGAGGATGCCAAAATATTGTGGCTCAAGGAAGGCTAGCTGGAAAAGAAATCACACTAATCTTGCAAGAAGATTCGATCTTCATACCTGATAGGTAAAGGAAACAGTAAAGCCATTAATGGTGAGTGATAGAGAAAAGCAGAAAAGTGTGGTGTAGACCTCCAGATTTAGAAAACGCACATTGGAATGTGAAGTTCGGCTGGTGATTGATCGTTGTCATAAAGATCATATCCCTGAAAAGCAGATCAAATCAAAAGGGATTCGGATTGAGCTAGAAATGGAAAACCTAACACGGCAGTGTTTGAATGCATTCTTGGTGGGAATCCATGATTATAAATATACAAGTTTGAAACAGAAAAGATTGATGCTTGTAGAGAAGAAAAAAGAGAAAAGAGAGATTAAGTGAAGAGAAGGATCATTTTGTCTTAGAATTTATTCTAAGAAAGTTGTAGAGTGAGTGAGCAAGCAAACCGGTAAGAGGGTTTAACCGGTAGTGATTGAGTACCGGTATAATTGTAGCAGGTACAATAGTTAAGCAAACCTATGAGGTGTGTTAGAGAAAGATAGCATCCAAGTGTGACATAGTAAGTTGCGAGAGAGAGAGAGAGAGAGAGAGAGAGAGAGAGAAGGGAGACCAAGAATCAGACAAAGTGATCTCACAACCAGTAGTGTGAGATCTAGTGGAGAAGAAAAGACTGTCAACCAGAAGTAAGCCAATTGATAAAAAGTTGCAGAATTAATTTGTAACAAGAAGCCTTAACTGTATCTAAATTGTATTTCAATATATACATCACCAAGTTGGAGCTTGGTGCAGGGGTTGGTGCTCCTTGAGTTGGTGCCCTAAATATTTGTAATCTAGTGTTTTACTTGTGAGGCTGGATTGGAGCAATAGTCTCTAGTAGCATTTCTCATTGAGGTTTTTCCCATATTGGGTTTTCCTCGTATATCTAGTGTTGTGGGTTGCATTTATGTGATTGTTCTCTTTGGTTTCCCTTTTTGCTTTACTGGATTGATTATTTGGTTGTTAAGATAATAACCCGTATTCTGAAGTTTTAAAAGTCAAAAAGTTTAGGAACCACTATTTCACCCCCCTCTTAGTGTTACTATGTGTTCAACACCCACCATGTACATGACTAAGGATAATCCTGACATGTTCTTCCTCAATATCTTCAAGAAAATAGGTTGCATTATGAAAACCCTTTTCATAAACCCTAATATATTTGGGTTTGATTTTCTCGCTCTTATCACATAGAAATTTAAGTTGAGAATAGATTTCCAATGACCCTAGCTCCTCAATTTTGCAATCTATGTAACTAGTCAAGTCACCTTTTAATCAGAACACCTTGGGGAACTTGAGACAATGCATTATAAGACTCTATCTTATCCGTTCCCATTGACTCCATAGCTTCAACAGTAATAAAAAGACTCCCTATTGGTGGAGACGATGATGCCATTCTAGATAATCTTGATTCGAGAGAGAGATTAACAAAAGTACCTTATTCCTTTTGTGCTGGTAGGGTTTTTGGTTTCTCTCTCATACACACACCCGATTCGCCTTTTCTTATCTTCAAATCTGATTCAACTTTTTAATCTGTAGTACAAATTCGTTCAAAATCTGCTAACAATGCTTTGTTTCGCTCTGCAAGTGCTCACAAATTCTTCTTCGAATGCAATTAGGGTAAAAATAACTTAGTGAAACTTCCTTTTATTAACTTACCCACTACATTTATTACATTATCGATAGGGTAACAAACCCTAATTACCACTAACAAGCTTGCGTATATCAGTAGGCATATAACCGGTTGGTAATCCTTAGAAAACCGGTAGAAAATAATATCAAAAATTCTCATATTACAACTTGAAATGCAAAACTCTCTTACCATACATTCTTCAAGGGGTATGGAAGTAGATTTACCGACATGCTCCCCTTAGGCTTGTTGAAAAGCTCAGTTTACTGGTATAGAATTCTCCACACTCGGTGAAGGGTTTGATTCTTCCGATGGCTTGTCCTCACTTTTCTTCTTCCAAATTTTGTCCATCTCCGCTCTAGTTTCTTCAACATCTACCTTCTGCTTTCCTTTCTGATCTTCAGAGTGATTTACTGATTGGTTCTTCTTGTCTCTACAAAACTTAGCCATGTGTCCCAGTTTATGGCATTGATAGCATACCATCCTAGATGCTCTCCAAGGTCTTGCATTACCTCTTCCACTCCTTCTCTTACAGTTCATATCCACATGTCCATAGTTATTTAAAATTGTGCAAATCACATTTGTTACCTTCTCCATCTCATAGGGACTAAACCGGTTGACATAGGGTTTTTGCCAGTTCATGTTTCTCTGGTTGTCATAAGTCATTCTCTAGTCACCGATAGGTCTTGGATTCATGTGAGGTGCTGGGTTGTTCGCTCCATATCTACATTCAACTGATCTATGTCCATACATGTTGCATGTGTAACAATGTCCTTCAAATCTTCTAGACATATATCTAGTATTAGCATTATAGCATGTGTTCTCATTAGATCTGCTTCTACACACATTAGCAGTATGTCCAGGTTTGTGACAGATAAAGCAAATAGGTTTGAAATCTTTCTTACTGGTAGGCTTCTTAGCCTTAGGAGCAGTTTTACCTTCATGCATGTTGTTCTTGGTACAGGAAGATTCTCCTTTCTCAGATGTATTGAATCATAATCCAGATGTGTCACCTTTCATCCTCCAAGATTGGATCTATCCATCCAACATAAAGGAGCTCTTGTTGAATTTGTCAAGTTTCCCATTAGCCTCAGTAAGCTCTTTCGTAAGATCTTCATTATAATTTGTAAGAGTCTCTCTAAGAGACATTGTCATTTCAAGATCTAACTGTAATGCTTCCTTCTCTTCCTTCTCCTCATGTCGGTGTTTATGAAAAGTTGCATTCTCCTGCTTGATCTTAGAAATCTCATGATCTTTCTCTTTGATCGGGTCTTCAGTAGCCCTCCTTACTTCAAGTTCTTGACTCATACAGATTGTAAGGGCTTCAAGTTCTCTCCTTAAGTTAAGTTTTTCACCATTCAGTTTCTCCACTTCTTCAGCCAGTGCATCAATGTTGGCCTCATCTAAAGAGTTGTTGTCAGAGATCTCCAATAATTTCTTAGTCAATTCTCTCCTTTTTACTTGTGACGCTTTGAATCTACCTCTCAGGGTTTCAAGCTATTCCCTAGTTGCATCAAGTACTCTAGCCATCTCTCTATAACTCATATCCCCCATAATGGCTTTAGGGTTTCCTTCCAAGCGATTAAGCCTTAAGGAAGTTAGGCTCTGATACCAATTGATAGACTTATAAAGCACTGAGAGGGGGGTTGAATCAGTGATAGCAAAAATAATAACACTTTAAACCCAGACCGATAAAAATAATTAACTAGTTTACGTAAGACTTTGCATGCAATACAAAGTGTTATAAAAGCATTCACAACAAGTAAAACATTCACCATAACACAAGTGTTTATACGTGGAAAACCCAACTAGGAAAAACAATGGTGAGATGGGACTCACAAGTTAACTATCTACAGAAATAGATAACTAACTAGTTAAGGTCTACAAAGTTCTTTGTTAGGAGTGAATCTTGTTAAACATCCCAAAGCCCTATTAGGAGCTATACTTGGTTAAAAGTAACCTCAATGGAGGATTTAGATCCAAGTTAATGAATCACCTTGTTAGAGGATTTCTACAATGAATCTTGTTAGAGCTTACCCGGTTAGGGGATTTAACTGTTGTAGTGATTAGAAAACAACAATTGGTATGATCTAGGAATATCACATTTTGCTTGTATAGATCCTTTTATGCTCACTCAATACTACATCACTAACATATTCTGCAACTCCTTCAATAAATCGCATCAACTCTAACTTGTAACATCACTTGTATCTTACATATCAAAATAACTCATCACAATGTCTTTTTATAGACATTAGATTTCACGTCGGCTCAAGAACCTCAACATAATTTCCCAGGTTCAGTCAATCTGGATAATCTTCCATAACACATCACAAATCATCATCAAAAATGTCATTTAGAGATTGTATATGGTGAAAATGGATAACAATAATAACGATATTGAAAGGCTAAATGAATTCAACCACAAAACCCTAGCCTAACAACAACAAAGATCCACCATAACATATGAAGACTACCTAAGACAATGCAAATCAAATGAAACCACAAAGATTATACCATCACATGTCCAATAGGGTTTGGGTCTTCATTCTTCCTATCTCCATTGATCTTGCTTGATATATTTACTCTCAGATTTTATGTGCACAAGAGCTCAACAAAGAACAGAATATGGTTGCAAGTAGGATCACCTATGTTCAAAAGCGTAGTGTAGTCACGTAGTTGGGTAGTTAGGATGATTGATTAGGGTTTGATAATGAAGGAAGCATCTCCTTATATAGAAGACATAATATGAAATGGAGGGATAAGATTGAGAGGTGTAAAAGGAGGTCGGCTATGATTAGAGGGTAGGTAGAGAAAATAATAAAATAATGAAAGGGGTAGGTAGTGTATGAATTAAGAGATGAATGACATGTGTCATGGGTAGAAAAGGTTAATGAATTAATTAAATAAATAAAGATTTATTTAATTAATAGAGGAATAGGGATCAATTAAATAAATAAGATATTTATTTAATTTAGGAAAAGGATAATTTAAATACATAAATGTATGTATTTAAATGAGAAATAAGGTTAGAAGAGGATAAATGAATTAATTAAATAAATAAAGATTTATTTAATTAATAGATGAATTGGGTTAAAATAATTAATTAAATAAAATATTTATTTAATTAAATTGGACAATTTTGGGTGCCTACATTTTGCCCCTCTTTGAGACAATGCGGCTTATCGCATTGTTTCAAAGAAGATAAGATAAACTGATACAGAGTTGCCCCAAGATAGGAATGATATGCCCCCTCGAGAGATTGGATGAAAAAATGTGTAAAAACACCATAGACAATCTCTCAATAAGAAAGAAAGGCTAGAATGGATTGACCAGATAAAGTGACAGAGTCACGAGGTAATGAAAACTGACGTGGGAGATGAGGGCTAGGGCTAGGGTAGTCTATAAGATAGACCACGAGGGAAATACATCCTCATTGTCATCCACACATCCATGAGAGCAGAGTACAAAGCAAAAATATAGCAGCAACAATTAGTAGCGATGGCCTTTGTTCATAGATTCGATCACGTTCGCCGATTCCAGAGGCCAGCAGAGGCAGGAGAGCCGGTGAGTACCATAAAACCTCCTCGTACTTTGTTGCATTTATTGTTGTCATTAATGCATGCTAGATAGGGTAATAAATGTGCTCTAGGTTAGGATCCAAAAAATGTCAAAAAAATCCAAGCGTGTATGCGTTGGTGCCAGGTGCATCTGTGCTCGCCAGGCACATCTGTGTTTGTGCCAGGCACGTCTGCGTTGTGAAGGCACGTCTGTGTCTTCCAGGCATGTCTATGCAGAGCATAGGCATGTCTGTGTGCTTCAGGCGCGTCTATGTAAAACAGGGACGTTTATGCAGTCCCTAAGCGCGTTTATGTCAGGACAGCGCGTTTGTGTCAAAAAATGTGAATTTGTGTCTTCTAGGTCAAATCGGCAGTTCTGTGATGAATATACGTTGTCGATTAGATAAGCTGCTAAGAGGATACACTCAAACAGGTCCTCTAGGGAAGACTAGGATTGCAAATAGGGCTAGGATTGACAATTCTATGATAGAACATACGTTGCCAATTAGGAAACTACTCAAGAGGATTCACTCAAGCAGAGGCCCTATGATAGGATAGATCAAGGCACTTTGTGATGAATAGTGAGTACCAAGATATAGTACTTTGTGATGAATAGGGAGTACTAAAATATGAGCAGCACTTTGTGATGAACAATGAGTGTAAATGTGAGGAGCACTATGTGATAAACAAGGAGTGCAAAACACGTAGTACTTTGTGATGAACATGGAGTACCACTAGGATAGAAGCAACACTTTGTGATGAACAGTGAGTGTCACTAGGATAGAAGCAACACTTTGTGACAAACAGTGAGTGTTACTAGGATAGAGTACCATATGCATGTAGATAAAAAGTAGCATTTTGTGATGAATAGTGAATGCCACTATGACTGACATGATTGATTTGCTTGACTGTAGGAGTATTTGCCTATGTTGGAGTCACGAGAGAGATTCCCATCAACTCAGAGGTTGTGACCTAAGCTGACCTTCAAGGACAGAGCTACTATTGAGGCTATGGGTCTAAGACATATTTTGTATGTGCTTGAGTTTCAGGCGAACATGGGACTGCTGACTGCACTGGCGGAGAGGTGGCACTCTGAGACTTGCACATTTCATTTGCTGATGGGTGAGATGATAGTCACCCTAGAGGATGTATACCAGATCTTGAGGATACTAATCGATGGGGAGCTGATTCCCTATGATCGAGATGGAGACAGGGAGGCCCTAAGATGAGTGTTCCGGGACCCAGGACTGGAGATGAGGGCAGGGCATGTGGCATGGGATACCTTGACACATACAGGATTGGCACTACCAGCAGTGATAGGAGGAGTGATCAATGGATTCTTATGTCCGGATAGAGCGACACGAGGGTTGGCTATGGGCTAGGGAGGTGCATTGGAGACACTGGTGACACAACACACCAGATATGCCTAGGGATTGTGCGTGATGGCACACTTATATTATGAGCTTCATCAGTTTGTGTACCATGGGTCAGTGGGATTGGGCTATGGGCTCACATTGTTACAGGTGTGGGCCTATGAGCATCTATTGGTGACGAGATCGATACACTTTAGGGGCAGAGGTCATGGATGCAGTTTTGTGCATTTGTACGACATGATCACCTCGCAGCCATGGATTGGCAGGTTAGAGCACTGGTGGTGGGTTATAGATGACATTGATATGGTTATATGGAGGTTGTACTTGGGATGTGAGCAGTGGGAGGATGATGTCGTAGAGCTACCCTACACCTTCTGGAGCAAGTATCTAATTGGGCGGACGCCCTATGTACTGGAGAGGCAGCTAGTGGACAAGGTAGGTAGGCAGTTCGGTAGGATCCAGCGGATGCCACGGGGTTCAGGGATGTATGCACGGACTGTCCGAGATCAAGCGCAGTTTGGGCCATTATTATCATATGATCATGCTGTTACATAGCTAGTAGAGATGATGCCCCTACCTTGGGACATATGGCCAGAGATCGAGGATGTCGGCATGGATGCAGAGTACATAGCATATTGGGCCGAGCATCCATTCCCACACTTGACGGATCCAGGAGAGCTACTAGAAGGAGATGGTGGTGGAGATGGTGATGATGATGGAGATGATGGGGGTAGAGGTCGATGAAGGAGGAGGGGGGCAGTTGGAGAGAGGAGGGTGGCACCGTGGAGGGAGGGTGGAGAGGATAGGTAGGCTCAGGTGGTGAGGGGTCGCGGTGGATTACCGCTATAGGTGCCAGTAGCACAGGGTCCCAAACAGGTGCAGGGATAGGGACAGGTATAGGTACAGCCACCAGTACAGGCACAGGCACAAGGGCAGGTACCCATATAGGGGGAGCCATAGGGGGCTGAGGCAGAGGAGGATGAGCTGATGGAGTTGAGGGAGATCTGCCAGGGATAGGCAGATGAGATCCAAGACCTAGAGAGGGAGAGGGATAGACTCAAGAGGTGGCTCAGAGATACTGAGCGGGAGTGGGACTAGGCCATTTAGTGCTACACAGAGGCTGAGATAGCATTGAGGGCTGGGAGACAGGTGGCAGAGGACACAGGGGTTGGATACGCCTATGTCCTGCGGGTAAGGGAGGAGATTTCCTACTGGTGAGATCTCTATTATGGTGCAGTGCCAGCTAATCAGCGGGCGAGGAGCTTCCATAGACCATCGCAGACAGCGACAACTATGGGAGGGAGCCGGAGGAGACAGACGTTTAGTGGTGGGGTTATGGGTCCTCCACCACCACCAGATAGAGGGGACAGGAGGGATGATCCTGGGGTGGGTCCTTCGGGGGCTCAAATTCCATTGAGGCCAGGCGACTTTGAGGGAGGGAGTTCATCATAGCCGTAGAGGGCTCCCTATGTATCAGTATTGTATCATTTTTGTATGATGATGTAGACACCTGCGAGTGATTGTAGCCATATGATTCTGACATCATTGTATCATGACACTTTATATATATATATGAGATGATTCATCTTTGCAACAGCTATATGCATGTGTATCTATGTGATGAGATGTTCTTATGTGATGCTTATGATATGGATGCAAATATGTATATGATACAATGCAATATATATTTTTTTGTTCTTTTATGTTTTATATGTATATGCATGATGCAAATATGAATGTATGTAATGCAGATGAATATGATAATGCAAAAGTAAATTGTGCTAACAGGTGTTGTGTGCAGGATGTGATGCAGTTGTGATATCTATATGTATGTATGAAATGCTTATATGTAGTAATGCAGGTGCAACTACACAAAATGCAAATATTTTTGGCATGTCATTATACTCAATCATGTGATAGTAGGCTACGCAGACTCGAGAAGCATGATGGAAGTCAATCAAGAAAGGGGGATGGAAGACAGAAGATATGAAAGTGAAAGAGCTTCTTGTGTGTTATCATCATTGAGCTTTATTATGGCAAGTAGGTTATGACAATCGAGGCATATGTTTGACCCAAAAAGTCATTGTACCTGTTTGCATGGAGATAAGACAGTCACAAACAAGGAATGCCCTAGTTCACACTAGACTCACATTGTCCTCATATCCTTGGACAAGTCATAGCATTACTAAGAGACAATCCACAGACAGCAAATACAAATAGGTGATGATACCCCATCCTCGCCTTTCTAGTCAAAGACATCCTGGAGATAGAATCTCTAGTCAGAGACATCCTGGAAAAGCTAAAAGACATGTCACCAAAAGATAAAATCAAAAGAAAACCAAAACTCGACACCAACATCCACTGTAGTCCTCAAATTTAGTGTCTCTTGTCACTTGTATTAGTCTTATCTGACCATGGTCACAATGTTTACTTTGACAGAAAGGATAGATAGCACTGAACCATATGTTGTCTGAGTCTGTTGAAAGATTTGATTTGGTTGAAGCCCATTGTTGCTGATGTATCTCATCTGAAACTGATTGAATCCATGAAACTGATACTTTATTGCAAAGAAGATAAAACTTTATTGCAGATCTTGTGATGCAAATGCTGCTTTATTGCGGATTGTGAGCGAATAGACTGAAGAAAACTGGAAGAAATTGTACTCCTCGAAACATGTGATGTTCTCAGTTCCACACCCATCACTAGATGTAGGATTTGCCTTGGCCACAGATAGGAGCTAATTTATTATGGATGGAAAGGAGTGAAAAGGGTGGTTTATTATGAATGGTGAACCAATCTTGGGTAGATCAACAACAAGCCATGATGGGAATGTGTAAGTTTATTATGAACGAATAGGTTCTGAGTGTGTGCAAAGTGAAAGGATGCAAGTGAATCCTGAAAGAGGGAGGAGCAATGTCTCGACACATGGCACTGGTGACCCAGTTTTCACCATGGTACTTGCCCAGGGCACCACTGAAGTGGTTTTCACCGTTGGACGGATTTATTTCTCTTTACTTTTTTCAATTTTTCAATGTTTTTTGTGTCACAAGGCGCCTGTTTGCCAGGTTTTCACCGAGTAACGATTTTCTTTTTGTTTTATAATTTTTTTGTATTTTTGAAATTTTTGAATTTTTTTGTATTTTTGAATTAGGATACTCTGAAGAGCTATGTGTAAAACTTGCGAAGGTGCATGTTGTTGATAGGATCCTCCAAAGGTTCACCCTCTGTGGTTGAGAGCTGATATGCACCAGATCCATAGGCTACTGTAATGATGTAAGGACCAATCCAGTTTGGTTCGAACTTGCCCTTCTTCTCTCTGTCTTGCTGATTTTTGGGGTTTTCTCTGAGAACCAAATCACCTACCTCAAATGTGCGAGGCTTGACCTTGTGATTGTAACTATGACTCATTCGTTGTTGGTAAGCCTTGAGATGATTAAAAGCAGTTTGTCTTTGTTCATCCAGTAGTTCAAGTTCTTGTAAGCGAGAGACCCTATAGTCTTCATCACTAATAATGTTTTGCAAAGAGACTCGTAAAGAGGGTAGCTCAACCTGAATAGGCAAGATGGCTTCAGCGCCGTAGACAAGTGAATAGGGTGTAGCTCTTGTAGGTGTGCGGACACTTGTGTGGTATACCCAAAGTGCAGGATTAAGTTGGATATGCCAATTACGGCCAACGTCGTCAACTGTCTTTTTTAGGATTTTAAGGATTGTCTTATTTGACGCCTCAGCTTGACTGTTACCTTGGGGGTAATATGGCATGGAGAAATGATGGGAAATATGGAAGCGGTCACAGAGTTCACGAACATCCTAATTTTTGAAGGGACGCCCATTATCAGTGATAATGGAAATAGGAATACCATATCGGCAAATGATATAGTTGAGGATGAACGTAGCAATCTATTTTCCAGTGACTTGTGTGAGAGGCATGGCTTCAATCCATTTTGTGAAATACTCTGTGGTAGTGATAATGATTTTATGAACATTGGAAGAAGGAGGGTGAATCTTGCCTATGAGATCGAGTCCCCACTGACAAAAGGGCCAAGGAGACGTAATTGGTTGAAGTTCTTGCGCTGGTGCATGTATGAGGTCTCCATGAATTTGACATTGCTTACATTTCTTGACAAACTGATATGAGTCTTTTTCCATATTGGGCTAGTAATATCCAGTCCTGATGAGTTTCTTGGCTAAGGTAGGACCACTAGCATGTGGACCACATATTCCTTTATGTACTTCACGTAACACAATCTGAGCTTCGTCACTTTCTAAACATCTAAGAAGAGTGCCATCTAGACCTCGCCGGTATAGGATATCAACTAAAACGACATATCGAGAGGATTGGCGAATGAAAGTGCAACGTTGGTTATTTGATAGATCAGGAGGTAGGGTATTGTCACGAAGGTATGTGAAAATGGAACCATATAACTAGGACTCGGGACTGACAACACATATCATCTTAGTAGGAATCATTTCATATGAAGGAACCAAAAGGTTATCCACCAAGAAATCATAGCCATTCTCATTTGGAGGTAGATCGATCAGTGAAGCAATTGTAGCCATGGCATCTGCGGCTCAATTCTACTCTCTTGGTATCTGCTCAAAGTCTATCTTTGTGAAATGTTGTTTCAGGTCATCCACCATTTGTTTGTAAGGCATTAATTTTTCATCCTTTGTTTGGTAATCATTAGTTGCCTGATGGATTACAAGTTGAGAGTCCCCAAAAACATGAAGTTCTTGGATCTTCCACTGAACTACAATCCGTAATCTAGTTGTTAATGCCTCATATTCCGCTATATTATTAGTGCAAGGAAATGATAAGCGGTATGATTTTGGTATAGAATCCCCTTGAGGAGTTATAAAGAGGATACCAGCTCCTGCCCCATGCTGTGTGTATGAGCCATCGAAGTACAGTTGCCATGGCTTTGCATGTGACACTGTTAAAATGGATTCATCTGGAAATTTTGAGCTTAGAGGAACATCATCTATCATGGGAGCATCCGCTAATTGATCTATGATGGCTTGTCCTTTTATTGCTTTTCTGTCCACATACTCGATGTCGAATTCACTCAGGATCATTACCCATTTGGCTAGTCGCCCAGTAAGTGTTGCTTTATTGAGAAGGTATTTCAATGGATCGATTCTTGCAACCAACTTAGTCTTATGAGTGAGCATGTAATGTCGTAATTTCTGCGAAGCAAAGACCATGGTGAGACATGCATGCTCAATTGGTGTGTAGTTTAGCTCATATCCCACCAAGGTGCGACTGATATAGTATACTGCTTTTTCTTTGCCCTCAGCAATTTGTTGTGCTAAGAGTGCCCCCAGTGTTGTTGGAGTAGCTAATATGTATAGTAACAAAGGCTGATCTGGAACTGGTGGCATCAAAACTAGTGGATTCAGAAGATAATCTTTGAGTGTCTGGAAAGCTTGTTGACAGTTATCATCCCATTTGAATTTGATGTTTTTAAGTAGCAAGTGTTGAAAAGGACTACACTTATCTGCAAGTTGTGCTATGAATCTTCGTATGGACTGGAGTCTCCCTTGTAAAGACCAAAGTTGACGGATATTTCTTGGTGGTTGCATCTCTAAGATGGCCTTGACTTTTGTTGGATCAGCTTCAATTCCTCTTTTTGATACAATGAATCCTAGGAGCTTCCCGAAGGTTACTCCAAAGACACATTTCTTGGGGTTTAATCTTACTTTGTATTTTTCCAACCGATCAAAGACGACTGAGAGGATGTCCAAATGTGTATTTCTATCTATTGATTTACCCAAGAGGTCATTGACATAATCTTCCACCGTTACGTGCATGAGATCATGAAAAATAGTAGTCATGGCTATTTGATATGTAGTGCCTGCATTTTTTAGCCCAAAGGGCATGACATTCCAACAGAAAGTTCCCCAAGGGCAAGTGAATGATGTTTTGTGTTGATCTTCAGATGCGATATTTATTTGATTATAACCAGAGAATCCATCCATCAATGATAACATTTCATGACCTGTTGTGAGATCTACAATCAAGTCAATATTTGGTAATGGGAAGTCATCCTTAGGACAAGCTTTGTTGATGTCTCTGAAATCTGTACATATTCTGATGTTGTGATTTGGTTTACTGATAGGCACTAAGTTGGAGATCCATTTAGGATAATCAATTGGGCGTATGAATCCGACATCCAATAATTTCTCAAGTTCTGCTTTGACCAATAATGCGACTTGTGGATGCATCTTTCTTAATTTCTGTTTCACTGGTTTTGCCCCCGGTTTAACTGTCAAATGATGCATTACCAAATCCAGATCCAATATAGGCATATCAGGGTATGACCACACAAAGTTTATTTGTCATTCTTTGAAGAAACTTATGAATTTTGACCTTTCTGACTCCGTCAAAGATTGGGCTAGGAATATGTTGTGTGGAACCTCTTCTGTACCAATGTTTGTTTTGATAGTCTCCTCTACCAACATGGATGACTTTTCCTCATATGATGCTGGGAGGATGTTGAGCCTTCCATCTTTGGGTGCCTCAGAGAAGTTTTTGCCCTTAGATACGTCCTTTCTTTTTACTTTTTTGGGGTCAGACAGCACCACAGTGTGGTTTTCGCCATAAGACCCTTGGTTTGTTCTTATTTTCACATTTTTGTGATTGAAAGGTCTGATGCCCTCACCAAAATATGCCACACTATTGAGTTCTATAGTGTATCCCACTTTATGGTCCCCAGGGGGAAGATCATCTCGTATGCCAAGATAGTCAATAAAAGCTTCATCATTTTGGAATGTGTCAAACTGTGTAGGTCCTTCATGATCCCAGTCAATGAGATGGTGGTGAACAAGGGGAAGGCCTTTAATATTTTTGAAGTTAGCGAGGCTAAGAGTGAAGATGCAATTATATTCGGGTAGGTCAAGGTAATTATCAAGGTTTTCGATGGCACTCTCCTCATTAGTCTTGATTGTGAATGAATCCAAATTATCATCACTAGTAGTGCATTCTAGGACAGGTGTTCTCATCCTATGTGATTTCAACCAATGACCTTGAGACAAGGACTATGTGGAATCCTCATGGGTTATTTCTTGACCAACCTTGAATCTTTTATAAAATTCCTCTTCTTCTGTAGGTTCATCTGGCTCTCTAAATGTCTTGGTGAGCTCATAGTCACTAGAGGATTTGTCTGAACCCCATTCCCATTCATTGGAGTTTGTGGAATAGCGATCCTCCTATTGAATTTTGGCAGCTTTGATTTGTAAGGCTTCTTCTGTCCTTTGAGTGTGGACCTTGGAAGTCAAGAAACCAAGTCCTTTCAAGCATTCCTTTTTGAAAGTCAATTTAGGTTGTAAAGGTTCAATGATGCCTTCCTTTCGTAACCCAAGAGGGCTTTTTCCATCATACCCGAATTTTTGTAGAATCTTGAAACCTTTGCCATATTTCTTACATGGTAGACTGATGTGATCTTGTGTATCATCTTCAAGGTCTTTGTAAAGCATTTTGTATAAGTCTTCCTCTTCTACCCATTTTTGAAAGGTAGTAGGGTCCAATTTGAGTACAATGATGGATACTTGCTTGTGAGGATGTGGTCTTCCATATTCTTTTGGTGAACTCATGACTTGTTGTAAGTACATGGTCTGATTTAAAGTGTATTCCCCCATGCCCTTGTCCTGAAATTTGCCTTTAAGCTTACCTTGTTTTGATGTCAAAGTTTTTAATGACTCAGGATCAATGTATGCCGAAGAAGGAACCGCTTCGTGATTACTGGGAATGATGGTCTCAATTTTTGATTTCAGGTTATTGCAGTATATGAACAGATTAGGATCATCGTTAATTGTTACCTCCACTCCATTGTGAGGAAACTTAATGCATTGGTGATATGTAGACGGGACTGCCCTCATTTCATGAATCCAAGGACGTCCTAGCAATATGTTGTATGTGAGATCTAGGTCTAGGACTTGACAAACCACATCCTTCGTAACCAGCCCAACTCTGAGAGGCAAGGTGACTGTGCCTTTGGATGAACGCTCTTCATCATCATATGCCTTGATGGTGATTTTATTTGTAGAATTCATAGCTTTATCAGAATATCCCAATTGTTTAATTGTGCTCAATGTACAAATATTTAGACCAGCTTCTCCGTCTATCAGGACTCGTTTTATTCAGGGTTTGTGTATGAAGGCTTCAATGTGTAGTGGTGCATTATGTGGCTGACTTATGGAGGCGTCATCAACTTCTGTGAATGTAAGGGAATGTGAAATGGAAAGGTATCCCACCATGGCTTGAAATTGGTCCACGTTCAGATCAGTAGGAACGACAGTGTCCCTCAAGATTTTGTCAAGAATAGCTTTATGTGCGGGGAATATGCGTAGGAGCTCAAGAATGGAGATGAGCGCAGGTGTCTTCCCTAATTGTTCTACAAGGTCGTACTCAGGCTTGGTTGATGAAGAAGGGGTGTTTTTGGCTAGAGCACCTTGCAAAGGTAATTTACCTCGACGGGTTGTAATAGAAGTAGGTTTGGAAGAAGATCCAACACCTTTTAGGACTATCTTGGGTCTCTGGGTAGAATTCTCAGGGTTTTTGTCCTTGATGATAATGGTAGAGATGTAATTGTCCATCAAAATGTTATTGATAGTTGAATCATAGTTATAGGTTGCTCTAGTATAATTGGTTTGGTCATTTGTGGCTTTATCTTTTCCCTTGTCATGTTTTGGGAATGGTTCCTTAAACATCTCATGTTCTTGATTGGATGAGTGTCCTTCAATCTCAATGTCACCTCTATCAATGAGATCTTGTATGATGTTCTTCAGTCGATGAAAATTTCCTATCTTATGACCCTTGCTCTTATGAAATTCACAATATTCATCATCATTCCACCAATTTGGTTTGACCTTTGGCTCATATGGAGGAAAATATGGAATAGTGATTACCTTGTTTGCCACTAGCTTTTTGAAAACTGACTCAAGTGGTTCTCCCAATGGAGTATACTTCCTTCATGATCTAGAAGTTGTTTGAGTATTCACTTGATTGTTTGTAGAACTTGATCCCGAAAAAATGAATTTGGGTCGCACTGTGTTGGCATCAACAACACCATCATTGACTGTGTTCTTGTTTTTATTCCAAAATCTTGGCTTGTCTTTTCCTTTAAAGTCATCTTTGTTTTCCTTGAATATCTTAATGACTCCTTGTTTAGTTAGGACCTTTTCTATTGCTAAGCCTTTTTCAATGATGTCCTTGAAGGTAGACAAACAAGCTTTTCTTAGATCATAGCCAATGTCTTTGTTAACATTTTGGGTGAACATCTCTACCATTTGTTTTTGTGGAATTTCACAAGAGCATCTGCTGGCTAGATTTCTCCATCTTTGTAAAAATGATGAAAAAGATTCTCCATCCCTTTGCTTGGTGTTGCACAAAGTAGTGACTCATATGTCCATCTCTATGTTGTAGGAGAAATGTTGAATAAATGCCTCTGCTAAGTCACCCCATGACTTAATTCTAGGTGGAAGTTGGGAAAACCATTCCATAGCTTGATCACCTAAGCTCTATGGGAATAATCTCATCAAATATGTCTCTTCTGCTGCTACCTCAATGCAAGCTGTGAAAAATTGTCTTATGTGTGCCTTGGGATCCCCTTTTCCTCTATACTTATCAAATTTGGGCATTACAAAGTGTGTAGGAAAAGGAGGCATTGGAATGCTCTTGTCAAATGGATAAGGACATATGTCTCTCATTGTGTATGTTGGCTTTGGTGTATTTATGTCCTCCATTTTCTTTTGCAAGTCCCTGATTTGTTGCTCCAAATTGCTCTTAGGTGGGGATCGACTTCTTGGACCATACCCAATGCTTGAGGCACCAATTGGAAGAGGAGAATGTTGCATATATGGATGATATTGATCATACACATGTTCATATGGAGGAGGTCTATAGTGATGTTGCATATATGGACCACTTGGTATAGATGCATGTTGAGGAATGCCATATCTATTTTGTCCATGTATACCATACTCTACAGGCATGTCATGTTCTAATGTGTTACCCCCAAATTTGACACAGGGTTTCCTTGTGTCCAAATTGCTTTGGTGGTTGATCCTTAGCATTGGTATGTGATTGAGCATATCTTTTTGCATAAGACTTCCATAATGGTCTGCGAAGGTGAGTATCATATGCTTGACCATGTGTATGTGGGACCTCTGGTTTTTGAAACAAAGATGATGGTGATTCAGGTACCATATGTGGTCCTCTATTGCCTCCACTATTAGGCATCCTTTGATCCATCTTGTAGTGAGTTTGTTGCAAAGGTCAATTTTCCATTATTTGAGACATGTCAAAATCATGAGGTATCTTGGCTCCACTTTGTGCCATCATTTGTAAGAAGTATTGTCTATCCCTCCTCATTATTTCCTCAATCAATCGATTGAAGCGGGGGTCCATAATGGATTCTTCCACATCTGCTGAATGTACGGAAAAGTTGTCCATATCATCATTGTGTGTATCATTGTTGTTTGTAGTGTCCATGTTCTCAACATTTGGAATGTTTCTATAGGCATCCATGTCAGGTAATATGTTATGATCAGTATTGAAAAAGACATCATTGTCATACTCATAGACACTCATGTTTGCGGACTCTTGAGCCTCTTTAGTTTCTCTCCTAGATTTTTGAAGATGGGTTTCAACCATGAACTAGGTATTGACCAGGATGTGTGAGACTAGATGAAAATGGAAAAAGTATGGAAGACCAAGGGTTGGATGGAATGTAAATGAATCTAAGGTGTACTTGCAATGTCCAAAGTGTAAGACCAAGTATGTATGTAGTAGAGTAGGTGTGACTTCCAAAGAGAGGATAGTTTCTCTTGATGAGGTAAGTTGACCTTGACTCTAAGTAAAACCAAATGAGACCCAAAGGTGATAGACCTTGATAAGGGACCACTTAGCAAAGTGTTGTTGTATGTAGTGTATTGACAAAGTATGGTGAGGACAAGCAAGTGACCTTTTGACTCAAGTTTAGACAAATGTGAATGTAATGTAAGGTGTGAAGCAATGATGGATTGTGTGAGACCCAAAGACAGGTTGAATGCTAAATGAAACCCTGGAGAAATGACCTAGGAAGCTCAAGAATTCTGAAACTGACCATGTTTGCTTGCTAGACTGTAAAAGTTTTTCAATTCTGAACACAGACATGCCTGTATACTGCACAAATGCGACTTCCTAACACAGACGTGGTTCTATTTAACACAGATGCATTTCTGAGATTTTTGTAAAAATGCACTGTTGATTCTGGAAACACAGACGCGTTTCTGCCCTTCACAGACGCAGTTATACAACATAGATGTTATTATGTCCGACACAGACACATTTTTGCAAAATTTGTGCAATTTTTTCCAATCTGTGAAGTCATTTTTGTTGTGACCAAATCTAACTGTTTGACTATTTTTCGTGACAAGAGGACACAGTGTTGATGAAGACTCAATGTTTGCAAGTGTCTAGACTCAAAATGACTCCAAGAAAAGTGTGTTGTTTGATGTAAAAATGTTTTTGCATACACTTGAAGACACAAAAGACACAATGTTTTGTTGTTTGGTCTTGAATGTTTTGAATGTTTAAAATAAGTCAAGCACAATTCTTATGGCTGGCCTTGAGACAATAGTTGTTGATCCCACATGGGGTTTTACCCCCGAGGCTATGCTATTCAGAGCGTATACTTAGTTGCTTGACCTCACTGGCTCCACCCTTGGCACTCACTTCTCTGGTTAGCCAAGCATCAGTCCCCACGAAAACTCCCCGTGGTGAACTTTGTATCTCTACTAAGAACCGTATGTGTGTGAGCCGCTACAAGAGGTCCAACCTCCTGCCTCAACAACTAGAAGGATTTGGGCTTCTAAAACAAAAAGGTGCTAGTAAGGGCATCCGCTCGTGTGGCCATACATGTGGCACTTTCAGCTCTGTAAATACAAAAGGCTCCCAACCGGTAGGGGTTATGCCCTACAACTGATCAAATAAATTTGATCAAACAGGTTTATGGGGAGACATAGTGTCGGTATAAACTAATCAACACACGTTATTCATAGTTTTCACCATGAATACAATAATTTATAGTGGTTTGGAAGAAGATGGCTTTTCTTTTGCTACCACTTGGGTCATTCTCTTCTCACTAGTAGTCCTAATGACCACACGGGAAGACAGGCCCTCTAAAGATTAAACAAAAAGAGCCTATTGCTCAAGACACAAAAGATAATGATTCAATTTTAGTGCACCAATTGAAGTGTTTGCTATTCTATTGAAAACAAAGCACACAATAAAAATCCAAAAACCCTTGCTAAGGACCTGCACCAAAGAGTTGTTAGTAGTTTGGATTGTTTCAAATAATCACCCCTTCCTACAAGCACACAAGTTAGGTAAATTTTAAACCCAAAAGACTTTGTAAAAATAGGGGCCTTCAACAAAATGATTTTGCTTTTAAGACAAGCTGCACCAATTTTGTTAGCTAGATCTGAAAATGTTAGCTCAAAATAAACCGGATTTGAAACCTTAAATGCAAGACCAAAAACTAAATCAATAAACTCCAAAAATGAAATCAATGCACACAGACGCGGTTACCTTCTACACAGACGTGACTCCCTGAATCAGACGCGCTTCTGTGAGACACAGACGCGGCTCCAGAACCCAGACGCGACTTCTAAACACAGACGCGTCTAAAAACACCGTAGATGCGACTGAGGAACACAAACGCGGTTTTCAAAATCTGCAAAATAAAATACTGTCGAGGACATAGACGCACTTCCAAATGTCATAGACATGACAGAAAAATAAAAAACGCGATCTGAAAGTACGCAGATGCGAAAATATCAAAATGCTATCGAAAATGTCAGATCTGCAACTTCAAAAACACAAAATCTGCAACAAGGATGTTAAATGCAAAAGGGACAAGAGTCCTACCGGGCATGCCAAAATGTATATGGTGAAAATGGATAACAATAATAACGAGATTGAAAGGCTAAATGAATTCAACCACAAAACCCTAGCCTAACAACAACAAAGATCCACCATAACATATGAAGATTACCTAAGACAATGCAAATCAAATGAAACCACAAAGATTATACCATCACATGTCCAATAGAGTTTGGATCTCCATTCTTCCGATCTCCATTGATCTTGCTTGATATATTTACTCTCAGATTTTATATGCACAAGAGCTCAACAAAGAACGAAATGTGGTTGCAAGTAGGATCACCTATGTTCAAAAGCGTAGTGTAGTCACATAGTTGGGTAGTTAGGATGATTAATTAGGGTTTGATAATCAAGGAAGCATCTCCTTATATAGAAGACACAATATGAAATGGAGGGATAAGATTGAGAGGTGTAAAAGGAGGTCGGCTATGATTAGAGGGTAGGTAGAGAAAATAATAAAATAATGAAAGGAGTAGGTAGTGTATGAATTAAGAGATGAATGACATGTGTCATGGGTAGAAAAGGTTAATGAATTAATTAAATAAATAAAGATTTATTTAATTAATAGAGGAATAGGGATCAATTAAATAAATAAGATATTTATTTAATTTAGGAAAAGGATAATTTAAATAAATAAATGTATTTATTTAAATGAGAAATAAGGCTAGAAGAGGATAAATGAATTAATTAAATAAATAAATATTTATTTAATTAATTGATGAATTGGGCTAAAATAATTAAATAAATAAAATATTTATTTAATTAAACTAGACAATTTTGGGTGTCTACAGAGATAACTCATCATGGTTGGTGATAACTCATCACACAATCAGTGAAATTGGTTGGAACACCGATACTGGTTGAGTGTTAACCGCTTCCAACTCATAGACCAATTGTCTCCATTCACCTCCTTGTCGCTCTCCGCTGTATCTCGAAACGAGTGTCAGTGGAATTGACCAAAACCAATTATCTTTACTGCTTGTACCGGTTGTCAACATATACCGATTAGACACCTTCATACTGGTTAGACTTACTCTATACATATGATACTGGTTTGCAATATGAAGACTTAGGAGTAGTACCGATTTGACTTAACTAAGATGACTATGACAATATGAACATATGTGTGTGTATATGTGCCATCAGTGACAAAACATAGAGTCATCCAATAAAAAAATCATCATCAAGCCAACAGTAGATAGGGGTTTGCCTTAGTCAAACCCTGATTGAGGAATCAACCTTGAAAGAAAGTAATTGCAAATGCTAAAATGTAAATAATGAAAGTGTATACCTTTTAGATCTGCAATTTGTTGATGATGATTTCTTTGCTTCTGGAATGCAATCACAAGTGTTGCATGAAATGGCATGTAACATGACAAAACCCTATCACACACACATGCTTGCAAATGAATGTTATAATGTTGCTCCAATGGATGGATGAAGAAGACACATGAAGAAAGAAGACTTGATGACGATAATGAAGACCTTCTACTTGAATTCCCATATATTATACCCTATACTCCTTATGTCAAATGAGGGAATTGAATCTCCTTTTATACATGCCTCAAGGACTAATTTTTGATCACTAAAGGTTGACAAAGAAGAATTGCAAACCTCGAAGTCGGATTGTGCATAGGGGATAGGGCAGAACCATCTTAGGGCCACCCTAAGGAGTGGGGATAGAGGCGCCTCGCCCCTATCCTGCCCTATTTTGGGGCCCAGATGGGGTCTAAGGTAGAAACAAAGCCTAGACAAGGAGGGTTTCAAGGGTGAAAATGTAGGAAAGGGGTCTTGGTTATGAAGGAGGATGTCATCGCCAAGGTGAGGACCTCAAATGTGGTTAAAATTGCTAGGGTCACAATTTTATGAAACTACAACTATCATCATATACAACCTAATGAAGATCATGATATAAATGGGCGAGCATACAAACACCCCAAGCATAGCAAGTCCGATGTTGCATCATGCTCTATAGGATCCCACCCCAACCAATAGAAAAAACATGCGATTTCCTATCTGGATAGATAAATCTGCCAATCAACCCTGCAAGAATCACTAGGAAAGTCTTGTAATACATAATCATATCCTCCCATCGAATCTCTCCTCTATCAATGCTCTCATCATCGAACACGGCTCAACAAGCCTCTATCCCTCCAAGATACCAATAGTCATACTGGACTAGCTCACCAATAACAGGGATGTGCAAGATCCTGTAGACATCCTTGAGAATCACACTAATCTTACCAGTGGGAAGGTGAAAAGTGTTGTGTTCGCTATGCCATCTCTAAGCTAATGCAGTCAAGATACCCCTGTTATGTGTGATATCGGGCATATATAGGAGATGGTGTAATCCACATGCATCTATGTGTCTAATCTCAGCCTGTGTCAACTCTGGAACTAGATGGCGCATGGTCGGGAATTTCTCCCAACACTGGAGAATGTCGATTTTCTCCTATTCAACAAGAGAATTTGATCTCTATCAATCATCTATCTATCAAATCTAAGAGATCACTAATATATCAATCAATCAATCAAGTGATCAATCACATCAACAATCGATCAAATCTTTTCTACCAAGCAAATCAGGTTATCAAAACAAACCTAAAACCATCAATCATGGTTTTCTATCAATCAATGAGTTCAATCAACTCTATCACGCTCTTCATTAGAGACTAAATTGGATTTTTAGAGCTATCAAATCAATCCATCAATATGTCAATCAATCAATTATCCTATCGATCAATTTTTTCAAAATTCTCTATCAATCAAACATTACTGGAATACTTATCTATCAAATTCGCACACCAAAATGTCCAATCAGATTTATCAGCTTGAATTTAAACATTGCAAAAATCATAAAAGTTCAATTTTCAACATTTGTGCTATCCAGACATTCAAAAGTGTTATTCTATTGACCACAAGCGCTAAAACATTCAAAAGCGCTAACTTTTCTAACATATGCACAAACTCAACGAATAAAGGCGCTAAATCATTTAAATGCGTTATCAATTCAGTCATATGCGCGAACCTATCACACAAAAGTGTGAAACATTGCAAAAGCGCTAACATTCAAACCAAAAGCGCGAACAAAATACACAAATGAGACAATCTAACAGATGCGCTAATGAAATCATCAATTGCGCTAACCTAAAAAGCATATGCACTAAACAAAGTACCGAAAAATGAATTTTTTTAAAAAAATATAGTATAACACGTGCCGAAAATCATGAAAATTTGTATGGAAAATTACATACAAGCTCGGGATAAGTTACTCACCGGTGGGCCGTACTCAAGAGGTCTCTAAAAACGTTGAATGCACTCCAAATGATGATTCTCGAATGAGATAACCATTTTGCCAGCTCAGCACATCAATTTCTTTTTACTCCAAAAGCTAACAAGAATGCAAATGAGGATAAAATTAACTTAGTTTAATTTTATATTTACCTTTTGAAGGGGTAATTACTATTTTTAAGTGGGGCAAATTTATTTATTTTTCTAAAATGAATTTAATTTAGGGATCTTTTCAATCAATTATCGTGAGATTAATTGCTTATCAAATAAAAATTTAATAATTTCACGATCAATCTCCCGAGGGGGCATGCAATCAAGATTTTTATCTTCATCAGCCACATTATCGAGACTTGATTTAATCTTTGAAACAATGTTGTCTCAACATCATTGCAAAGAGGGGCAAAATGTATAAATATAAAAATGGCTATGAGCAATTAAATAAATATTTTATATTTATTTAATAATTATTCTTCTATTAAATAGTTAATTTGAAAAGATTAATTTATTTAATTCATTTCGTGTCATTCTATTAATTAATTTAATTGAAACATTTTATTAATTAAATTGATTATACCCTTTTCTTCTAATCATTTAATTCAATATCTAAATATTTAATTATTCCTGCATCTACTATCCTATAGTCTTATTAATTAAATAATTTCTTAATTATTTAAATCCCTTTTCCAACTCATCTTTCCATCTCCACTTTTCCAACTCATCCATCATGTGGCTAAATTAATTCAATAAATTTTTTTTTTATAAAATCATTTATTAGCAACTTATCTCCAAATTCCAAAATAAATGAAATATTGTGTATGTACACATATTTCCTAACATTCTTCTATATTCTCTCCAACATCCCTATATCTTAGGAGGACTTGAGTCCACTCGTCCTCTCATTCCTACATCTTCTCCAACTATACTATATCCTCTCAAATCTTCAACTCAGTCAAGGTGAGATGAGTGACACTTGTCTTCTCCTTCCCCCTTTCTCTCAACCTTCAACCTCTTGCTCATAGCCATCCAATTTGCAAGATTTAATCATGACCAGTGATCTCCGCCACCTAAGATCATGCACTCAAAAATCTATCAAAAGAGGTCTCCTAGGCCATTTTGAAACTAATAGCTAATCTTATAGTCATTCTAGGAGTTTTTATTTTGCATTTGTGAGTTTGAGTTTGAAGCAATTAGCAATTTTAGAATTTTTATCATAGCTTAATATCATGTTAGCTTAAATCATTCGCATATGCATATCACAGTATCAGTTAACTATTAGTCCATTCTTCATATGCCATCTTGGAGGCTACCAGTACTTGTCTAAGAGAAAAACATTTGCAACCAGGAACAGTGGAGTTAGGACACAATGAGACATAAATCATGAAGGTATAATCTCTTTTATTTACTTTTATTTCACATTGTTTTATTGGTTGAAGCTAAATATTTCCTGTAGGTTTCTTTTATATTATATGATGTATTAACAAGTTTCAGGTCAATTCTCTGGAGTTCAACTTTAGCCTCAACAGTGGTTTAAACTATTTTCGCACAACTTAAGTGTTACTCAAAAATATTTTGCACAACTTGAGTAATACTCGTGTTATCTGTTATGGTTTGAACTTACCACTGTCACCAAACCCAAATCATTGATCTTGACACCTCCTACCCAGACTTGCACTACAATACCTCCTCCCTACACATGAAAAACACGTGTGTTAGTAGGTGATAACAATAATTGCATACAACTCACCTTATTGTTGTGGCTAACTTTGTCCTCACCTTTGCAAATACCTCCACTGGATACGCAGGTCCCTCGCTCTGTGATTCAACAACTTCCTGATTCAATCAAGCACATCCAACCTGAACAATTGAGATGATCTCAAAATACCTTGTGACAAAGCGTTCGCATCACGGATGCAAAATGCATACGAAAATAATCCAAAAATTTCAAATGACTGTGTTATTGACTCTTTCTACCGGTTGGACATTATATTTTTTTAAATATAATTTCTCAGCACGCTTGACACAGCGCCTGTAACCACGAGAGCAGCGAGGTTTAAATTTTAGTTACATGTATGTAACTATGAGAAGGGTTGGCGAAGTGGTACCCACGTGGAAGCTTTTCCGTCAAAACAAAAACAGTAACATCGTCCACGTCAACGGTGGGTCCCGAGTACTGAGCTTATGAGATTTTGTCTGGACGGTTGCGATGTACTGTTGTATCATGCAGGAGCATAACGTTTTGGAGCTCGAATAGCTATAGCCGCATTTTGGCTCTATTTCCAACGTGTCATTTATTTATTAATTATGTTCAGTATAGGAAAACTTGACGTGCACATTAATCCATTCATTGCTTCTATTTAAAATATAAAGCAATTAAATTATTGGAAATTACAATAGGCTTATTAGCCGATAGGTTTTCTTTACGTGGGCTTTCCCCACCAGGAATGTCGAACACTTCCGAGAAAATGTGATAAATGTGTCGTTGTAGGAAAATTATGCCACTGATCTTAATTGTCGTACGTATTTTCTAGTCACCTACTAAGTCATGTCATATAAACAATTTTGTTTAGATTTTCAATGCATTAATATGTGTTGATTTAATTTGATTTCTGAATGTAATCCGATTTAAATAACCCTAAAATCCTTGTTCTAGAGCTACCAATTTAGCACATGGTACTTTCTTTGTGATTTTAGGATGCGTACAAAACAGACATGTCATTGAAGTGTTGAAACTCTCAAGCTACCTTACGTGATGCCAAAAGATATTCGTTTCTTTGCTTTGATTTATCAAATTCTAATCTTTTGTTTGTCTTTTCTCTTATCTCCCCATTGCAGGATTGGGCTCAAGCCTTGTATTGGACAATCATCAAGCATGGATCTTTATAGACAAATTCCACAACTTTTGCCAGCATACTCCTTGTCTGTACCAAAATGGGAGCTTTGGAATAGGGTATGAACATCCATCAAAGAATAATGGAAAGGGGTTTTTTGTACTTACAAATGTTGTGGTAGCCATATGCAAAATGTGGAAGCATTGACAAGCCACATGAATCATTTGACAAAATGCCTAAAAGAAATGTGGTCTCATGGAATGCAATGATTGCACAATATGCACATAATGGATTCGTCGAAAGGCTTTAGAAATTTACAAGAAAATGCAATTGGCAGGTGTAAAGCCAAATTCCATAACCTTTTCCAGCATCCTCCCTGCCTGTGTCAAAATGGAAGCTTTGAAAACCTGGTATGGGCATCCATCAAAGCATAGACAAAAATGGCGGTATTCTAATATATATGGTCTCATGGATTGCAATGTTGCGGGATATGCACAAAAAAGATTTGGTTAGAAACTTTCAAGCAAATGCAATTGGCAGTTGTAAAGCTAGATTTCAACAACCTTTGCCAGTATCCTCCCTTCCTGTGCCAAAATGAGAGCTTTCGAATCTGCTACCAATCCAACTTGCTAGTACTCCACAATTTTCTTGGGTACACCAAACTTGATAAAAATAGAGAATATGAACACAGTTTGTGACTATCAACTGTGTTATATAGCTAAATGTTTCCAAAATTTAATCAACTAAATTGATGCAGCTCCAATTTTACTTTCATTTACACTTTATCACCACCAACCAAAGCATAAATCGGGCATAGATTCTTAAAAATCTAGAATAAGCATTAGAATCAATAACATTTAAATGACAATTACAAAAGAAGATGATCAATAGAAATAGTTAAATAAACCTACGACATAGCTCAAATATCTCATATGAAGGTTCAAAAGTTGGGTTCTTATTCTCTCAATCCTTAATTTGTTATATAAAAATCAAAGTTTTTTAATTATCTCTAGATAACAAAATGTTCCTAATGTAGAGGAGAAAAGGGTAAAAGTGTTAGCTTTGTTTATTTAGCTTTTTCTACTGCAAGTTTCAATCAATTTCAGATGCCACAAATTCAAAGCTCAAATTTGTGTCTATTCATTACATATAACATACATTATAAGCTAATATAGTTTTCCTAATTAATCTCAATAGGTAGAGCCTGATTTAGTCAACAATATTGTATCTCAAGATATTTGAAAGTAACAGCAAAATTTATAAACTTGTTGCTAAATGAATTTTCCTCACAACAAACTACTTATTTATCACTAAAATATATTCACATATTTGAAAAATCCCAACCAAAAAAATTCTTTCATACCTACTCAATGATCTAAAATAAACCATACTACAAAATTTCTACCTTCTATGAAGACTATTGTTGTTTCTCTTTACCCAAGTACTCTTAGAACATGTCTCCAACATGAAACTTATTCTCAAATTTGTGTTCTACATTCATAATGATTGTACCTTGCATACAATTTAGTACCAGTATTCACACCCCCACTATGTCACACATTTGGCACTTGATGACCCTCCCATAAATTACCTTTGCATATTTTATCATGTATCTTTCTCTTCCCATGTATCTTTCTCTCTCCCTTTTTATTTCCCCATATTTCTATCTTAATCTTTTTTTGTACATTTCTCACTCTCACACACACATGCACACACCTAACATGACTCTGTTGGTAATGGATGCATAGTTGAGACCTTTGTTACACAAAACAACATTATTTGTAAAATGGTCTGCCAATTGACTTCATCTACTGCACATACATGCAAATAAAAAACAAAAAAAATTTCGTGGTTGACCTTCCACAACTCTTCGGTGTACCCATTGTACACCAATTGTTTATTACGTCGAAGGCGTCTCTTATATGAAGTGCACGATCTCAACTGAGCGATCAACTCTTTGGTGTACCCATTGCACACCAATTGTTTATTACGCCAAAGGCGTCTCTTATATGAAATGGGTGATCTCAACTGAGTGATTAATGGTTGCAAATGCGTCTATCATCATGCAAGACGATTGAAATCCTTAGGCCTGTCCAATTTTTTCTATGGAAACCATCTTTTCCACACTTTTCAATGTCTCATGTCATATTTAATATTATCATGCTACAATGAGTAGAAGATGTCCTGCACTCTGCTACTATCATATTTCACTTGGGGAGATGTGCCCTCTAACCTCTTACAAATACATAAAATATTATTGATTTGACCTCAATCTTATATTCGTAGGTGTTGATTTGACCTCCAACAATGATTTTGAATGGATATCTACACCTTCATTAATTTTGAACTCTCAAAATGTATATGGGGCGAGTCATCAACACCCTTCAAAATACTAGTGTAGAGGACGGCTTGCCTTTGGATTCTTTCGAGATGCTCATCTTCTAGTTGGGTAAATTAGACAAGCACATCAAAAATCTCACATTGAAAAATGAGAAGATAACCGAAAAAATCGCAAGCTGGAGGCATTGGTGGACCAATATAATCAACTACAGGAAGCGACTTCAAGATTCTACAATGGCATCTCAAATTGGGGGGAAAAGGGTGAACAACAACCAGCTTATACAAGGTCGTGTTACAACACAGACCCTGCAAATCCAATAACCCAGTAGAAGACGTGAAATTTTTCATGGAACCGTAGATTTTTATTTTTATTAGTTTTTTATATTTGATATATAAATCCCTATTTTGGTATGGTAGTTTCAATTGTTTTACTCACCTAGTTGCTGCAATACCAACATTTTGGGGAAATACATCATTAGAATCTGTACAACATTGATGCCATATCCTTGGGATCTACATCTTACAAGTGTCATGGCACTAGTTCTGAAGCTCATTTGAGCGTAGACACACCTCGTCACTACTCACTCTCCCTGTGTAAAAAAACCAGTGATTTAGTGGCCCAACCACCCACCTCAATGATGCAACCACGAGCAGAAGCTCAAAAAAGAAGATATAAACAAAGCAACAAACAAAATTTTGGGTTAGGATTAGAAAAACTCAAGAAAAATTTACCACTTCCATAGAAAAAAATCTTAGAAACCTTTCTACTGAAAAAAGCAAAAAATTATCATAAATCCCCCTCTCTCCCATTTTTTTTTATTATGATATTTTCACAATCAAAATGCCACAAAATCATAATGTATTGAAAAAAAATTCAGAACAAATCTTCTGCATTGATTTTTAGGCAAAAAGATATTAAACTGGCTACCTACCTTTAGAGATATAGGCTGATAGATTTCTCACAAGTACACATTTCAAAGGGAAGTGGCACCATTTTTTGCTGAGTGTAAAAGTGATATGCTCCTTGATGGAGGAGATGATGGTCTCTAATGCTTCATTTTAATTGATTTTTATACATAAATGCTAAGATTTTCATGGAAATTTTTAGATTAGTGCCACCTTTGCCTATGATCAAACTGCTAGTTATGTATGATATTTCCATCTTTCTGTCAAACAAGAGTTTTAATGTTGTTATTGAAGAAGAAAAGATTTTACTCCCCTGATTGATTTTCATGATTGTTGCTCTCCTATAATATCAGTTCATATATTTATGTCCTCAAAATAATCATATTTGTGTCCACAATGCTCCACACACTTGGAAAACCCCCCCAAAAGAAAAACAAAACATTATTTCAATTTAAAATTCATTTGAACAAGACTAAACTGAATCTTCAGCACTAAGGAGACCAGATTCTTGTTCCTAAATGACTGAGCCAAGTTGATAATCATCGAACTCTTCAGCTCTGACTAGGCTTTGCCTGGAAAATGATCGCTTCTTTTTCATCAGTGAAACTGAAGAAGTAGAAATAGAAATTTAAGTTGATTGGATAGGTGTTCTTTGAAAAAATAGAAACTTAAGCTAATCAGATAGGTCTTCACTGAAAAAATAGAAACTTAAGATGATTAGATAGGTCTTTGTTGAAAAAATAGAAACTAAATCTGATCAGATAGCTCTTTGCAAAAAAAGAAAAGAAAATTTCCAAATCTTTCTTAAATGAATACATAGCCATCTTATGAGGATTTCCCGATGCTTTGACAACAGCTATTTCTCAAGGCTCTTGACAGCTGTTTATTTGATGCACATGGTCTTCCCATGAATTACCACATATAATGGTCATCAATTCCATCAGTTATTAGATGCACGATAAGTCAAATAAAAAAGTATGCTTAACGTCAAGCAAGAAAAGCCTTTCTATTGTGTTAAGGGAGATTATTACCATGTCGTTGGATGCATAACTTTCCAAAGCTATCTTCCCAAAATGTGATCTCTTGAGTCCTATTAAAATGCAACTCATTTTGTCCTTATCTCGAACAAGCCTGAAAAAATTAAATCATATAATTTGTTTATCAAAACAAATGCAAATGTAGAGAGTATTTGCCTACATAGGAAAGGTGCACCAGCTCAATTAAACACCACAACATATATTTAGGGGAAATCATTCTCTAGACTAATTTGAAGCTCCTAGTCATAAAGAAAACAATAGATCTTAGATGAAATATTTTCATCAATTTTCTTATTTGTCAATGTGTTTGCACATTTGTTCACCTCTCTAAAGCAATGTGATATCTCAAAACTCTCTACTTAAGTAACGTATAGAAAGATAACTCATTCATCAACACAAGTACATGACAACACCATCTAACAAGGAAATATGAGTCTCATTGGAAATGAATGTTTTATTTGGAATTCATTGAAAAGGATTACTAAAATCTAAGCATTTGTGTAAATTAATAATTTATTTGATATTCATTTTATTTAGTTGATTTAGTAAGAATTTTTAATTAAAAGATTATTTAAAAATTATTTTTTCATAATAGTGAAGATTTATCCTTCAAACCCTAACCCATCTACAAGAAGTCCTAACTCTGATCTTATCCCAAATCCTAATTCCATTCAATCTGTTGTTTGGGGTTGAATCCTTCTTTTGTCCTCAACTAGAGAGTCATCAATGCTAGTGAAGTTTCACAAATGATCATTATACAAATATATCATTCATTTCAAACATTTGTTTAAGAATCTACATTTCAGTTGCATAGTGCCTTTTGTCTTTTTAATATTTCTATCTATTTATTTTACTAAGGTATTTACAATCGAATTCACATTTCAGCTACGATATGAGTTCTTGTCTTCATTTTGAATATGTTGCAAATCACTTAGATTTCACTTAATTTGCAAATAATTTGTTAGTGTATGCTCTCATCCATTTATTTCAATAATCTATAAATGAGTTCTAATTGAAGTTAGAGTATGTATTTTTAATTTGCCTTAGTTCAAAATGCTCGTCGGTAGAACTTAAAATGTTATGTAGTTTCAAAATTGAATCAATACCATTTTTTTGTACTAGATATGGGCAAATCCATTTACATTATAGTTGACATTAAATATCATTTTTTTTAATAGTTTCATTAATCTTGTTGGGGGTAAAATTCATAAGGTTTATATAATTGCTCAATCCACTTATTCAATCTCTAACATCTACATGCCTAACTTTTGTGCTACATGTTCATGCCCATTTATGGTTCAATTGCAGTATGTTTTCTTTTGTTTTACTTAGATAAAGCCTCTTGTGAATGGAATCTAATAATTTATATAATTTGAGAGTCAAATGAATCAATCTTCAATAGTTATACAAATACTTTACGACAATTTTATATTGCAGGTACAACAATATTGTCTTTTGTTGTAGTTTTGTACAACTTCAAACGAGCACGATTCCATTTATCTTTTATATTTGCTCAATTGAATCTATCAGTTTTTAGAATATACAATATCGTTTTATGTGTTCCTTTACTTCAGAGGTAGCTAAGACACTAATAGAAAAAGCCCCTCAGCTCTGCAAACTAGCGGATTACTTTTGGGGGAGGACACCACTGCATATTGCAGCCTTACATGGGTGTAGCAAGAGTATTGTTCATATGCTGTTGCAGTGTGATACTTCTTCTTCGTTTACAAAGGATAAAAACAAACAACAGACTGCACTTCACTTAGCAGCACAACATGGACACACGGATATTGTGAGATGCATACTCAACTTTGCAGAAGACTGTCTTGAAATAAGAGATAAAAACGGTAAAACTGCTCTCCACTACGCCGTTGAAAATGCTAAAGTGGTTGTTGTAAGATATTTGGTGTCTTTCGCAAGGGTAATTAATATAGCTGACAAGAATGGATACACTGCGCTAGACATAGTAAATCAAAATTTCGAAGAAGAACCATTATCTCTCTACTTTGCAGTGCGTAGAACTGTTTTTTTCCTTTACTTCACTTGCTAGTTATTTTGCTTCCAGTATAGTTTTATATGGAACTTGATCACATAAGCCTTATGATTAAACTGCATTGACGTTGCTGCAGAGGATCGCAGGAGTGGAGGTGGCAAACCAGACAAGAGAAGCATCAAATCCATTTCCAAGTGATGAAAAGTATTCGACAAAAATCAACAGTCTTTCTGTATGTGCCATATTGATTGCAACGGTCACATTTCAGGCGGCCTTCACCCTGCCAGCCCATGACAAGAAGAGGGCCCTGTCCGCCCAGATTTTTTTCCAAGGTTTTGTATTCTTCGATTGGCTGGCATTTTGCTTTTCAATGGCAGCAGCAATCCTTCTAGCCTACGCAACCTTTTTCCGTCGCCATCGGAGTTTGGCGGTTGGTGTAAGCGCAGCTATCTTATCAATGGCCCTCTACAGCATGATGATTTCATTTTCCTTGGCCATATTTCTACAGCTCATGAAAGACTATTATAAATTGGCAGTTTTCTTCTTTGGTGCAATGTTTTTGTTGGCCCCCAATGCCATTAGTGTGATACTTGTGGTGTTGCATAATGCCACCGGTTTTCGAGTCTCCGAGTTCATCCGACCAGGGCTTTTGAGAATTGTCCGCGTGTTGCATGATGCCATCAGTTTTCGAGTCTCCCAGTTCATCCGACTAGGGCTTTCGAGAATTGTCCCCTTTTTTCAGGCCAGGCAATCAAGCAAAAATTGATCATTTAAGTGTTTTTTCTTTTTAAGTCTGGTAGAAGGTTTGAATTAGTATCATCTATATTTCTACACACGAATTATGTCATTAAATTGAAATTGATCATGTAAGTGTTTGTCTAGTGAGTTTATATAAATAGTACGATTGATATTTTATATCTTTATGGGATTCTTCACTATTTCACCATTTAATATCTATTTGACTAATTTTTTATTATTATAATTTTTTTGATGAATAGGCATGCATTATATTAAAAATATAAATTTGGATACATATTCACAAAAAAAAGTGGGTGGTAGAGAAGCACACTCCGGAAGTCCACATGGGCCTAGCTTGGAAACAAACTCAAAAAAGTTTAATAGGCCTAGCCTAGAATAACAACATCAGATAACAAAACACAAAAAAAAGGCCCTCAAGCTGCCAAAGTAATGCCCCTAGAGGGCGGAGGGCCACGGTCATTTGAAGGACCCCACCTAGATGCAGGGGCGGGGGTGACGTCAGGAGAAGTCCAACCGCTGTGCTCTTTATTAGGCTCTTTCTCTATCTTCTTCTTCATTTCTGTGGGGAAAAATGGCCAAGGCCAGTCGCTTTTGATATTTAATAATATTAAAATTAATAATTTTTTTAAATATTAAATAATATAATTTTTTTTTAGTAATATTTTATTTTAAGATATTGTAAAGAACTTTACTTTTACATTAAATTGTTTTATAATATTTGTATAGTTCAAGAGTTTTTGTCTTGAATCGTTTTTATGATTATAAAGTTTGTTAAATCAGTGTATTTCTTATGAATCAATGATTTGTCCAATGTATTTTTAACAAACAACAAAGAGTGGAGATTATATAATAAATTGCATTAAAAAATAATATAGTGCACTAAATGAAAGTTATGTGTTAAGGAATATGAATATGTATATCATAGAATCCATTCCTAGAGAAGATCAAGCTTCCACTTCCAAACAACAATCGCAATGAGCACATCTATTTATTTTTTTTATATACAAGTGGAATCCAATGTTACATCAAATTCATTCTTCTCTATTACTTCAAATGTTAACTACACATTCCATCTCTTTTTAATTTTATATTTAGCATTTGAAGTTATTTAATATATATTGCTCCAAGTTGTTTGGATTAGATAAAATTGGGAGAGGTCTGAACCGTACATAATTGCCACTAAGGTACAAAAGAGAGGAAATCACATTCAATGAGATGACCAAGACCACAAAAAATAAAAAAGGACAAACCATTTTTTGAAAAGATGTTTTTGGTGAGAGCATCGAATTGGTAGGAAAAGGGGTTCCAATACAACAAAATTACATAGTTAGAATAGATGGCTTTAGCAAGGAATCCCAAACTATCTTCTTGAAAAGATGCTAAGCACAAGAGCCAAAGCAGCCAAGCGAATAGTCAACAAGTAGTGGGTTTTAAAAGGCTTCCCATAACCTTTTACTTAGAGAACCGCCTTGAATAGAGGTCTCCTCGAACAAGTAAGAAGACCACAAAAAATAGGAGATGCCTAATGACCTTGTGACTAGAAACTCATCATTAAAAAATTCGTGCAGACAACACAACATGGACCACCTCAATCAATCTAGGACCAAAATAGCCCCTCTAAACATAGTATCCAGGACCACCTCAATAGCCCCATTCACAACAAAGAAGTAAGAAAGGGGCTCCACATAGGAATCACCATGCACATTCAATAGGAAAGCTTTTTTTGCAACGAGTAGTCAACTTTTTCCAAGCCAGGCCATCTATAAGAGATGTTTTAGTGATTTGAATCAAAATTGATTATCTAAGTGTTTTTTTCATATTGTAGAAGATTTGAACATAGTGTAGCATCATAAAATTGCGACCCTTGCAATTTTTGATCACATTTGGGTCTTTGTGTTAGCGGATGAATCCCTAAACTTTATCGGAGACCTGAAACATGCTCAAGACATCAATAACTTGCATTTTCCATCATGCTGCACTATCTTTTAGTTGTTGCCTATCCTAAATTAGGGCAAGAAAGGGGCACGATGACCCTTTCCTCTTAAGATAGGGGCATGACGCCCTTGTCCTAGCCCTATTGTAGGCCCCCTTTGGTCCTCCCCTTGCATTGAGCTTGTCAATTGTGAAGCGGGAAAAGTTTCCCTATGTCAGCCTTAGACAGGAAAATACTTAAACACCCCTAATTGGCAAGTATATAAGGAGCACTTCCCCTCCTATCTGTATAAGCGAAGTTGATGATAAGAGAAGTTGATCATAAAGTGAAATCAAGTGCAAGCATTCAAACATTCAAGTGTTCATTCAAGTATTGAGCATTTCAACTCTCCTTTCAAGGCTAGGTGTTGCATTCAAGTCAACGATTCAACCATTGAAGAGGAGATTTCTATCAACATTCAAGACATCATATTTCACATATCTATTTAAGCAAACTCATCTACAAAGGTATCAACGGTAGTGTCGTAAAATCACGACCCTCGCAATTTTAGACCACATTAGGGTCCTCACGCATGCGAGATCCAATCCCTAAGCCTGATCAAAAACCGGAGATTGCTCAACCCTCAGAAACTGCTTCTTCTTTGGCCTCCGCACCACCCTGTCCGCACTCTGCCCCAGAGAAAAGGGCAGGACAAGGGCGCGATGCCCCTGTCCTCCCTAGGACCGGGGCCTAACACCCCTATCCCTACCTTATTTTAGGGTAGGACCCTTCCTAAGATTGCATTGTGGGTTGTATTGTGAGCAGGAAACCTCTCTCGATGTCGACCCGTGATGAAAATAAACTTCATTAACCCTAATTGATGAGTATAAATGTTGCATTCACTTGCCCATTTGCATAACAAGAAGAATCCACGAGTTCATGAGATCACACAATTGAGCATTCAAGAACATTCAAGCATCCCTTTCAAGTATTGAGCATCTCAAGTCTCCCTTCAAGGCTAGGTGTTGCATTCAAGTCAAGGATTCAACCATTGAAGAGGAGATCCATTTCAACATTCAACCTCATAAAGCAATTCTGTCAACATTTCTATCACAACCTCCCTTGAGGTGATTTACATTTCAGACTTTCATTTACATTTACTTGTAAGTACTTTCTTTCATTACTTGGTTAATTCCAAAACTGGGGTTTGACCTAAGGGCGAACCCCCAATCCCAACCCCTTTTCCTCTCTTTATGTGAGCAGGTTGCAGGTGCGCAATTGTACTTTTGGATTTGGACTTCATTTGTAGAGACGGAAAAATCTTTTTCATTTTGAAGATTTTTTAGAGGACCGCGTACATTCCCGCCACGGTCCGGACAACTTTTTCTCAAATTTGCAGGGTGACTTCATCTGGACATCTCATTGACAGATCCAGGTGCACAACTTCATCCCATATCCCATCTTTGAGTTATAATCACTTCTTTGTCACTTTTGCGCTTGGTTTCAATACACAACTCAATCAATCCATTTCCATTAAAAGAAGAGGGAATCAATTCATCATTCTCTCTTCATTCAGAATTCAATTTTCTTCCTTAGAGGTTGAATCTAGTGAATTCTTCCTTCCCTCTTCCAATGTCATGGGTGAAAAGTGTTTGAAAGGAAATCCGCAGTGAAACTCGCATCTCTCTTTAGAGGGAAAGGGTAACTTTCCTCTTGATCTCCCTTTCACATCATCTTTTCCACCATTACATTTTGCTGAACCCGATGTCTTACATGCTTTCCTTTGCACTAAATTGCATATTTTTCATTTACAAGTTAACTTTTTCTACAAACTTAGTGGTTAAATCATTTAAAACCCTAGTTTTTAAAATTGAAATTGAATTTGTGATTCGCAAAAAATTGTTTGTTGTTATCTTAGATCTGAAAATCGCTTTATTGTCAAAATTCAATTTCCTTATTGTCTTGTTCAATTTCCAGAATCAAATTTACAAAATTAAGTGGTTAATTACTAAAACCCTAATTTTTAAAAATCATTTTGAACTTGTGTAAGAATTGGATTTTCATTTTTAGATTTGTGATTGTTCTCAGACTTGTCTTCATTCCTACAATTCAAAATTTTAATTTCCCTCATTTTTTCCAAAATTCAAATTTACAAAATTAAGTAAAACCCTAATTTAAAAATTTAATTGGATTTTGTGCAAAATTTCATTCAAATTCAAATTTCTAAACATTTGCTAAGGTGTCCTTATCTGTTGGGTTTGACCTTTTTCAAATTTGCAAATCAATTGCTCTTTTTCTTCAAGACCCTAATAGGGTCCTATTTTCACATTTGAACCTTCATTTCGCTTATTTAGAGATCGTAAAATTCGCCAATTTTTTGGGGTTAGCTTTAAAATCATCATAATTTTCGTCATTGAAAAATTCAAAAAAAGTTGGTCGGACCATGTGCGTTCCTGCCACGATCCTCGACTTTTTTCCCAAAATTTTAGGAGACTGTTATGACTGTATTTAATAGCCTAAATCTAGAAGATTGGCTTATTTTGTCGATTTTTTATCCCTCTAAGAATAAAAAATACTTCTAAAATTCAACATTTCAAATTGCAAGATAATTTTTAAAATTAATAGGTTAATTTTAATTTGCCCTAATTTTAAAAATTCTATTAATTTTAAAATTAAGTGGTATCCCCTTGGTCCTACTTTTCAAATTTTAATTTCCCTTGATTTGTTGGAAATTGTCTATTTTTCTTTGTCTATTGTTTAATCATTATTTTCTTAAATTTTGCATTACTCCATTTTGCAAACTTTGTTCTTCAAAATTCAAATTTTTCTTCTAGTGCATGAGTTTTACCACTATTAGTCCTACCTATACCATCCCCCTTAGAGGAAGCATTATAATTAAGGCCTCTCAAGGTTTAATTATCAAAGATATGGAGCCTAATTTGAATGGCGTCTTTAATGAGGATCATGCTAATTCTTCACATCCTAATCATGTGCCTATTTATCCCATTGATGAATCCCATGACGATGAAGAAGCTTTGACTAGAGTCTCTATAGATCAACTTTCAAAATTGGACAATCAATTTGATAACTTTCAACAATGGATGTCTCAAGAGTATCCTAATAGTGAAGCTCTTCCATTAATTTAAGGCCTTAAACGCATGATTCAAAGTGATAAAAATAGGATTGATATATTGTGTGGCATTGCACATATTGTCGATTATAATGTCATGCCTATTAAGAGTTGTGCCAAAACCCTAGGTTATTCCCAACCTTCAACACAAATCAACCATGTATTCCTTTTGTTGGCCAATTGGTGGAATTGATTATGTGTTGCATTGATGCCAACACTAGTTGTTTGGATGCTTTACCGACACCCTTCTGGTCCCAATAGATTGACTGGTTTCTTGTTAATCTGGATCCGACATGATCCGATAGGCTTTGGTATAGTTTGGTGATGGAATTGGCTTGTTCATGATACTCATGTTCATATTTGATTAGTTGGTTTTGGTCTGGTGATCGGATGCTATCTTACTTTCTTAGAAGCTTGGTTTTTGGTTTCGGCGAGGGTTTCACTGGCAGAGCTTTTGATGAATATCTTTGATGAATTACATAAGTGGTGTTGGTGCAGCTTTTGGTGGAGTTCCAGGATGTTGTTGGTAATCATGTTCGAGACTTGGTGATTGGAGATCATTGTTGTGGCGTGTGGACCTATATTGGGTCCTGGTTGATCTAGGTTATGGACCAGCTTTAATGTAACCTGTGGATTGGTCCTATTGATGTATTTTTGGGATGTCTTATGTGTTGAATATTATTTGTTTGGTCTAAGGCAGACATAGTTTGTAATTATGTAATTGGTTTATTATCTAGTGGCCGACCTAATTGTTTATGGTCGAGGGTTTGTATATATAGATGTAAGATCTCATTGTAGATCATCATGGTTATTGTTACAAGTCATGGTCAAGGAATGTAATGTGTGAATAATATAATATCATTCAGGCAGAGGAGTTGGTTGATCATTGGAGATCAAATTGGGTTTATGTAATAGGATTTAGTCCTTCGGTATTGAGCTTAACTGAACTGTACTCAGACATAGGAGATGCTATCTTTTGCATTTCAACACTTCTCCATATTATAGTCTAGATTTATATGTAGTCAGTGAGACTCCTTTTGTGATGAGCAGTGCACTCTAGGCTGTTGGCCTTCCTATAAGTGAAAACCCCTCAATTTTAATTCACATACTTACTGCAAAAGTATTATCTAACTGTGGGTAGGCTTCCCACTGTGGTTTTTCCCTTTACCGGGTTTTCCAATTCTAAATCTTGGTGTTATGTGGATGGATTTTATTCTATGATTATTATTTATGCTTAATTGGATTAACTGCTATTCTGGAATTAATGTTTTGGGTTATGATATTTAAGTTTAAATTCCTAATGCTTCCGGTAATCTGTGACAACTGATTCACCCCCCCTCTCAGTTGTCTTCCGCTTATTTGAACTGTCTAACACCTTTGACTACTCATATTCCTAGTGTTCATACTTTCACTTCCAAGATCATGGCTACTTCAACTCAAAATATCATCCCTAGAACAATTATTCATGGAGGCGATCCCTCTTCTTCATTCAATCCTCCATCTTTACCTATGTCTTCCATAAGCATTCCTATAATTCGTCAACTGATCAATGTGACACAAGGGGGCAATTCCTTCAACAATTGTATTCCTCCTTTAAGTGTCCCTTTTCCTACTCAATCATCACCTATGCCTACTTATCATAATGTTCCGCCACCTTATTTGCAATCAATGCCTTCCTTCAATAACATCACACCACCTTCTCAATCAACTATGTCTAGCATCCACTCTTCTACTGAAGCAATTATTAACAATCTTGCTCAAACCATGTCTTCCTTACAACATGAAATTGCTTCTATGAGTCAATCCAAGTTTAGTGTGCCCACCTTGGACATTGTGAGCCCACTTTCTCTTGATATTGTTAAAGTTGTTCCACCTAAGCATGTGGAGGTCCCTCAATTATAACTCTATAATGGAAAAGGTGACCGTCTTACACGTGTTAAAATATTCCAAACCTTGTGTATTGATTTTGTTTATAATCAAAGTTTGCTTGCAAAACTGTTTACAAGAGCACTAAGAGATAAGGATTTACAATGGTATTGCTCTTTGTCTTCTTATTCTATCACTTCTTTTTAGAAACTAGCAAATGCTTTCATCCAACAGTTTCAAAATAACATCGGTCCTAAAATCACTTTGATTGATTTAATGTATACAAGGTGTTAAAGAAAAAGTGACTAATTTCATTGGTAGATAAGCATTTGTGTGCTAAAATTTCTTTTCCTGTACCTAATAATGATATTCAAATAATTTTCATTTCTAATTTACAAAATGATATTAGGGAAAAACTTCTTTTGTTTGAGTTTACTTCCTTTCCGCAGTCGTGCACAACACTCCACAATTATCAATTGGTTGTGAGTCAAATGAAGCAATCCACTCTTATGGATCTGAGTGATAAGGGGGAGAGTGTTCAACAATTGTTTGCGAAGTTCAAAACAACAAAAAGATTCATCAAGTTCAATGATACAATTACAACAACAATGTGAATGCTACAACAGGTGTGCCTCCTATTTCTAAATTTTTCAAAAGAGAAAGACAATTTACTCCTTTGAATGAATCTTTACATAGTATTATGTCTTAGTTATTGCAAAGAAATGTTATACAACTTCCTCCTATCAAATAAACTGGTCCTTCTAATCTTGCATCCCCTTATTTTGATAACAAGTCCTTTTGTTAATTTCATCATCAGCCTGGTCATGATACTGAGAAATATTTTGCATTAAAAAGTAAGATCCAAGATTTGATTAATAATAATATTATATATGTGGTAGGTGTGAATGATAAGGGAAACAAATCAATAGCTCCTCCTAATCAAAATCTTAAGATTTTCACTGATCATTTGCCTTCTCACACCTCTAACGTGATTGAGCTTGTGCATACTTCTTTCTCACCTGAGGAATTCACTTATATGGCTTCGAGACTAGTGAATATGGTAGAGAAACAAGATAAACCTAAGGATCCTTGTATTACATTTGACCCTAGTGAGACCATTAAAGAACTCGTGTCCCTTTATACATAGTTGTGAAGGTTAAAGATATACCTTGTCATGGTGCCCTTATTGATCCCTCTTGCATGGTTAATGTCATAGCTGAGGAGTATGCATTCACTTTACAATTGCATAAACCCAGCTATGAGGACTCTAATGTAGTTGTGAAGTTGTTTGATGGAATCTCTTGTCCTACCATTGGTTCTATCACCCTTCCTGTTGAAGTTCATACTAAATCTATGGACGTTGACTTTGTTATCATTCTCTCTTCTGTTCAATTTTCTGTGAAGTTGGGTCATCCATGGCTATCTTCCATGAAGGCTATTGCTTCCCCAATCCATGTGTTTAAAATTCCCTCACAATGGCAAAACTATAACTGTGAACCATAGCTTATTTCAACCATCTGAAAGAAGCCGTGACATTCCTATTGATTTCTTTTGGCCTAAATAATTTCAATCTCTTCCATCAAGGAGCGATGCTCTTTTTCAATCTTATAAAAAATGGAAGAAAGATATGATCTTATCCTTAAGTCAACCTAGATCCCCAACACTTGGCATTCTTAAAGTTGAAGTTCTTCCTCTAACAGATAGAACTAATTTTCTTCCTAAGGAAGATCCTCAACCTATTTCGATGGATGTGTCTATGCCTTCTCCTAAGAAACAAAACAATGTTCCTCCTAAGGTTAGACCTGTACATGGACTTGGTCTCCTTCCTACACTTAATATTCCTCCTTTATATGGTACAGTTCCACCTCCATCCTCTTATAGAGAGAAGAGGCTCGCTTCTCCCCTTTTTCAACCTAAAAGACCTTAACCTAAACCTTCAACTATCAAAGATGAGAATGTTCCTCCTTCAACGAATGTTTCTCATCCTTCTCAACCTTCCACTAGGACTCGACGAAATCGTTGTGTGCAAGAATGCTGACGAAGACGTCATGTTCAAGCTCGTGAAGTTGTCCCTCAAGCTATTCAATATCCTAAAACTTCGGTAGTTGACATGATTCCCTTCTCTCCTAAACAAGATGTTGAACCTAAATCTCCTAAACATCAATTGCAAAGAACATGTGATGGTTTCACTTCTATTCATGTGAAACCTCCTCTTTCTATAAATATTGATGAGGTAATAGGTGAAAATGACATTCATGTTGGAAATACAACCCTAATGCTTCCAATAGTGGTAATGAATATGTTGATATTGACAAGCATTTATCAGCTGAATTTTCAAAAACCCTAATCCTAGCTCCTAGATCCGAACAAAGTGACTTACCACATGAGCATAGTCCTTGTTTGGATCTTGTGATAGCTCCATCTATTGTGCTTGATGTCTCTCCTTTGGCATGTTTCCTGCCTTCCTGAAATAGTGATCAACAAGATCAGGAGGTGGATGTCGTGCTAGATCAGCAACATTATCACCATAGATCCTCTCTCCCTCTCATTTCTTACTCTTTTTGTGATCATTCTTCTATTGTTCCCTTAATGTCTATTTGGGGACGATGCAAAGCATTGAGATCTTTTTTTGGTCTCTTTCATGTTGACTCAAAAGACTCCTTTCTTCCCTTTCTTCTAAGGAAGTTTCATTTCTTTGGGGAATGATGATTATTATATGCACATATATATATGATATACATGAGTTATCATACAACATACTGACCCCGAGCAAAGTGAAACTACCTCTTGTTTTGTGTTCATTATCATTGGGTTTATCCTTCGATTGGGGTCTAAATCCTTGTGATAATGTACTCCCTCTCTTCTCTCTTTCTTGGGTGTATCTTAACTTAAAGCAATCACTCCCGATAAGGAGTGTGCGATTGCTTTAACATGGGGCCATACACTCAGCTCATATTTTCCTTCTTGATACTTAAAATTACTTAGAGAACTTGGCTTTTCTTTGTAATCTTTTGTATCCTTTATTTCATGACTCATAGTGAGGGGAACCTTGCTACTTGCAGTCATGGTTTTCCCCTTCTCAATCTTCCCTTTTACTTTTTCAATCAAAGTCGTAAGATCATAAGTCCACTGGGGGTTTGGCGCATCTTGCCTCCTTGATGTGGTAGAAGTCTTTCAATCTTGATTCCTTGTAATTTACCGACAGTATTGGCGTACGCTCATACTCCCGCTAAAGTGGGGGATAAATGTAGTGTTGTAGAATCATGACCCTCACACATGCGCGATCAAATCCCTAAGCCTGATCAAAGACTAGAGATTGCTTAGCCCTCAAAAACTGCTTCTTCTTTGGCCTCTGTACCACCCTGTCTGCACTCTGCCCCAGAGAAAAGGACCCTTCCTAAGATTGCATTGTGGGTTATGTTGTGAGTGGGAAACCTCTCTCGATGTCCACCTGTGACGAAAATCAGCTTCATTAACCCTAATTGATGAGTATAAATGTTGCATTCACTTTCCCATTTGCATAATAAGAAGCATCCATGAGTTCATGAGATCACACAATCGAGCATTCAAGAGCATTCAAGAGCATTCAAGCATCCCTTTCAAGTATTGAGCATCTCAAGTCTCCCTTCAAGGCTAGGTGTTGCATTCAAGTCAAGGATTCAACCATTAAAGAGGAGATCCATTTCTACATTCAACCTCATACAAGCAATTCTATCAACATTTCTATCACAACCTCCCTTGAGGTGATTTACATTTTAGTATTTCATTTACATTTACTTACAAGTACTTTCTTTGATTACTTGATTAATTCCAAAATTGGGGTTTGACCTAGAGGCCAACCCCCAATCCCAACCCCTTTTCTTCTCTTTTCTATGTGTAGGTTGCAGGTGCACAGCTGTACTTTTGGATTTTGACTTCATTTGTAGAGGCAGAAAAACCCTTTTCATTTCGCAGATTTTTCGGAGGACCGTGTACATTCCGGCCATGATCCGGGCAACTTTTTCTCAAATTTGCAGGGCAACTTCATCTCGACATCTCATTGACATATCCAGGTGCACAACTTCATCCCATATCCCGATCTTGAGTTATAATCACTTTTTTGTAACTTTTGCACTTGGTTTCAATACACAATTCAATCAATCTATTTCCATTAAAAGAAGAGGGGATCAATTCATCATTCTCACTTCATTCAGAATTCAATCTTCTTTCTTAGAGGTTGAATGTAATAAATTCTTCCTCACCTCTTCCAATGTAGTGGGTGAAAAGTGTTTGAAAGGAAATTTGTAGTGAAACTCTCATCTCTCTTTGGAGGGAAAGGGTAGCTTTCCTCTTGATCTCCCTTTAACATAATCTTTTCCACTATTACATCAACATTTTAATTACGTCCCCTTCTTGAGGTGGATTTTACTTCAAACATTTCCTTTCATTTACTTGCAAGCATTTTACAACCACTTGGTTAATTCTAAAATAGGGTTTGACCTGAAGGTAAATCCCCAATCCCAACAAAATTTCCCTCTCTTTTTTATGTGTAGGTTGCAGGTGTGCAGCTGTAATTACAGGTTTAGGCTTCATTTTCATAAACGAAAAAACCCTTTTTGGTGCGCGGATTTTTCTAAGGATCGTGTGCAACTTACACGCGGTCCCTGCAACTTTTGCTCAAATTTGTAGGGAAGCTTTGTCTTGATATTCTACTGCTAATTCCATGTGCATAGCTTTATCTCGCATCTCTATCTAAAAATATAATTTTTTCTTTGTCATTTATGCACTTAGTCTCAATTTTCATAATTCAATTAGTCTACTATAAAAGAGAGTTAATTTACTTTCCTAATACTTTCCAAATTTACTACAATTCACTTTGTATTCAATCTCTTACCATTAGGGATTGGATCTAGTGAATTCAACCTCTCTTTTAAATGAAATATGTGTGCAAAATTGAAGGGAATCCTTTGGGAAACTTACATTCCTCTTTTGAGGGGAGTAAAGCTTTCCACTTGATCTCCCCTCATCATTTTTCACAATATTAGATTTTTGTGAACCCGACGTCTTACATGCTTTACATTGAAAATTATTGCATACTTTTCATTTACAAGTTTAATTTTCTTGCAATTTACACAAACTCAGTGGTTAATTCATTCAAAACCTAGTTGCTAAAATTGAAATTGAACTTGTATTTTGCAAGAAATGCTATCTATTGTCTTAGATCTAAAAATTACATTACTTTTTAAATCCAATTGTTTGGTTGTCTTGTTCAATTTACAAATCAAATGTACAAAATTAAGTGGTTAATTATCAAAACCCTAATTTTCAAACATCAACTTGAACTTGTGCAAAAATTGGATTTACATTTAATTTTCAGATTTGTGACTATTTTCAGACTTGTCTTCTTGCCTAAAATTTAAATTTTCAATCTCCCTCCTTTTCCCAAAATTCAAAATTTCAAAATTCAGTGGTTAGGTCCTAAAACCCTAATTTCCAAATTTAATTGGATTTTGTGCAAATTTCAATCAATTTCATTTTGCTAAATATTATTGAAGGTGGCCTTATCCATTAGGTTTGACCTTTTTCAAAATTGCAATTCAATTTCTTATCTTTTTCAAAACCCTAATAGTGTCCTATTTCAACATTCAAACCTTAATTTAATCTATCTAGACATTGTAAAATCAATCAATTTTTTGGGGTTAACTCTCAAATCATTGTAGCTTTTATCCTCAAAAATTTTCAAAAAAGTTGGGAGGACCATGCATAACTTACACACGGTCCGTGGCTTTTTTTTTGAAATTTTGGGAGACTGTTATGACTGTATTTAATTGCTTAAATCCAAAAAATTGGTTGATTTTGTCAAATTTTGATCCCTCTAAAATTGAAAACACTTGCCAATTTCAACATTACAACTTTCAAGGAAACATTTAAAATTAAGTGGTTAATTATAATTTGCCTTAATATTTAAGATCTTAATTTTATCAATTTAAAATTTAAAATTAAGTGGTATCCCATTGGCCCTAATTCAAAATTTCAATTTGTTTTTATTAATTATAAATATTTCTTGGAGATTGTGTCATTTATTCTTTCCACAAAGTTTAAATTGTATAATCATCATTTTCTTCAATTTTGCAACCTTTGTTCACAAAATTCAAAATTCCAATTCAAATTTCAAATTTTCCCTCTAGTGCATGAGTTTTAGAACTATTAGTCCTACCTATACTATCCTCGTTAGACAAATCATTAGAATTAAGGCTTCCCAAGGTTTAATTCCCGAAGAGATGGAGCCTAATTTGGGTAACTTCTATAATGAGGATATTGCTAATTCTTCTCATCCTAATAACATCTCCACCTACCCAATAGATGATTCCCATGATGAAAAAGAAGCTTTGACTAGAGTTTCCATAGATCAACTTTCAAAATTGGACAATGAATTTGACAACTTCCAACAATGGATGTCCCAAGAATATCCTAATAGTGAAGCTCTTTCGTTAATTGAAGGTCTAAAATGCATGATTCAAAGTGATAAGAATGGAATTGATATATTGCGTGGTATTGCTCACATTGTTGATTCTAATGTTATGCCTATGAAGAGTTCTGCTAAGAACCTAGGTTATTCACAACCTCCTACACAAATCAATTATTCTATTCATTTGATCACTTCTATGACTAGTATTCCTACTTTCGCTTCAAACATCATAGCTACTTCAACTCAAAATGTCGTACCTACAACCATTAGTCATAGGGGAAATCCCTCTTCTTCATTCAATCCTCCATCTTTATCTATGCCTTTAATGAGTATTCCTATTTTCTCTCAACCAAACAATGTGACACAAGGTGGCAATTCGTTCAATCATTTTACTCCTCCTTTTAGTGTCCCATTTCCTACTCAATCATCACCTATGACTAATTACCATAGTGTCGCACCACTGTATTCTCTTTAAATTCCTTCTTTCAATAACATCACACCACCTTCTCAATCAAACATGTCTAACATAAATTCTTCAACCGAAGCAACCATTAATAACCTTTCTCAAACCGTGTCTTCATTGGAACAAAAAATTGCTTCTATGAGTCAATCCAAGTTTAGTGTGCCCACATTTGATGTTGCGAGCCCACTTTCTCTTGATATTGTTAGAGTTGTCCCTCCTAAACATGTTGAAGTCCCCCAATTGGAACTCTATAATGAAAAAGGTGATCCTTTAACACATGTCAAAACATTCCAAACTTTGTGTACTGACTTTTCTCATGATCAAAGATTGCTTGCCAAATTGTTTACTAGAACATTAAGAGATAAGGCTTTACAATGGTATTGCTCTTTGCCTTCTTATTCTATTACTTCTTTTTAACAATTAGAAAATGCTTTTATTCAACAATCTCAAAACAATAGAGGTCCTAAAATCACTTTGACTGATTTAATGCATTGTAAACAAGGTGTTAAAGAAAAAGTGACTGATTTCATTGGTAGATACAAGCATTTGTGTTCTCAAATCTCTTTTCAAGTGCCTGATAATGATATTCAAATAATTTTCATTTCTAATTTACAAAAAGACATTAGGGAAACAAATTTATTTTTTGAGTTTATTTCCTTTTCATAGTTGTGTGCAACACTTCACAATTATCAACTGACTGTGAGTCAAATGGAGCAATCTACTCCTATGGATCTTAGTGATAAGGGTGAGAGTGCTCAACAATAATTTGTGAAGTTCAAACCAAACAAAGGCTTCATTAAATTCAATGACACCATCAACAACAACAATGTGAATGCGACAACAGGTGTGCCTCCTATTTCTAAGTTTTTCAAAAGAGAAGGAGAATTTACTCCTTTGAATGAATCTTTGTATAGAATCATGTCTCACTTGTTAAAAAGTGTAATAGTGGGAAAATGATGAGTGATAGATAAAGAGGAAAACTGCCCTTTCCCTCAAAGAGAGATGAGATTTTCACTATTGATTGTCCTTCAAGCACTTTTCACCATTACATTAGGAAGATAAGGGATAATTCACTAGATTCAAACTGCACACAAAGATGATAGATTGAATTATGAATGAATTAAGAATGTTAAGATGATTCCTTTTTCCTTTGTTTGGTTTGGAAAGGAATTGATTAGATTATGTAGTACAAAAGTTACAAAGAATCGATTATAACTTGAGATTGGAATATGGGATGAAGTTGTACACCTAGATCTGGTAGTAAAATGTCGAGACGAAGTCACCCTGTACATTTGATGAAAATTTATCTGGACCATGGTGGGAATGTACATGGTCTTCCGAAAAATCAATGAAATGAAAAGGGTTTTTCCGCCTCTGCAAATGAAACCCGAATATGAAAGTACATCTGTGCACTTGCAACCTACACACAGAAAAGAGAGAAAAAGGGGTTGGGATTGGGGGTTTTCTTTTAGGTTAAACCCCAGTTTTGGAATTAACTAAGTAATGAAAGAAAGTACTTGCAAGTAGATATAAATGAAAGACTGAATTGTAAGTCACCTCAAGGGAGGTTGTAGTAGTAATGTTGATAGAAATGCTTGTATGGAATTGTATGTTAGAATTAATCTCCTCTTCAATGGTTGGATCCTTGACTTGAATGCAACACCTAGCCTTGAAGGGAGACTTGAGAATGCTCAATGCTGGAAAAGAATGCTTGATTGCTTGTGAAATTCCCACTTATCCAACTTGGTCCTCTCCAACTTATGCAAATGAGAGAATGAATGCCCCCTTAAATACATGTTGGTGGATTTGAATTTTGTCACAGGTCGACATCGAGGAGGTTTCTCGCCCAAGGCACAACCCACAAGACATGCTCTAGGAAGGGTCCTGCCCTAAAATAGGGTAGGGACATGGGCGCCACACCCCTGTCCTGGGAGGACAGTGGTGCCACGCCCCTATCCTACCCCTTTCTCCAGGGCATAATGCAGTTGGGATGATGCAAAGGCCAAGGAAGAAGTTGTTTTCACGAGCCAAGCACTCTCGGGTCTCCGATCAGGGTAAAGGATTTGAGTTCGCATGCATGAGGACCCTAATGTAGTCGTAAATTGCTAGGGTCACAATTTTATGACACTACACAAAGAAATGTTATCAAACTTCCTCCAATAAAACCAATCGACCCCTCTAAGGCAACTTCACCTCACTTTGATAATAAGTCTTTTTATCAATTTCAGTGTCAACCTAGTCAGGATACTGAAAAATATTTTGTATTAAAATGTAAGATTCAAGACTTTATTGATAATAATACTATATCTGTGGCAGGTATGAATGATAAGGGAAATAAATCAGTAGCTCCTCCTAACCAAAATCTCAAAATTTTCACTGATCCTTTACCTTCTCATACCCCTAACGTGATTGAGACTGAACACATTTCTCTCCCTCTGATGTCACTTTCATAGCTCCAAATGTGATTAATATGGTAGAGAAACAAGAAACACCTAAGGATCCATGTATCACATTTGGTCCTAGTGAGACCATTAGGGCACCTGATGGCCCTTTATATATAGTTGCGAAGATCCAAGGCAAACCTTGTCGTGGTGTGATTATTGATCCCTCTTGCATGGTTAATGTCATCACTAAAGAATATCTTTATACTTTACATTTGCATCACCAATCTACGATAATACTAATATGGTCGTTAAGTTATTTGATGGATTTTCTTGTCCTACTATTCGATCTATCACACTTCCTATTGATGTTCATACTAAATCTATAGATGTCAACTTTGTTATCATTCCTTTATCTGAACAATTCTATGTGAAGTTAGGCTACCCTTGGCTATCTTCCACGAAGGCTATTGCTTCTCCAATCCATGTGTTTGAAATTTCCCCACAATGGAGAAATCTTAACTATCAACCATAGCTTATTTCGACCAACCGAAAGAAGCTTGGGTGTTCCTATTGATTAATTTTGGCCTCAACAATTTGAATCTCTTCCACCAAGAAGTGAAGCTCTCTTTCAATATTATCAAAAATGGTTTAGAAAGATATGATTTTATCCTTGAGCCAACCTAGGAATCCAAAACTTGATATTCCCATCATTATTGAAGATGAAGTTCTTCCCCTAATGGATAGAACTAATCTTCCTCCTAAGGAAGATTCCCAACCTATTCCTATGGATAAGACTATGCCTTCTCCTAAAAAGAACAATAATAGTCCTCCTAAGGTTAGACCTATACCTCCCCCTCATGACAGATCTGGTCTCCTTCCTACACCAAACATTTCTCCTTTATATGGTGCAGTTCCACCTCCTTCCTTTTATAGAGAGAAGAGACCTGCCTCTCCTCTTGTCCAACTTAAAAGACCTCAACCTAAACATTCAACTACTAAAGATGAGAATATTCCTCCTTCAATAAATGTACCTTAGTCTTCTTAGCTTTCTGCTAAGACTAGACGAAATCGTTGTGCGAGAGAACATCGACGAAAACATCATGCTAGAGCTCGTGAAGCTATTTCTCAAACTATTCAATCTCCCAAATCACAAATAGTTGACATGATTCCATTTTCTCCTAAGCAAGATGTTGAAACTAAATCTCCAAATCATAAGTTACAAAAAACATGTGATGGTTTTACTTCTATTCATGTTAGAGATCCTCTTTTTATAAATCTTGATGAAAAATAGGTGAAAATGTTATTAATGATGACAATAAAACTCCTAATGCTTCTGATAGTGAATATGAATATGATGTTGACAAAAAATTATCTGCAGAATTTTCAAAAGCCTTAATCCTAGCTCCTAGAAACAAACAGAGTGACTTAGCATATGAGCATAGTCCTTGTTCAAATTGTGTGATAGCTCCATGTACTGTGCTTGATGTCGCTCCTCTGGCATGTTTCCTGCCTTCTCGAAATAGTGATAAGAAAGATCAAGAGGTGGATGTCGTGCTAGACTAGCTACATTAGTACCGTAGATTCTCTACCTCTCTCCTTTCTTGCTCTTTTGTGACCATTTTTCTATCTGTATACCTATTCTTCTATTTGATGTCCCTAGTGATGTCTAATTGAGGATGATGCAAAGCATTGAGATCTCTTTTGGTCTCTTTCATGTTGACTGAAAAGACACATGTGTTCCCTTTCTTCCAAGGTGGTTTCCTTTCTTTGGGGAATGAGGACTATTCTATGCATACATATACATGATATACATGAGTTATCATACATCATATTGACCCTGAGGAAAGCGAAGCCACCTCGTGCTTTGTGTTTTGTGTTCATTATCCTTGGGTTTATTCCTCGATTGGGGGGCTAAATCCTTGCAATAATGTGCTCTCTCTCTTTCTCTCTTTTAAGTGTATCCTACCTTAAATAAATTGCTCCCGATAAGGTGTGCATGATCTCTTTAATGTGGGGGCATACACTCCGCTCATATTTTCCTTCTTGATACTTGGAGTTACTTAGTGAACTTGACTTTGCTTTGTAATGTTTTGTATCCTTTCTTTTCATGACTCATAATAAGGGGAACCTTATTGCTTGCAGTCATGGTTTTCTCTCTCTTGATCTTCCCTTTTACTTTGTCGATCGAAGTCGTAAGATCCTTAGTCCACTGGGGGCTTGGTGTATCTTGCCTCCTTGACATGGTGAAAGTCTTTCAATCTTGTCTCCTTGTACTCTACCGACAGTATTGGCGTACACTTATACTCCTGCTATAATGGGAGATAAATGTAGCATTATAAAATTGTTACCCTTGCAATTTTTGACCGCATTTGGGACTTTGCATTAGTGAATGAACCCCTAAGCCTGATCAGAGACCCGAAACATGCTTAAGACATCAATAACTTACATTTTTCATCATGTTGCACTATCTTTTAGTTGTTGCTTGTCCTAAATTAGGGCACACATGGCGCCCTTATCCTAGCCCTATTTTGAGCCCCCTTTGGTCCTCCCCTTGCATTGATCTTGTCAATTGTGAAGTGGGAAAAGTTTCCTATGTCGGTCTAAGACAAGAAAATACCTAAATACCCCTAATTGACAAGTATACAAGGAGAACTTCCCCTCTTAGTTGTATAAGCGAAGTTGATGATAAACGAAATTAATCATAAAGCGAAATTAAGTGCAAGCATTCATTCAAGCATTGAGCATTTCAAGTCTCATTTCAAGGCTAGGTGTTGCATTCAAGTTAAGGATTCAACCATTGAAGAGGAGATTTCTATCAACATTCAAGACATCCTATTTCACATATCTATTCAAGCAAACTCATCTACAAAGGTATTAACATTTCAATTACATCCCCTTCTTGAGTTGGATTTTACTTCAAACATTTTCTTTCATCTACTTGCAAGCATTTTACAACCACTTGGTTGATTCCAAAATGGGATTTGACCTGAAGGCAAATCCCTAGCTGTAATCATAGGTTTAGGCTTCATTTTTAGAGATGGAAAAACTCTTTTCGACACACGGATTTTTCGGAGGACCGTGTGCAACTTACACACAGTCACTGCAACTTTTGCTCAAATTCGTAGGGAAGCTTTGTCTCGACAATCTACTGCTAACTTTAGGTGCACAGCTTCATCCGACATCTCTATCTCAAGGTATAATCGTTTCTTTGTCATTTCTGCACTTAGTCTCAATTTGCTTAATTCAATTAGTCTACTATCAAAGAGGGTTAATTTACTTTCCTAATACTTTCCAAATTTACTACAATTCACTTAGTATTCAATCTCTCACCATTAGAGATTGGATCTGGTGAATTCAACCCCTCTTTTAAATATAATGTGTGTGCAAAATTTAAGGGAATCCTTTGTGAAACTTTCATTCCTCTTTTGAGAGGAGTAAAACTTTTCATTTGATCTCCCCTCATCATTTTTCACCATATTACATTTAGTATCATCTATATGTCTATGACATGAATTGTGTCATTAAATTGAAATTGATCATATATGTGTTTGTCTAGTGAGTAACAACCATTCACACTCCAACCACCTAGCTCTGCTTAGAAAATAAATATAAGCTTGCAAATTTTGAAAACAAAAAATCATGTTGTGCTCTCCAATTAAGTGATTGCATTTTATGCCACCACCATGCTTCAAAACAACATCTATTTTTTTAATTTCCTTTTCTTTCTTTTGTGGGATTTGTACTGGCACACTTATATCCATTTTAAACTTAACTTCAGAAAAATCAACCTACTATGTCTTTAAAAATGTTACCATCTATAAATGGATCACCATTATATGCATGAATGTATAACAATTGAACGCTGTAATTTGTAACTTATAAATAACTATGAGCCATCAATTTGTAAAAATGTCATCATCTATAAATGCATCACCATTATAAGCATGAATGTACAACAATTGAATGCTATAATTTGTACATTATAATTAACTATGAACCATCAATTTGTAAAAATGTCACCATCTATAAATGCATCACCATTATAAACATGAATGTACAACAATTGAACGCTGTAACTTGTACCTTATAATTAACTATGAACCATCAATTTGTAGAAATGTCACCATCGATAAATGCATCACTATTATAAGCATGAATGTACAACAATTGAACGCTGTAATTTGTACCTTATAATTAACTATGAGCCATCGATTTGCACAGCTGGATGCGTAAAGAGCTGGATAAGAATACCATTTGACGTAAAATTTGCAGGTCTCAACTATGACGAACATGCTGGATGAGTGTCCTTCCGAAAGGAAAAGAGTACTTTTTCACTAGACTTCACTGTATGAAATTTGGAGTGTTCAATAAACAAATCAGGGTTAAATTTATGACGAACAGGCCACTTTTCTAGTACTACAAATGGTGGATGAGTATCTTTGAGAAACGCGACAAATACTTCTTAACTTCATTGCAGGGAGGTAGATGTATGATATTTGTAGCATTTAATCAATTAATCAAAATTTTATTATTTTGTACCGTATAATTACAAGCCGTCAATTTGCAGGGTTAATTTATGACGAACAGGCTGGATGAAGGTCTGGTCACTTTTCTAGTACCAGAGGTGAGCCCTAAATTTTGAAAGTTTTTCGACTGTCTCATCTCCGTACTACAAATTGCCACAAGCGATTGAGTGATTGGCGGGACCTTTATGTGTTGCGACAGATATGTTCTTTTATTTAATTGGCATCATCAAAATTTCTCGAGGACTGCGAACTCATTATTTCTACAATCCTCGGTGCAATTTGCAAGAACAGAAGCACCCGCTGTCTACGACAGAATTAGGCTATTGGGCAGGCAATGCAAGAAAAGCCGAGACTGGTATTAGACAAATGCTTCTTGTTCAAGCTCGTCTGTGGTAAAAGGAAAAGGGTGCTGACGTATCTAATGCCCTAATACAAGATTTATCAATTGGGAAAACCAAACGGAAACTTTAACGGTGAAGATAAAAATAAATTATTTTTTACATGTTAAAAAGCAAATTTTTTAATGTACAAAATCTTCCAGTTTTAAAACAATTCGCGAATGGAATTTAGGTGGTTCACGGAAAAATAAATTGTTTAAAGATGTTTTTCAATGCATAAAATAAATCTTTTTTTTCTTTACAAGTTCATTTGTAACAATTAAAAATAGTAAAAATTGGAAAATAATAAGACTATAAATATTATTTTTTAAATAAATTAATTAAATTATTAAAAATGAAAAAGAATTAAAAAAATAAAATACTTCCTAGTAAACTTTGAGAAATAGTACATTATTCATAATGTTATCTTTTATTTTTCAAGGTAATTTATTGTTGTTAATAAATGAAACGTTTTTTAAAAATTGTATATGATAATTTAGATGTACATGGACTAATGTCTATGGTGTCTTGAGTTCTATTTGAATACGATTCAATGTAATGGTTTATAGCAAAGTTCCCAGACTCAGAATCGGCTCTGACTCGGCAAGGCTGACTCGACTCTTGACTCGGCTCGGACTCGGCAAAATAAGAAAACCCTTGAAATTTAGAGATTTTTAACGATTTAAAACTTGTTTCATACACCCATTATTGAATTAAGCTTAAAGACACTATAACATCATCAAATAGAAGCTAATTTGATCACATACATAGACATACATCCATCACATGCGTAGAAATGTAAATTGTAGCCGAAGGAATTAGAAAACATAGATATATAGAGTTATAAATGTTGTCCAATGTATATAAAATCCATGACTTCAAATGTTCCCAAACATATATCTAACTGTAAAGTGTAAACAAAAACAAGTTTATGGCTCAGGCTCAGGCTTAGGCTCGTCTATCTGCCTCCTAGAGAGGTGTCTAAGGTAGGTCCTGGATGACTGAGTAGTCATAGTCTCTGCCTGTGATGTGCCAGTTTGAGTAGCCATAGGTGTTGTGCCTGATCGTGCTCTATCCTCCTCCTCTGCCATAGCCACAGCCTCAGCCTCTTTGTCTGCCTAGTCAACCCACTCAAGGTCTTCATTAGTGAAGACTGGATCAGTGGACTCAGTGAGCCAATCGGACTCAGGGTTGACTTCCTCTAGAGTGATCGGAGAGGAGTCAGCGTCCAAAATCTATCTGGTCCTGAGACAGAGGTTGTAATGAACAAAGACTAGATCATTCAACCTCTCCACAGACAATCTATTTCGCCTCTTCGAGTGGATGTGCTCGAACATGCTCCAGTTGCACTCACATCCAGAAGCGCTGCATGGCTGGCTCAATATGCAAATGACAATTTTTTGAAAGTTTGGGGTTGAAGGCCCAAACATTTGCCACCATCTATCTGAGATAAGGAAAAGAAAAAAACATTAGTCTCATTTTCAACTTTAAAGGTAGATTATAAAATGGAAAATTAAAATGCATAAGTCATAAACTTTAGAATTTTCTACCTGGCTGCAATTTTGTCCAACCCTCTTTGCACAATTGGCTGGCAAAGATCGCCCTTGCTGCATTATTAAATGCATCCATCTCGAGAAGTGTAGCTGTGGTATCAGTGCCCATCCGTTGTACTATAGCCCGCTAAGAACCTCCTCATCTGCTTTGAAATCAACACACAAACGAAATGATGGATTGAGGTAATAAGTTGTTGCATGGATGGGCCTATGAAGTTGGTTATGCCATCTTCTATCAATTGTGTCCCAAATGGACCTATACTTATCCTCAATTCCAACATATATAGATCTAATGGCCTCCTTGGCCCTATCCATGCCCTCATATATGTAGCCCATAGCGGGCTTCTCCCCATCAACAACTCATAGGAGAACTACTAGGGGTTCAGTGACCTGCAAATAATGTTAAACAAAAATAGTTAACTCACAAGTGTGCATGAAAATAAGAAAAATTGCAAAGTTGCACAATGCAAACAAAACAAAAATATGCATATAAATTTATAAAATTACCTGCACGATCTTTGCACAGGGAGTCCAAAAACTTGGCTCATCAAAAATGCAATCTACTACATCCATCCCTGCAGTGGTCGTAGCATAGGATGAGGAAGTCCACTCCTCACCAACAAACATGCGCCTCAAAGATGCCTTTGATTTTAACAAGGATTTCAATGTGAGGAAATTTGAGGCAAATCTCGTTATACCAGGACAAGCCAACTCCCTTTCCCCCGTGTATTGCCTCATAATACTAAGGACCAATGCATGATTGCAAATAAATTTGCTTATATTCTTGGCCCTTTCAATGCATTCTTTCACCCATCCAAGCTTACCTATATCCTTCAGCATGAGGTCAAGGCAATGGGCCACACATGGAGACCAAAATATTTTTGGGTGCCTCTCCATCAAAAGTTTTCCTGCAACAATTTTAAATTAGTTAAAGAATTAGATGTGATAAGTATCAAGAAATTTTACCATTAATATTTAAAAGTTAAAAACTTAAAAGTTAAAAACTTAAAAGTTTAAAAGTTAAAAACTTAAAAGTTTAAAAGTTAAAAGTTAAAACTTAAAAGAAAACTTTTAAAGTTTACCTGCAGCAACATAACTTATTGCATTATCCGTCACCACTTGCACCACATTTTCTTCCCCCACCTCATCTATAACTTCCTCAATAGCCTCACGTAAGTATGCCGCATTTTTGACATGTGAGGAAGCATCGATGGACTTCAAAAACATGGTGGATCCTGAAAATAAAATAAATTAATTATCAATAAATTAGAATATAAATTATTCAATTTCAATCACAACGCATATAGAGAAGTAAAATGATCAATCACCTCCGCTGGAAACAAGAAAAGTTAGGAGTGTTCTATTCCTCCTATCAGTCCAACCATCTGTCATGATGGTGCAACCCTTGTGGCTTCAAGATTGGCGGTGGTCCTCTAGGTCAACTTTCATATCTTCCACCATTTCCAACAAGAAAGGGCCACTCAACTCAGTGTCACTAGGGGCTTTAAACCCCACCCCACAAATGGTTATTGCATCAATCATGCCTTGCCAATAAGGAGACCTGTCACAAATTGAAATAGATTAAATAAGAAAAGTTCAATTTCAATTTCAACTTTCAACTTCAAACCATAAAATTTTAAGTTTTAATTTAAAACAATCAAATAAAAAAGTACCTGGCTGCAATAAATGGAATGTTGCAGAAGTACCAAAACTTGCAAATTGCTTTTCTTCCTGCATCATGGACCTCCTTGTTCCAAGACATGCTCTCAAGTGAGGGTTGTGCGCTAGGAGTAGTGCATGGTACAAAAAAATTGTCTATCTTGTATTTTCACACTCTAGGACCAAAAGTGTGACTAGTAGGAGTAGGAATAGAAGTACTAGCACTAGCAGAAGGACTAGGACGAAAGGGAGGCATAGAAGAACCCTCTCCAACACAACCTGTGGATGCAGCTGTGGATGCGGAGCCAGATGCGGATGTGGGTGGAGAGGAACAAATATGACATAACTCCTCTCTTTGTCTTTTTTTGTTTGCTTATGTATTTCAAAATTTCTAATTGGACGTAACAAAAATGGTTTGCTTCAGGAGGTGCCTTGGTACAAGGCTCAGTATCATGACCACATATGCTAGCAATATGATATTTCAATCTATTTATCCCCCCATGGTTAATTTGCTTACAAAAAATACACTTGGTTTGATTTCTTTGTCTACCAGGGAATTCTTTAATGTATTTTCATGCCTCATCTTTTTGACCATGTTTCTTAGGCTTAGGTTGTGGAGGATTAGGATGAGCCATTAGGAAAAAAAATTGTTTTCAAAATGTGAGGGCTGCTGAAATAAGACAATTTTACAAATCACCATTTGAGCATTGTGTTTGACAAAGTTTTAAATTTAAAATTTTAAACTAATTAAATAAAATCAGCAAAGACTAATTTGTGCATTGTGTTTTTTCTTGAAAATTTTCAAATTTCAAAGAAAGAAATTAAGAATTGAAAAAAATCAGCAAACCCTAGATTTTTTTTAGAAAAAATTGTAAATACATGTATACAATTTTTTCAAAAAAAAAAGTCAAGGGTTTTCTATGCTATTGCTCTATTTATCTCATTGTGATTGAAGTATGCAAGCAGCAATATAGATTTGGAAAGTTGAACTTAAAAAAAAATAACAACAAAATGAAAAATCCATAAATATATAAAAAAACCAACATAATCAATAAAAATTAACACTTACCTCTTTCAAATTTGTTGAGAAGTGTTTGAAATGAGCTTCTATGGACTCCTTGATGCTCTCAATGCAACTGTAGTGCTGCCCCAATGTGATTTGTGCAAGCTTTTCACCTCTTCCTCTCAGCTAGTTGCAAAACTATGGCTTCCTATTTTTCTCTCTTCCTCCCTTTTTTTCTCTCTTCCACTCATAAAAGTGAATGCCAATCCATTTTAAGGTTGTAAGAAAGGGAAATGGCAAAAAACATAATAAAAATATGTCATGATTTTTTTGTTTTTGCGTCCACACTTTTCAAGCTGCACTAGTCGGGTCACGACCCTCGGACTCGGCGAGTCAGGGGGTGACTTGCTGACTCGGTGAGTTAGGCAAGTCATACCCTGTGACTCGTCCGGGCCCAGGTCAAGGTCATCGTGACTCGGTGGAGGTCACTTGGCTCGCTGACTCGCGTGACTCGAGTGACTTGCCGCGAGCCACGAAACTCTGGTTTATAGCAATTGTACACCTTAGAAGTGATAAATAATTGTCATATTTTTATCAGTCAAAATTTGTCTTTGATTGTCAAATTAAATGTTGTTTAAGATTAGTTAAGATTTAATATTTTTACATAACTGTTATTATATTAACTATATTGTATTGATTGTCACTAATAAAGATTAGACATACTAAACATAATATATGAGTAAATTTGTAATTGGATTATTAATAGTTTTGTATAAGATATATGGATTCAATAGTGTATGAATTTTGTTGCATCAATGTTTAGGATAACACTCATTGGGATGTGAGAGAGCTAATGTATGAGTAAAAAAAAATTGCAAACTTAGATTGACTAAAATAGAAAAGAGGGTGAAAAAAGAGCACAAAGTTCAGGATTCAAAAAATATTATAAAAAAAAAAAAGAAAAGACAATTAAAAGCTATCAAAAAGATAACTTAAAAAAATATATATATATATAAAAGAGATAACTAAAAATATAATTCTAAAGAACTAGTGAACTTCTAAGAAATTAAATTCTCAGTTATCTCTTTTATTAATAGAATTAAGCGACCCTCTTTTCTTTTTGTTTCAAATAAATTTTTACCCTCTTTTTAAAAAAGAAAAAACAAAGAAATCAATAAAATTTACTTTCTTAAGAAAAAATAAAACTAGAAGACATCTAAAAAGAGATATTTCTTATTTCAAGAGATTGAATTAAAAATAAATAAAATAGAATAAGAGAAAAAAAAATCTATAAAAAAGGAGACAACTAAAAATGCTAAATAGTGGAAAAAAGAGAGAAAGGGAGAAAGAGAAAGAAAGGAAAAACAAAAAGTCTTAATGTTATAAAAAATATAGCATTAATATAAGGATAAAAAGGAAAAAAAACAATCCAACAAAGGAAAAAGAATTTGAAAACTAAGAAAATAAAATAAAAGAGCAAAGTAAGAAATTGAAACAATGATCTCTAAGAAATTCTTAAAAATCATATATGTTTAATTTCTTCGCAATGAAGCCAAAATATTTAAGAATATTATGACACTCTAGATATTAAGTGAAAATAAAATCTAAGAAATAGAAAAAATAAATAATAAGAAGGGCAATAAAAAGGAAAAATCTAAGAAATAAGAAAGCTATCTAAGAATAAAAGAAGAGTTGGGTTCTTATTCTATCACTTTTTTTATTTGTTTTGGACTTGTTTTGACCATTCACCCCTAAGCCATAATTTAGTATATAAATGGTATATTTATATGCAAGAGTTGAAAATTTGTCTAAACCTAAGTTAAACAAGTCACTCATTATTTCCCAAAGAGTTATCTTTACCCCTAACTTGTACAATAATTCTGCAAAGAGTGGGAGCTTGCTCCTATACTATATTAAATTTGTAGTTTAATTATTTTAGTTTAATGTCATTGTAGATCATAGAATCTAAAATTATGATGCAAATAAATTAGTTAAAGAATATAACTTCAATCTAATAAAATTATTGTATAATCTCTTTTAAAGATCCCTTAACCATGTGACTCTAATGTTAAAGATATTATCGAGGCCAAGAAAAAAGGAAAAGACTTTCTCATTCTTCACCAAGGCCTCATCCTTCGCCTCTATAATTTCCACTTGGCCCTTTGCCCACCCCGCACAATCTCTGTCCAGAATATGTTCTCGAAAACTGTCCCCTTGCCATTGCCATTGATAAACCTAATACAAGCCCTCCTCGATTGCCTAAAATTGGCTCCTACAGTAAGAAGAACAAAAACCGCCATCCTGAGGAGGCTAGAACCCAAAAGAAAGTTAGAATTCAGGAGATTGATTCTGATGTGGAGATTACAGATGAGGCCGACACCCCTTGCCGTTTTGTGAAATTGGCCTCCAAACCCCCTGAGAAATAATTAAGAGACCCCTCCTCATCCCATGAAACTCAGAATTCCATCCCCTCTGAGAATGTTGCCCCGTTCTAGTCTACCTTGACCCCCCACTCTATTAGCTCCACCCACGCTTCTAAGAGCCCAAAAAATTCCATGAGTCTGGAGGCCGGCCCCAAATCCCAGATAAACTCTCCCTCCCTGACCCTCAGGTTTGATAAGATGATGGTGGTAGAGGAAGTGAGAAGCATAAAGGAGGAAGAGGACAACAACCTCGCGGAGTTGGGTAAGAAAGTGGAGGGTTTGTTTGATAATTTGCAGGAAATCACCAGCATAATGGAGGCCATGGAAAATAAGCTCCAGGATGTCTCCAGGTTTTCTTTGAACATTATGCATTGCTCGACGACCACTTTGTGTCTTCTACAGGAAAGTACTATTAAAGGAAAAGGCAAGGAGGGCGATGACTACAAGGCCATCTTCAAATTCCTCACCAAGGAATGGGCTAGAAAGCTCATCCCCAAGAGGAGCCATGGAAAAAAGAATTAGTGCCCTCCTATGTCTCAGACCACTGGTTTTTTGTTCGACCCTTGTTTCCTCTAGGCTTATATTTTTAATTTATGTTTATGTTTGAACTTATCTACCTATTGCCCTGCGTGGCAAATGTTTAAAATGTTTATTAGTACTTTTATATATTTGATGAACATGCATAGAATGATTATTGTTTTTGATAGAGGAAAGTTGAGGGGGCTGTAATTTTGCTGCTACCCTACTGACAGTTGGCTTGCCACTGTTTCTTGTTCTGTACCTAGGTCAACCCCCTTGTTTTGGTTGCTTTCAATATCAAAAACACTTAATGTAAAAAATAATACTACAATTTTTCTATAAAGACATGAGTTTGTTTTTTGTATCCTCATAGTAAATGGTTTGTTTGAACAAATATATCAATAGTTCATATTGCATTATAGATGTTAATTTAAATGGTAGTAATGTAGTGGTTAATTTAAATGGTGGTACTATAGTATTAACATCCATAATATAATTTGAACTATTGACCAATAAAAACATGATAATTATTTTAGATCTATCATATTTCTACAGCTCATGTTAATAATTATAGTTGGTTTATGGATTCAACTCTGTAAGTTAATAATTGTAGTTGATTTTTGGATTCAACTGTGTAAGCATTTATCACTTCCTAGCATTGATAAGGTGTAAAATTACTATGAATCATTGTATTGAATGATTTTTAAATAGAACTCAATACATCATATAAACAACCACACATAATATAAAATTATCTCTAAATCTCTTCTATTTCAAAACTACACATTTAATTTAAATTTACTTTTACACTATATTACATCTTAGTGATAAAGAATTGTATCAACACTCATAATCTTATTATTTTTTAATAGAAAAAATGATCAATGTTCATCTAAATTACCATATACAATTCTTTTAAAATGTCTCATTTATTAACAACAATAACTTACTGTGGAGAATGAGGATAACATTGTGAATAATATACTATTGTTGTCTCTTTTTTAATGTAAAGTTTGGTAAAAAGTATTCATAAAAATAATAATTATCAAAATTAGTGTCAAATATTAGATTTTAATAATTTATATTTATTTAAATTAAAAATATAAAAAATGATATAAAGACATTAATTTTATAAGATATTATCTGAAATGTAAAATGTTGATAAAAACTAGTATCAACTTCAAGAATTCTTATTGTACATAAAATGTGAAGTTGTATTTATACTTTTACTATTTCCCAATAAAAGAATTTATTTTGTGCATTAAAAGCATTTGCAAATTCCATCCCTAAATTGTTTTAAAATTGGAAGATTTTTGTACATAAAAAAAAATTGCTTTTGAACATCTAAATTTTTTTGCATCTAACATCTAAAATTGGAGGATTTTTGTACTGGATGGATGGGACACTCAGTGTGCCTGATGGACGGGACACCCAGTGTACCTGATGGATGGGACACCCAATAAGCAAAGGAAATAAATGTCATAATTTTTTTTATTTATTTAAAAAAGGATGCAGCTATTTTGGGTCCAAAATGGTAGTGTTGTACCAACGACATGCATGTTTCAACATGGGACATACATGCATACCCATGCCCGATTGCAGGTGGTCCCATGCATGAACTGTGATGAGGTGGACAGGCATATGCAAGGCCTGTGATGACATGGACATGTCAGTGATGTCCACAACATGTCATGTTGCCGAAAATGAAAGTGCACATAACACACTATCGTAATATGTCGTCAGCTGCCCAAACTGCTAGCGGTCCACATTGACTGTAGAACCAAGGTGGGAATTCACTATTGGGCGGGAATGATTCGATGTTAGGTGAGAAAGGCCCATGTCTATTCTAGCTTGAAAAACACAATACGTTTGCATGAAATGCGCTTAACATGAGAGTTGGGCACAGTAACACATTTTACACCGTTGATCACAAAATCGATGGTTGTGATTTTTCAAGTAGTAAAAATTTAAACTTCAACATTGATCAGCAAATGAACGGTTGAGATTGTATTTTGACATCCTTTGACTGTTGACATGGCGTATTATAAATCATCCTCGACCACCTCCAGTTTTGCTTTGATCATGAAAGCACTTGCCTTGGTGAAATCTTGCTATCCTTCATAATTGTACGCCTATGGGATAGCGGGTAGTCCTTATTCTTCTCTTCCTGTTGCCCCACAACACTTTTCAGAAGCTATTATTATCCTTGCAGGGCAAATCCTTCTTTGTCTTCCATCATTCCCACTTATCCCGCATGACACTTATCTCAAAGAGCTGGTCCTTCATTGTCATATTCAACTTTCAATGATGTGCGATGGCGGGGACCATCATCTCCCATCTTCTTGTTATCCTGCATCGTCTTAGACAACCCAATTTTAATCATGTGGGCCAAGTGTTTTCTTGCCTCAAAAACTCTCGCTATCCTGCACAGGTATCTCCTACATGGAAACAAGTTACCATTTCTATGTATTGTCTATTCTTCTATTATTGTGGGGTGGTGGGGACTACTAATTCCTATGTCCCTATTTCCCCCGCATCACTCCCTGTCCAGGATTTTGACCCTTGCGGGATAAAGATCTTTTTGGCTACCACTATCCCTCACTAACCCACAACATACCTTCCACAGGTTGCACTTGCACATTGGGAACAAACCATCATTTCTCTATGATATCTTTGCGGGATTGAGGGGGCTACTACTCCCTTTACTCCTACTTTCCCCACACCACTCTTTATACAAGCTTCTAACCTTTGCGGGGTAAGAAATTCTTTGTTTGTCGTTGTATCCTGCAAGAAACTCTTCCTCTATTCCTTCATCTTTCTTTCCTTTTGGTGAAACGAACTTCTCCTTGACTATGCGGGATAGTGGGGACTTTTAATTCATCGTACCCACTTAGCCTGCAATGATCTTTCTCAATGTTCAAAACCCTTGCAGGGTAAACTCCTTATTATCCTTGAAGGTTCCCCACTATCCCACATGAAACCTTTGTCTCCTCGTTCTCTCACTTTTGCAATCACATGATTTTCTCCTTAAGATTTCATGCGGGGTAAGCTTTTTTATTTTTTATCAAGCATCCCCTTAGCCCACACAGGTAAACTTTAAATTATGAAGGTCGTGCGAGGTAACTCTTCCTTTTGAAAAAAAACCTTCCCGCTATCCCACATGGTTCAAGCTAGCTGCAAGAAGAGCCTGCAGGGTAACATCTTGCATTCCTCAACATGCCTCCCACCATCCCGCAAATATCAAATTAGAAATAAGAGACCCTTGCGAGGAAAACCTCACCAACAATATATGCCTAACCCCAACTCCAAAATGACATGAAAAGTCAATAACACACAAAAATTACAGATCGTTGATCGTGATCAGCAAAATTAGCTACGACTTTAAATTTTGCAAAAAAATTGAAAACATTGTATCCTAACCTCCACATAACGTGAAGGTTATATACTAGAATCCGCATAACACGAAGGTTAATGCAAGATAACTTGTCATGTTAAGCCGTTATAACCATGTAATTGACATATAGCACAATCATTAGAACGACTTAACATGACAGGTTATTGACAAAATTTTGCATAAAGCGAAGGTAATGACAAGATAACTTGTCAATAACCTGTCATGTTAAGCCGTTCTAACCATCGTGTTATACGTAAATCTAGTAAATCCTATCATGCTAATAAATCTAGTAAATCTAGTAAATCCTTCATGATAACCTACCAATATTTTAGTCTACAAAGAGAACTAATTCTAGACACAGAAGTATAGTGAGATTGACTGGTTATCAATCATACTTCTTTGCTAATCAATAATTGTTGCAGATTGCCAAATAAGATTATTGGGATAAAAGGCTATAGCATTGAACTCACATCTTCTAAAGGTGTTATAACGGCTTAACATGACAGGTTGTCCTATAATTACCTTCGTGTTATGCAAAATTATGTTAATAACTTGTCATGTTAAGTCGTTTAACCATTTTGTTTACGTCAATTGCATATTTAGAATGACTTAACATGACAAGTTATTGACAAGTTATCTTGTAATTACGTTTGTGTTATGCAAAATCCTGTCAATAACCGGTCATGTTAAGTCATTCTAACCATCGTGTTATATACCAATTACATGGTTGGAATGACTTAACATGACAGGTTATTGACAGGTTATCCTGTAATTACCTTTGTGTTATGCAAAATCCCTTGAGTCAAGATTCATGCCCATATATACCTTGTCATAAGCCCCACAACCAATAATTTCACTCTTTGTCCACCTAATAGTAGGGAAGTCGTTGGGGTATCCAATGGACAAGTTTGATTGACATAATTGTGCTTTAACCAAATGCTGGGGTATCCAATGGATGAGGTTGATTGATATTGTGTTCCTAAACTGGCTCCAAAAAGGGGTTATAAAACTTGTGTTATTGACTTCTCTGAAAAATCAAAGTCGCAGCTTATTCTTCTCATCAGGATCAATGATTTGTAATTTTTGAAAAAGTCAATAACACGAGTTTTATAACCCCTTTTTGGAGCCAGTTTAGCCACGGTTGTATAATAATGTTGTGCAGTATGTCAATAATCTGTTATGTTATCTAATAGTAATGTTTGTGTTATACAACAACACAGTCAATAATTTGTCATGTTATCCAATACTAACCTTCGTGTTATTTAGATAATATGTCATGTTATCTAGTACTAACCTTCATGTTATATGGAAATGCAGTCAATAATTTGTCACATTATCCTTGCAAAAAATTGGTTGAGCTCCCTCACTAACAAAAATGATTAAAGAAAAGGCTCTACTCAATGCAACATACTAGATCAAACTAGACTAGACACAGATAAAAAAACACTTAAACAAAAATCTAATTTTTATTTTTACAACTAAAAATAATATAACAAACATATTGAGATTGTATACACAATAATAATGGATAACATGACATGCTATTTACAAGATTTCGCATAACATGAATGTCATTAGAGGATAACATGATAGATTATTGGCAAGATTTCGTATAACATGAGGGTTATCATGGAACAACATGATAGATTGTTGACAGGATTACACCCATGCGGGGTGAACTTTTGTTCTCCTTACAAGCACCCCCACTATCCTACGACACCAAAATTCTTCATCGGGAATCTGCATGGGGTAAGGATTACTCTATATCTCGCCACCACACAATGCACAATTGCCAATTTGAATAACAACGCGGGGTAACTTTTTGAGCCAGTTTAGTCGAGTCCACTTATTAATAACCAGCTAACATGATAGGTTAACAACAAGTTATGACTAGATTTACATATAACACAATGGTTAGGATAGGATAACATGTCAGGTTACTGACAGGCTTTCGTATAACATTAATGTAATTAGGGGATAACATGACACATTATTGACAACATTTTGTATAACACGAGGGTTATTATGGAACAATGTGATAGATTATTGACAGGATTACACTCGTGCAGGGTGAACTTATGTTCTCCTTACAAGAACCCCCGCTATACCGTGACACCAAACTTCTTCATCTCGAACCTGCACAAGGTAAGGATTACTTTATATCCCGCCACCCCTCAAGACATAATTCCCTCTTTGAATAATAACATGGGGTAACATGAATGGGCCACAACTAAACTGGTTCCAAAATTGCACGTCAATAAAACAAACTTTTCAAAAATTACAGATTGTTGATCGTGATCAAAAGAATTAGATGCGGCTTTGATTTTTCAAAAAAATTAAAATTCAATGTCACGAGTTTTATAATCCCATTTTGGAACCAGTTTAACCACATCCTTATTATACAGAGGTTATTATAAACTAGGATAACATGACAGGTTATTGGTCGGGTTTCTGGATAACATAACAGGTTATTGACACATTTCACAATGTTGGTGGTTTCCTTATGATATGGATGCTATCCTTACCCGCATCCTACAACTCAATTCTTCTTTTCTTCTCAACAAGCCCGTTGGCCATCGACTTACTTGCTAGACTAATCATGCTACCCCACAAACACTAAATTGCTTCACAAAAGACTATGCAGCGTAGAAAGTTCCCCTTACCAACATACATCTCGCCAGCCCGCAAGCTAAAACATTTCATTACAAAGGTAGCGCAGGGCGATTTTTCTTCTAACTTTGTGAACATCTCACTATCTTGCGAGGCAAACATTCGCGATCAATGAGGGGTGCGGGGTAAGAATTACCATTTGCTGATATGATATCCCGCTATCCCGCAACGCTTGAGTGACTGTTAATTGAACCTTGCATGGAGTAAAACCTTAAAACCCAAGACTGTGATCCCGCTATCCTATGGTGCATGAACGCACAAGGCCGACACTTAAGTGATTTTTGCAAAAATTATAGATCGTTGATCGTGATCAACAAAATTAGCTGCGACTTTGATTTTTCAAAAGTTTCAAAAAATCAATAACACAAGTTTTTGCATGCGATTGACATGACATTTTGGAGCCATTTTAGTCACGTCTGACTCAACATGGGAAAGAAGAATTAATAAATGTGGCATCACCTCAATGCTTGAGTATATTTTATAAATTTTGTGTGAGCATGAACTCATTTTTTGAGTTTATAATATGCTTATTTGCTTTGTGAGTTCATTATATGCTTGTTTACTTTCTGAGTTCATATATGGCATCACCTCATTCTCTGAGTATATTTTGTAAATTGTGTGTGAGCATTACCTCATTTTCTGAGTTCATAATATGCTTATTTACTTTGTGAGTTCATTCTTTGAGTTCATTATATGCTTATTTACTTTATGGGTTCATTTTCTGAGTAAATTTAGTATGTTTATCCGAGTACATTCAGTTTTTATTTACACCTATTTGAGTTGTTGACTACCCTGGTCAGTAACAACATAACGAAAAATATTGAAGGAAACTATGATATAACTTTTACCAACCACTATTAGTTTATTATATCCACATTGAAGAACAAAAGATATGTTCTAATATATTGCAGTCAAATATATAGATACCACATCAAAAAACCATGTATAACCATTCATCTGATGAACTTATAAGGCATTGAGAAGGCGGGGGGGTGTGAATCAGTGCAAGTAAAACCAACACAAATATGATTAACAATTTCACCAACTTAAAACTCAATAGGCATATAAGAAATGACACCAAGTATGCAATCACCACATAAAGTATGAACCACATAACACAAGAGTTTGTACGTGGAAAAACCAAATGGGAAAAACCACGGTGGGAATTAGAACCCACAAGATCCACTATATGCAGTATAGAGATCTAACCAGTTAAGGTCTACAATGAAAAAGCTCTGTTAAGAGCAGACTCGGTTAAGAGTCATCGGGTTAGGGGATTTACCGATCAGCCCTGTGAGGAGCTTAATGACTTGTTAGGATCAACCTTGTGTGAGGATTTATCACTCTTTTTGGTATTTTCCCTATTAGGGGACTTAAAGGTTTAAGGCCTGCTAAGACCTACCCAGTTAAGGGATTTAGCTACTACAACTATTAGGATAACAACAGGGTCAAATGATCTTAGTATAACATCATCAATGTTTGATAAGATCCACTTCATAACATTATACTATCACATACACACCATCTTAGAACTTCTTTGATCACCACACTATCTGAAATACAATATTTGCTGATGATCTCACACATTCATTCATTCATATTCATAACCGACTTCATACTTCATCACACATTTTAAAAACATCATTAGGTCAGCTAGAACCTTGGAACAATGCCCTAGAATGAATCTAGACAATCTTGCAATGCACGCTTTAGTTATTTTGGCCATGGACATAACAAATCCAATTATGTGTCATTTTACCGATCTGAGTGATTTTCATCACTATTGGTTAAGTCTCTGTCAACATAATTGTTCTATCAGTCAAAACTCTTTCATCTGATCAAATCTGCTTGTGCGGTCATGAACGCATCTTCATCTAATGGTCTTCAATGCTGCTGCAAAACTGCATCACTTCATTCTTCATGAATCTCATGTACCTATTGTCAAAATGTCACACTATTTGTCTTTTATCGGTTGAAGTCCTAATTGTCGATTCTGATGAAACTGTCTCTGCTTACCGGTTAAGTCTTGTTGGTTGCACTATAGGACTTGGATGACTTAGGAAACATAGTTGCCATCAATGACACCATACAAAATAGTCATCATACAATCAAACTAATCTCTTTACAAAACAAAAAAGTATGAGTTGTATCAAGCAAACAAACATTACCGGTTGATCAAATGCCAAAATCATCATCCATGAAAATTATTGAAAGAACCATTCAAAAACCATTTAACTTGTTTAAATGAACTCAATCTATTTTATTGAAAATAATAATTCAATAACCATTCAATCTATTTTATTCAAAATAACAATTCAATAACTATTCAATATGTCTTATTGGAGATAGTTTGCATCATTACTAAGGTTTTATTCAACAAAAGTCAACAATTTTCAGTAGGGTCCTATATCATATAATATCACTAATTCAAGATGCAAAGATAAAGTTGGGGTGTTTTGTTTCTCTTTATTTGGTGTCTCTGTATGCTTCATTTAATAGCACCTTTATTCAACTTCTAACAAATCAAATTCCTCCATTCGTTTTCGTTTGAAGTTGTGTATTAAAAATCTAAAAATTCTCTTGTCAATGGTGGTACTCAAATATCCAACATTTTCAACCTCCACGACACCCAGTAATCTTTTACAATATTCATGCTCATGTGCCCATGGCTTTTTGAAATGTTGAAGGGACTCCATTTTAGTCTTCACAATGAGCCCCTGCAATGCCAATAAGACAATGTAAATAGTAAAATCAACATTTGACTTCTAATAATTCTTCTATGTTGGCAGATATTTAACAATTTCAACAAAAGAAGACAAAGTAAATTCTGCATAATTTTTATTTTGCATATATTATTTTTTCAAACATCTAAATATGGTAAATTAGGTATTAATTGAAGATACCATTGTTACAAAAAATTGTGTTAGGTATTCACTATAAGTTATTGCTAAGAAAGGTAAAACTTAAACCATATCCTTAACCTAATTTGAAAAAGGAATATCAAGTTAAAGATTAATTTCAATTAAAAGCAAGGGCTCCTCCCGACCTGGATAAGAAATTTCTCTCCATAAGCTTATTTGATAATAGACATGAACTCATGAAGGAGGTCACCATATTCCTTGACCACATAATGTAGTTAGAAACTTGTACTATGTATAATTGGGCCATAGGAAAAATTAGAAAAGTAAATATGAAAGATTTTCTAGTCAAGAACAAAACCTGGCCTGTAGCATGTCTTTGTCTAAGCCCTAAGTAGAATTCATCATTTGGTAATGTTTCCTTTTTGGTCCCAACATCAATAGTTACTGGAAGACATCTTCACAAAACCATTGCCGGTAAGCACCTTTGAGTACCTAAGACACAAATTGTGAGTTGTGTCATCTGCCTTATGCACTTAAGAAAAGAAGGATACATATGGTTCAGGGGGAGTTCTTAGGAATCAAAGGGGGAGCTTGGTATGGATCACAGGAGGAGTGTATAGTACCCTTTGTCATTGTGTCAAAGGGGGAGAAATGTACTGGTATGAAGTGTCTTGTTGTAAGTTGACATCAATGCCAAAGGGGGAGATTGTTGGCAGTTTGGATTAAGTTGTCACTGATGTCAACCAGCTTGTAAAAGTTAAGAAGTTGTGCTCAATATGATGGAAATACACATGAGAGTGAGCAAACAAAAGGAAGGCTACTAGTACACATGACTTGGGTCATCTACTGGTAAAGAAGGCTTATCAGTAAGGCATAAACCAGGATGAAGGTTGTTTGTGTATTATGAAGGCACAACAACCAGCGAACAGAATAGAAAGGATGTTTGATGGTCATATCGGTAACATAGGGTAAATCGGTAGTCAACCTGTGTTGACAAATTATGTCAGACCGACATAGGAATTCAAGCATAGGTGGATGTAGACAAGCATGACAGCTAGATGCCAGGTGGAGGTATTGCACAGGTGGGTGGAGTGTGCATCAATGTAACAAATTTGCAGGCACATTGGCTTTAATGAGGAACTTGCAAGTCACATAGGGTGCCAAAAGATTGCAGCTTGAGGAAGGCAAGTTGGAAAAGCAATCACACTAATCTTGCAAGAAGATTTGATCTTCATACCTGTTAGGTGAAGGAAACAACAAAGCCATTAATGGCGAATGACAGAGAAATGTAGAAAAGCATGGTGCAAACTTCCAGATTTAGAAAATGCGCATTGGAATGCGAAGTTCGGTTGGTGATTGATTGTTGTCATAAAGACCATATCCCTAAAAAGAAGATCGAATCAAAGAGGATTCAGATTGAGCTAGAAAAGGAAAACCTAACACGGTAGTATTTGAATGCATTCTTGGTGGGAATCCATGATTATAAATATACAAGCTCGAAATAGAAAAGACTGATGCTTGTAGAAGAAGAAGGAGAGTGAAGAGAGCTTAAGTGCAGAGAAGGATCATTTTTTCATAGAATTTATTCTAATAAAGTTGCAGAGTGAGTGAGCAAGCAAACTAGTGAGAGGGTTTAACCGCTAGTGATTGAGTACCGGTATAACTGTAGCAAGTCCAACAGTTAAGTAAACCAATGAGGTGTGTTAGAGAAAGACAACATCCAAGTGGGACACAGTAAGTGGTGAGACTGTGAGAGAGAGAGAGAGAGAGAGAGAGAGAGAGAGAGAGAGAGAGAGAGAGAGAGAGAGAGGCCAAGAATTAGAGAGAGCGATCTAACAATTGGTAGTGTGAGATCCAATAAAGAAAAGAAGACTGCTAACCAACATAAACCTATTTGTTCAAGAGTTGCATAATTCATTTGCAACAAGAAGCCATAATTGTATCTAAATTGTATTTCAATATACATCATCAAGTTGGAGCTTGGTGCAGGGGTTGGTGCTCCTTGGGTTGGTGCCCTAAATCTATGTAATTCAGTGTTTCACTTGTGAGGCTGGATTGGAGCAGTAGTCTCCAACAACATTTCTCATCGAGGTTTTTCCCATATTGGGTTTTCCTCATACATCTAGTGTTGTGGAGTGCACTTGTGTGATTTCTCTTTTTTGGTCTCCTCATTTGCTTTACTAGTTTGATTGGTTAGTGCTTAAGACAACAACCAGTATTTTGAATTTGCCTCAAAAAAGAAAAAGTTTAGGAACCATTGATTCACCCCCACTCTCAGTGGTACTCTATATTCAACAACAATATCATAGTGAAGCTCATTGGCATTTGGTCTATAATGAATCAAATTAAAAACTTGATGGGGTAACATTACTCAAATTGTCCCAAACTAGTTTTCATTTTTTTAGCATTAAGATTTCTACAAATAACCTTTCAAACTAAAGATGATAGGGATAAAAAAATTTAAGGGGGGATTGTGATAAATATACATACCTATTGAATCTTCTTCACCCATCCACGACACAGACAACAAACATTGGTTTTCTGACATGTCCACTTAAACACTTCAAATGATAAACAAATTTGATAGGAAAAAACACACTGCTCTGTTATCCATCATCACATTGAGTTATAGCCAAAGAATATAAAATCAAGGAGTAAGTGTTGATTTCTAGGGTGATTCCACTAGTTTATTAAATCGATCTACCCAAAATAGAGAACTCAACCCCAATTATGAAACAAGGGGGTCTCTATTTTTCTAGAACTATGGCTTGTAGATTAAACCCTTATTTAAAGTTGAACTCGACTTATTTAAATGAGATGAACTCATCCACTACTCCTTGTAATTTATTTCTTCTTGCATAGTACGGACTGTCCATTAAACCCTTAACGTTTTGTTTTTAACAACATAAATCAAAACTCACAGTGAGGTAATTAGGTGGACTACGATAATTTGAATAGATTAAGCCTACACTATTAGCCCTTTTGTATAACTCGATAAGGTTGACCTTTTTGGGGTAATTAGGGTGAAAACAGTAAATGTTAGAGCAAATCCTCCTTACTTTGAATAAATTAAGCCTACATTTGAATTTAAATACCCTACATTTTACAACAAATTGCACTTCCTGGGATAGAATACAAAGATTAAATACATCTATAATGCAAAGACTAACAACAAATTGTATGCTTGTAATAGTAATTCATTTTGTTAATGTACATTTCATAAATACAAAAGATGACAAACTGGATTAATGCATAAATACAAAAAATAAATTTCATGTTATGCATTAGGGTTTGAACTTACCACTGTCGCTAAACCCTACACTCCAATCTAGTTGCGGCTAAAATGGCTCCAAAAAGTCATGATTTTCGAAAAACATGAAGGCTAGTCAAAAATTACAAATTAAAATACCCACGTAAACTAAAGAAAAAGCCTTGTTTTGGAACTAGAATAGCTATGTCTGGTGAGGGAGAGCCGAAAGGTTGAGAGGAATAATCTAGAGGTAGAGGTTATTCAAAAACTATAGATCTTGGTCGTTCTTGATAGAACTAGCTAACACCTCCCGCCCACTTATGCACTACAATCCCTCCTCCCTACACAAAAAAACCCTCATGTTAGTAGGTGATATCAGTATGTATGTATGTATGTATATATATGTGTGTGTGTGTGTGTACGTACACACACACATACATATACATATACACACATATATATATACATACATACATGTATATAGATAGATAGATTTGTATACACACACACACACACACACATATACATACACATGAAGATTGCATTGATGAAATGTTATGTTTCATTGATGTCAATTAATCAGTAATGATGTTGTAATAATATTGTTATAATGTTGTTTTGTAATCGGTAGGAAGGGCTAGTAAAGGGAACTGCAACCTGTAGGTGAGTTTGTGGAGGAAACCGGTATTGCTTATGAAATGGAGAGATCAACCGGTAACCCTACTTGTAGATGAGACCAAACCCTAACCGATGGAGCTTGGTGAATCGGTCGAAGCAGTTTATGATCAAATGATGAACGATAATTATTATGACACATATACATGGTGTATGAGAAGATTTTTAAATGATTCTTGGTGCGTAGAGATAATGATTTTTATCTTGGGAATGAACAAGTTCATTACATGTAATAGAAACCGTGTGATGAGTTATAGAGTTCGATGAAACGGTAATCAAGGAGCGGTCGAGGATATCTTGAATGATGTGCAATGATTTATATGCAATTTGCTATGTAATCTAATGGTCATACTTGAACCGATTTGTTTGTAATCTCTATGAGATAATTAGGTTTGTGTTGTGTTACCGACCTGTTGATTTGTTTATAAGGTCGATGAGTTATTTTGTTGTAGTGTTGGCAGTTTGCGATTGAGAGTAAGAGAGAGTGGTTGCTGAACCTGATAATGTATCTGTAGTATGTGTAATGGAAGATAGGAGCATGAAAATGATCTAAAAAAGCAATTGTAGTGCTATTCAAATAGATCATCAAACTTCTATTGTTTTCTAACAATTACAACAGCCAAATCCCCTAACCGGGTAAGCTTTAACAAGCTTAGTGTTATTTAAATCCTATAACCAGGTGATCCATTAGCTTGGATTTCAAATCCTCTACTGAGGTTACTCCTAATAGGGTATTGCTTCTAATAGGGAATTATAGTCAATCCCTTAACCGAGTGGTTCCTAATAGGATCTGTTCTTAACAAAACTTTTGTAAAGCTTTAATAGGCTTGGCTCCTAACCAATCAAACTTTAGAAGAGTTCAGAATACTTGTGGGTATTCATCCCCACTATGGTTTTTCCCATTTGGGTTTCCACATCAAAAATATTGTGTCAAATGGTGAATGCTTTTGTGGTTATGTTTACTATGGTTAAATTGCTTAAACTACTAAGTCCACTTTAATATGATATGTTAACCGACAACAATATGAAATATGTTTTAACTATTGTCAATAAATTATTTGATTGATTCAGTTAAAAGGTTTTGAGAGTTGCAAAAATGTTTTACTGTTAGTCTGTTATAACAGTCAACCAGATTAACTTGTCAGTAATATTGTATTTCAAGTTCAATGTTTAAACCAGTTAGTTTAGAGTTTGTCTTGAGAGGTTGATTTTGAGTTTGGTGAAAGTCTATTCAGTTTTTCTATCTACTGATTCACCCCCCCCCCTCCTCTCAGTAGTTAATCGGATCCTTATTCTTTCATCATACCATCAATTGGTATCAGAGCGTTTTTAGGTCCTCTAAGGTCTAAGCCTAACAACTTGAGGTAAAGATCTTGTAGAACATTATGAAGAAAGAAGGTCTAAAGTTTAATAGAGAACACTGTAGAATATGGAGTGATAGAATGGAAATCTATATCAAGAGTCTAGGAAGTCAATACTGGGAACATTTTGTTACTTAATATGTTGCACCTAGTGGGACTATGTTTGATGATCAAAAGAAAGAGCAACAAGAAAACAATCAAGCACTGGAGGCTATTATCATTTCTTTGTCTGATGCAGAGAATGTTGATGTCCATGGTCTAGAGACTGTTTATGAATTATGGAAGAAACTTGAGGAAATATACATCGGTGATGAGCATGTGAAGATTTCGAAAGAAGAGAGTCTAAGTGTTGGCATTTACATGGAGATTGCCATTAATGAAATGTTATGTTGTCATTGATGTCAATTAACAGGTAATGATGTTGTAATGATGTTGTAATAGTGTTATAGTATTGTTTTGCAATAGCTAGGAAGAGCTAATAAAGGGAACTACAACCAGTAGGTGAGTTTGTGGAGGAAACCAATATTTCTTATGAAATGGATAGATTAACCGGTAACCCTACCTGAAGATGAGACCAAACCCTAACTGATGGAGCTTGGTGAATCGGTTGAAGAAGATTATGATCAAATGATGAATGACAAAGATTATGACACGTATGCACGTTGTATGGGAAATGTTTTAAATGATTCATGGCGCATAGAGATAACGGTTTTTGTCTTGGGAATGAGAAAGTTCATTGCATGTAATGGAAACCGTGTGATGAGTTATAGAGTTCGATGAAGCGGTGATCAAGGAGTGGTCAAGGATATCTTCAATGATGTGCATTGATTTCTATGTAATTTGCTATGTAATCTAATGTTCATACTTGAACCAATTTCTTTGTAATCTGTATGAGATGTTTAGGTTTGTGTTGTGTTACCGACCTGTTGATTTGTTTATAAGGTTGATGAGTTGTTTTTTTGTAGAGTTGGCAATTTGCGGTTGAGAGTAAGAGAGTGTGGCTGCCAAACCTGATAATGTATCTGCAGTATGTGTAAAGGCAAATAGGAGCATGAAAAGGATCTGAACAAGCAAGTGTAACTTGCTATTCAAACAGATCAGCAAACCCCTGTTGTTTTCTAGCAATTACAACAGTCAAATCCCGTAATCGGGTAAGCTCTAACAAGCTTAGTGTTATTCAAATCCTCTAACTAGGTGGTCCATTAGCTTGGATTTCAAATCCTCTATCGAGGTTACTCCTAACAGAGTATTGCTTCTAATAGGGCATTATAGTCAATCCCTTGACCGGGTGGTCCCTAACAGGACTTTTTGTAAAGCTTTAACAAGTTAGGCTCCTAAGAGGGCAAACTTCAGAAGAGTTCAAAATACTTGTGGCTATTAATCCCCACCATGGTTTTTCTCATTTGGATTTCCACGTCAAAAATATTGTGTCAAGTGGTGAATGTTTTTGTGGTTATGTTTACTATGGTTTAATTGTTTAACTACTAAATCCACTTTGATATGTTATGTTAATTGATAGCAATCTAAAATATGTTTTAACTACTGTCAGTTAAGTATTTGAATGATTCAGTTTATAGGTTTGAGAGTTTCAAGTTGTTATATTGTTAATCTATTATAACAGTCAACTGGTTTAACTTGTCAGTATTATTGCATTTGAAGTTTAGTGTTTAAACCAGTCAGTTTAGAGTTTTCTTTGAGAGGTTGATTTTGAGATTGGTGAAAGTCTACACAGTTTTCTATCTATTGATTCACCCCCCCCCCCCCCCACTCTCAATAGTTGACCGGATCCTTATTCTTTCATCATACCATCACTAAGAGGAAAATTTGATAACATGTAGATGGCTGAAGGTGAAAATATCCAATAGTATGGTCAGAAGATAAAGGAGATAGTCAGTGAGATCAAGAGTGTTGATGGTAAAGTGGAGGATGCCATAGTAATTATTAAGGTGTTGAGAACCCTGCTACCAGTATGTGCTATCCGAGTTGCATCCACTCAAGAGCTAAAGTCTATTGATAAAACAAAGGTAACTCTTGATTCCATCATTAGTAAGCTTACTGCATTTGAATTAAATGGTTATGATGGTAGTGCTCAGAAATCCGAATCTACATTTAGAGCTTCAGTTTCTAACACATATGTGAGGAAAAGTAGAGATGTCAGTCACAGTTATGAATCTAGATCCAACAGAGAAGTTCATGATGAAGACAGTCTAGTTGAACTTGAAGCATTGTTGGCCAAGCGGTTGCCCAGAGGTAAATTACATTTGAAATGTTTTGCATGTAGTAAGTGTAGATGTATAAAAATGACTATATTCTTAAATGAATATTTTATGTTCATTTCTCTATTTAATTAAATCTAATTTAATTAAATTATCCACATTCCTCTATTTTATTAAGTAAATTACTCAATTTATTTTATTAAAATTCAATTAACCCCTTTTAGGTCATTTAATTGAATAAATCATTTTATTTAATTAAATCTATTCTTCTAAACCTTTTAATTAAATTTACATTTAATTAAATAGGGAATCCCAATTAAATAAATCTAATTTATTTAAAAACCTCCACTTGCAACCAAATTAAAATAAAACAATTTATTTTAGTTAATCCCATTATCTCTCCATCCACTTGCATTTTCCTACATCTCCCACTTGCCTCCTAAACCCTATTCCTAACCCTATTCTAGATTCTTCTAATCACTTCTAAATTAGCCTAACCCATCTCCTAAATATTGTCACATCCCTAAGCAAGGGGAAGTCACTTCTCAAACCCTCAAAGTCTTTGATAACCATTAAAGGCTTCAAGTCTCCAACAACTTTCTCTTCCAAACCATTAATGGTTAACTCAACCCTCTAGCATGATTAAAGACTTTCTTTAAACTCAACCTCCATGTAACCCAAGGGTCTCATCAAGCATTTATTGCTTTGACCATGGTTAGTCCTTAATCCTTTGCACAAGAGTTTATCCTTTGGGTAAAACCTTTATCCATTGGATAACCCTAACCTAACCTTAACCTAACCTTAACCCTTACCCCCTAAGGTAGCCATGAGGTCTTCTCAAGCATTTAATGCTTCCTACCTCTCTTCTCAACACAACCTTATGTTGACAATTGTCACCATTTCATTGGTGCAAATTGCAAACATGGATTCCCAACTTTCAAACTCAACCCTTGATTAAATCTCTCAATCCTGGCCATCCATTGCCCTATTTTTTCTATAAATAGAGCTCTCATTCCTCCATTTTGAGATCATCCAAGTCTTTAGCATCATACTTATACTCAAATCCATCTAGGCTTTAATATCACATTTATGCTCATCATTTAGCCTCTCTTTTAAAAAGGAATTAATCTAAATATGCATGTTTAGAGTATTTTCCTTATCATTTAGCTTAATCATAGACTAATAAATCACACTAGGATAGTCTTGCTACTAATCTTATCATCTTATAATCTAGTTTATTGCATTTGTAAGATCATGCATAGCTTAGGATGCATTTCATAATAAAATCAATCAAAGCATCCCTCATTCTTGCATTTGTCATCCCTAAACCACTTTGGTCAGTGATCTGAGAGAAAAGACATTGGTTTGAGGGACCATGTGAGATAGAGAACCATGGAACCAACCTTGGGAAGCTGAGTCATCCTGCATGACTCCATAGCTTGCACCAAGAAGTCCTATGGATGTGTGAGCAAGGCTCCTTAGGCTTCATTTTTCACATTTTAAGTTCTATTGACCCACTTTTCCCACACACATTTCTGGCATGGGGCTCGACCCCATATATCAAATCAGTTTTTGAATTTAACCACTTCTGTAGGTTCGTGGGAAGCAAGAATCAGCGCGTGGGAAACATTCCCTAGCGCATCTGGTTAACAGCCTAGCACATCCAGCTTTCTGTTTAGCGCGTAGGGTCTATTTGATAACACGTGTAGTCTTTACTATAGCGCATTACCCCACTAACATTTTCCTGTAGGTCTCGGCGCAGAAGAAAAATAAAGTAGCACATTTGGAAACCATCTTAGCGCATCCTGGAAACAACATAGCGCATCACTATTATCTTGTAGTGCATCATTGTTATATTGTAGCACATACAATTTGTTTTGTAGTGCATCACGAACAGAGGCAAAAACTAAGATCTGTAACCGAGGGTAAAATTAGACTTATTGAAGTCCACGAATTATCTAACCTTTTTGCTTGTTATTTTTGTAGTATTATAACAATTTTATTACAGATAGGAGCTCAGTTTTAGGACCATTAAGGTAGTTAGAGTTTTTACTAACTTAGTTAAGTTAGTTTAAAATTTGAACTTCTTTTAATTTTCTTAAAATTGAACTCATATTTCATTTGGGTACCTAAAAATAACCACAATCAAAAAACTTTTCTTACTTTTCTAGGAGGAAAATCCTTAATTGGGGCTTTAAAAAAACAAAAAAACAAAGCCACCTTTCTTTTTTGCAAAAATAACTTTAAAAAGAACCTCACCATCATTTGATGCATAAAAGGATCCATCTTTAAATTTGGGCAAAGTAAAGAATCACACTTAAAAAGCTTTGTTTACAATCAAAGAGGGAAGTTCTTCCCCTTTTTCCGATTTTCTTTTGTTGACCCGATCAAAGTTTTTCTTTGTTGACCAGGTTCTTTTCAAGATTAGATAATCACTGCTTTGAAGAAATAAAAAGAACACCATGTTTTGTGGAGAAACATCTCCATATAGATTTTAGAAAATCACTAAATTGCAAGGATAAAAAGAACAACTTGATTGCCTTGTCTTGAAAGTAGAAGGTATATGCTCTCCTTTTAATTGGATTATAAAAAAGCCAAACTACTCTTACGCTTTTAGTCATTTAAAGCATTTACATCCTTTAGTAGGCCTTCCTTCCCGAGGGGTTGAAAAACTCTTAAAGCAATTCATGTCTAGTGTGAAGGGAACGACCTAAGTGGGAAATGACTTTGAGACCAAGTGTTCCAACCCACTATAATCAAAAGTGGAAAGTGATGAAAGTCCTTTTCAATGATTGCACACAGCGATTAGCCTTCCCCAGTATCCTTGAGATACGTAAAGCCTTTGTTCTAAAGGTTGGGAAGCCTCCTGAGGGATTTTATCACTGACGGCTGAACAAGAAGTCTGATTACGAACCTTAGAAATAGAAACCTTGAGCCGAGTCAGTAACCAGACATTTGTAATATCATAGTGCAAAGGTGGGAAAGAATCCACCCCCAAGATTACTCACCATATATCTCCCAAGATAACTACTCAATTGTGAAGCAATTCACTTTGAGTTAATTTCTGGTAAAAGGAAAAAAAGCAGGCACCCTCTAGGGGGTGACACGACTGTTTGAGCTAACGAAGTATCAATATTGGTGGGCTATGATATTACTTGTGACCTTTGAATAAAGCGTCTTCTTGAAGTGTATTATTTGTATCCAAGCCTGTTAAAACATTGGAGATTTGAACACATCCTCGCAGAACATACACTCATTGTTAGATTAAGCAAAATGGTTGTCTCTTTGGTGTTGTGCTTTCATTTGTTACTTCAGAAAATCATCTATCAAAACTGAAAAATTCAAAACAAAGATCCAAAAATCATAGAAAACAACCAAATCAATACATCAGGGTAGTCTAGCGCATAAGAACAACCTCTTAGCGCACATGAACTATCTTTTAGCGCATAAAACTGAACTTTAGCGTGTCAAGTATTCACAGTAGCGCTTCATCACAATTTAAAAATAGTCAGAAATAGTTAGCGCATCCGAAAAACAGCCTAGCGCATTGAAGCATCAGCTTAGCACGTGGAAGCCAAACTTTAGCGCCTAGGGTTTATCAGTTAGCGCTTAGCAGGCCCATACTAGAGCATGACTTTCTCAGCAAAATAGAAAACAAAATTAAACAGTCTTTACCAGTTAGCACGTAGCTGGCGGTAGCCTAGCGCGTGTGGTCTTTTCCTTAGTGCATTGAAAACTTTCTGTAGTGCATCCCGTCTCTATTTTAGCGTGTGATAAAAACCAGAAAAATAGGGGGCAAAACAGTGATAAATTTGAAAAATTTTGAAAACATTTTTTAAAAGCTCCTTTCATCAGCTTCATTTTCGTCAAAACAGAGTATCAGAAATAGAACATTAAAAGCTATCTCTAAGGCAAATTTCTAGTCAAACAAAAGTTGTCCAGAATCCAAAACTAGTTGCACGATAAACATATCTATCCTATCAAAATCAGGAAATATCATCACAAGTGACAAATAGGTCCTTTATTATCTCACAGATTTTATCCAAAACACACTTGTTCAAAGCCTTAAGTTGTCAAATCAAGTTTCCATATCGGGAAACTTTATCCATATCATTTGGCACACTTTGTCGTGAGGGGGCATCTAAACCTTCACTTTGATAAAGTAAAACTTGAAGTCTTCGAAACAAGATAAACTGAATCCAAAACAAATCAAAGGAAACCATTAATCACTTATGCATGACTAATCCTCATATTCTGAGAAGAAAGAATATTTATCGTAACACCACATTGAAGAAACAACAACAAAGTTTTTCCAAATTTGTGAAAAGAAATAAATTTTTATACATTAATCATCAACTCTTCAAATCTCATCGAACATTTCTTCATCACGTCAAACTCTATATCCAAAACAAATCTACCAAATTTGACAAAGAACCTTTGAAAACTAGAGCATATTGTCAAAAATTCGCATTCAGTCAAATCATAAACTCTGGAGGAAAGATCAATCCTGCATTCTTTCTCGATGAGTGCATCACTTACAACATACCCCGATTTGAACCACCAACGCCCGAGCAACACATCGAAGAGGATTTTATCCCCTTTATCACAGAAGCTTCTACTAGATACCTGTTGTTACTCGCTCTCAACAAAACAAACAAAGCGAAATACAATTAGAATCCAGCATGAATCAGAGATTATCAAATCCTTTCGAGCATCTGAGTCTAGAGGATGCCAAAATTTCTGAAGAACTTCTTCAGGAATGCCAAGAGAGTGCTTCATTTCAAAAACTTATAGAAAGACTCATGGGAAATGACAAGGAAAAATACCTACTCATGCTTACAAGCAAAGGGGTTTAACTTCCTGAAGACTTTGACATAGACATGTTTAGAACAAGATCTCAACATTATGACTATCAAGAATGACAATGAGAAGGGGAAGCACGCGACTCTAAACAAGATATTCATGAACAAAACATACCAGAACAACATACACTGGGGCAAAACATCCCTGAGCAACACATCCCCGAGCAAAATATACCGTTCAATACACCATTTCAACCCAAGATTAATGCAAGGGAAGAAGTCTTCCCTCAGAAAAACAATGTGCCTTTGGTTGCCCTTACTCAACAAATGCAAATGTTAGAAAGACAAATCCAAGATATACAACAAGGGACAACAGTACGGTATTCAATAAATAAATTTTTTCCTTATCCTTTTGATAGAAGATTGCACATGGTTCCTTTTCCTCCAAACTCAGACGTTCCAAAATTTGACAAATACGATGGGAAAAGCGATCCTCATGATCATGTTTGAGAATTCTACACCATGAGTTTTGAATTTGCTCATGATGACACCTATCTAATGAGGTTATTCCCACGAAGTTTGGGAGGACAAACAATGGAATGGTTATCCAAAATCACACCTCCTGTCAGATCATTTGATGAACTACTCAACAAATTCATAACGCAATATTCTTATAACATTCAACATGCTATTACCATGCTAGACGTCTGTAACACCAAACATAAAAACAATGAAACGTTCATGGTATTCCTTCAACATTGGCGACGTATGGTTTCACGATATCCTTGAGATATTCCTGAAAAGGAGAAAATGGAAATTTTCATTGACAACTTGAATGGTGAGATGAGTTACAGGCTCAAACTCCAATGCATACCATCTTTTGCTAAATTGATCGAAAATGACATTCAAGTAGAAGAAACATGTGTCAAGAAAGGAATGCTCAAATTCTTCAAAGAAGGAACAGGTTCATCAAACTACAATAACAAAAACAACAACTTAGACAAATCTAGATTCTAGACTTGAAATAAGAACAATGGAAATGAAGGAGGCAATGAACCAAATGATCCAAAATCTAAGCAACCTGTGCTCGCCTTATCAGGAAATCCTCAAGCTATAAAGAACCCCAAAGGTGCTAACCCAGACACTAACACATATGCACCGAATACCAATCAAGGTCAACCCAACACAAACAACACCAACAATGCTCAGAACAATCATGTAAATCAAGGACCTAATAACAATTCACGAGGTGGCACCAACAATTTCCAAAAATGTGTCTACACACCTCTGGGACAATCACTGGAGTCAGCATTCAGAGAACTCCTGGCAAACAAAATTATCTCTTTACCGGCAATCAGCAACTATGAACCACCAATCAAACCACCTTGGTGGAATGATTCGCACTTTTGTGATTTTCATTGCAACAAAGGTCATCAGACAAATGATTGCATGAGATTGAAAAACATTGTGCAGGACATGATTGATAGAGGTGATTTAATGATAGATGGTCTCAAGACAAACGGTGACCATGGAGCTTTTAAAAATCCTCTTCCAAACTACAACAAGGATGGAGCTTCAACCTCAAACGATACACATGGAGCTCGTATCAATCACATCTATAATAACACCATCAATCATATATCAGCTGAAGACAATCAAGTCAATGTCATCACAATCCGAGATCAACGTGATCATGAATCTATCAACGTAACAACAAGAGCTCAAAAATATGTCTTGAAGGGACATACGTCAACAACAAACACTATACCCAAAATTCAATATGATCTAGTTAGCTAACTATGCAAAACTCCTACTCAAATATCTATACTGGAGTTACTGAAACTTTCGCTGAAACACAAAGATATATTGGAACAAGCATTATTAGAAACAAATGTACCTCAAGATCTGGATGCTGACAAATTCCAAGCCATGGTCGCTCATATGACAGGACCTCATAATCTCACTTTTTCGGAGCATGATAATATCTCATTATGTCATCCACATAACACTCCTCTCCATATTGAAGTCATCGTCTATAAACCCTGTGTGAAATGAGTATTGATAGATGGAGGAGCTGGGCTTAATATATGTACCTTAAAACTTATCTGTGCATTAGGCTTCTCAAAGGAGTCTATTGATCCCTGCAAAAAGATTACCATAAAGGCATATGATGAAGAAGAAAGATCCTCTAAAGGAATAGTGGTGTTGCTGATTCAAGTCAGACCAATACAAAAAGATACTATGTGCCAGGTCTTAGACATAGACCTCACCTACAATATCTTATTAGGTTGACCTTGGATACATGAAATGCAAGCAGTACCTTCTACATATCACCAGTGTGTCAAATTCCCCTATAATAGGCAAGAGGTTTCTATATCTATTGATCACAATCCATTTCAACATTGTAATGTAATGGGGGCAGCCTAGGACAGTTTGGTTCTGCATAATAGAGAGAAACAGAATCCTTTAGTATCAGATCTTCAACAAGAGAAGTCTAAATCACTACCTGGAGATTTCAAGTAGAAATTAAAAATCAAAGAACAAGGCATGGGAGGATACTCTTTGGAACCCATGTGTTTGACCAGCTTACCCACATCACCTAGATCTCATGGATTACCTACAACATCAACACATCAAGCAACTCAGCCCATCACCAAGTTTGATGGCACATTCATCCAACTTGGCACTCTAGCACATGAATCTGAGGAAAAGGATATCCTTAGCTAGTTATACAAAGATGTAGAAGAAGAAGACAAAGTAGCTACTATAGAAATAGCTATACCCACACACTTGTATGGAAAAGGCTACTTAATCATGCAACAAATGGGATACAATGGCAAAGGACCTATTGGTAAGCGTCAGGAAGGTGTCACAGAACCATTGGATCCTCCTTCACAATTTAGTAAAGACAAAAAAGGATTGGGCTTTAAAATTACTCTACTACCAAAGAAAATACCACGCAAATATCAAAAACCTCAGTGGAAAGCAAAGAAGAAGTACAAAGAAGAATCCTAGCAAGAAGCACTATTTGAGTCAATAGAGACAATCCATAAGGAATGTGAACATCAAGAAAAGAAGCAACATCAGGAGAAGCCCATCATTCACAAGAAGGCAACATCTCAGCAGTAGCTCATATTCATGAACAAATATCCAACAAAGCAAAATCACCTCAGGGCAACATCATTCCTCCCTGGGAAGAAACAGTCTATGAACAAATGCAAAAAATAGAAGCAAGATCTGACGCAGAATCAGAAAAAGCTAGCAGAATAGTATCAATTATCAAAGATCTATTTTCACCATTCAACATACCTATTTACAATACTGAAAAGATCTGGGATGATAACTCTGAGACTGATTCTAATGTATATGAATGGGGTAGCTGCTCCAATGCTACCGAAAAATGTTACTGAAGATACTAGTTCTATATCCCTTTCTCAAGAAGAACATAGCACATAAATTAGACTACTTGAATTTGGACCACAAAATATCTATGATGCTAAGAAAAGTGAGCAGAAACATTATGAATGAGTCTATACCGAGGATGATACCATCGAAGACCTCGATAGAATCCCGAACTTCTTTAACACCCGAAATAATCACAATGAAACCTCTATCCTGACACTTACCACAGAAGAACTCGATCCACCAAATGATTCCTTACCACTTGTCTTTCCTGACCTCATCGACTGGGATGAACCCAAAGTACATGATATACCAATTTTCCCAAATGATGAATCTATTATTCACTACCTATGTACCATTAATCCGGAAACAGGTTCTACCAGTGAACAAAGTAACGATGTCTGCAACCAAGGGAGTGCCAAGTCTCTCAGTTGCAAAAATAAACCAAATAAAGGATCTGATGCTGAAAACCAGTCAATGGCAGCTCTAGATCACAAAAAAGTAAAAATAAAGGATGCATCTGAGGGTGAAAACTTTTTTAAGGCACCTAGAGATGGGAGACTTGACACTCTTCCAGAGAACTACCATGAGCGATCACCTATATTGATTGAGCCCACTCAATCAATCAACATTGGTACTACAGAAGCAGCCAAAAATATACACCTTGTAGAATCTTTGACAGAAGCAGAAAGATCAGAATTTGCCAAATTTTTTAAAGAAAAGCAAATCAACTTTTCTTGGGCATATGCAGATATGCTTGGGATTGATCCATAATTGATCATGCATCACTTGTCTATGGCTCTAGGAGCTAAACCAGTTAAGCAAAAAATTGCGAAAGATGAATCCACATGTGGCACTCATGGTCAAAGTTGAACTAAATAAACTATTAGATATCAGATTCATCTGACCCATCGACTATGCAGAATGGATTTCCAACATTGTACCGGTTTCAAAACCAGATGGCAGTATCAAAATATGCATAGATTTCAGAGATGTCAACAACGCCTGTCCAAAGGATGACTTTCCTTTGCCCAGTATCGACATAATTGTAGACCTCACAATAGGCCATGCAATGTTATCACTAACAGATGGTTTTTCAGGCTATAATCAAATCAAGATAGCCCTAGAAGATCAAGATAGGACAACATTCACTTGTCCTTGGAGAACATACTATTGGAATGTTATGCCTTTTGGCTTAAAGAATGCAGGGGCAACTTATCAACGAGCAATGACAACAATCTTTCATGATATGATGCATACCTTCATGGAAGACTATGTGGATGATTTACTAGCTAAATCCTTCACCAGAGCGGAACATCTAAGCATCTTAGAAAAGATTTTTGATCGATTAGAGAAATTCCAAGTCAGGCTCAACCCTAAGAAGTGTGTCTTCGGGGTTATATCAGGCAAGTTACTAGGCTACATAGTCTTAGAAAAAGGAATTGAAGTGGATCCAGCAAAGGTACAAGACATCATGGAGATTCCACCACCAAAGAACATCGGCCAACTCAGATCTCTACAAGGACGACTCCAATCAATTAGGTGATTCATCACTCAATTAGCAGATAAAAGCCTACCATTCAATCATTTGTTACATAAAAATATCCCATTCAGATGGGAAGCCAAATGTGCATAATCTTTTTATCAAATCAAATAGTATCTAATGAACCCACTAGTTCTAGTACCACCGATAGCAGGGAAGCCACTCATTCTCTACATTTCCACAACAGATATATCACTAGGGGCACTATTGGCACAAGAAGATCAACAAGGCAAGTTACGAGCAATATACTAAATCAACAAGACTTTGAACGGATATGAGCTCAATTACACATTTATTGAGAAAGCCTATTTAGCTATGGTTTTCACCTCTCAAAAGTTCCGGCACTACATGCTAGCTCACACAATTAAGCTAGTTGCAAAAATTGATCCTCTCAAATATTTACTCAGCAAGGTAGCTCTTATAGGCCAATTGGCTAAATGGGTCATGATTCTCAGTGAATCTGATATCCGCTATATAGAGCGAAGAGCTATCAAGGGACAAATAATTGCAGATCAACTGGCAAAAGCCCCACTACTGAGAAAACAAACCATGGAGATTGAATTTCCAAACAAGGACGTTCTTGCTATCTCTACCAAACAATGGACCCTATACTTTGACGGATCCTACACACAACATGGTTCAGGTGCTGTCATTCTATTCATCAATCTTGAAGGACACACTATACCAAGATCATATAGGCTTATGTTCCCATGCACAAATAATGTGGCTGAATATGAGGCATTGGTTATAGGCATCAAAATGGCCGTAGAATGGAAAATCGCAGAGTTAAAAGTCTACAGAGACTCACAATTAGTCGTCAATCAAATCAACAATGACTATCAGATAAAGGATGACAAGCTGCTACCTTATAAGCGAATGGTGGATGACTTCAAGCAATATTTTGTACACATCACCTTCGAGCAAATACCAAGGTTGAACAACAGAGTAGCTGATGCAATGGCTACTATCGCTTCATTACTACAAATTCGAGAACAATAGAGTCGTTACGAGTTTCTTGTAGAGCAACTGTTCTCCCTAGCCTATGACCACTAGGAATCCCAAGTTATCTACACCTTAATTGGTTCAGGATCCCCCTTATATGGAACGATATATGAGTATCTTAAGAACAATATCCTACCCATTGACTTGTCCCGAAACCAAAAGCGTAATTTTATCTAACAAGCCGCCTGTTATACCCTTACTGCCGATACTTTTTACCGTCAAGGTCTAGATGGTACTCTTCTTCGTTGCCTTGATCGTAATGAATATGACTCCACTTTACACAAGCTTCACGAAGGTATCTGTGGTACACATTCTAGTGGTACTACTCTTGCTAAAAAAGTTCTAAGGATGGGGTACTACTGGCCTAGAATGGAAAAAGATTCTTATCACTTTGCAAAAAAATGTCGTAAATGCCAGATCCATGACAATCTTATACATGCACCAGCATAGGAACTGCGGCCATTCACAACATCGTGGCCTTTTTGTCAGTGGGGACTGGACTTGGTTGGCAAAATTCATCCTTCATCTTCAAATGGACACAAGTTCATTATAACTGCAATGGAATACTTTACCAAATGGATAGAAGAAGTCCCCATGACCACAGTGACTGGGAAACAGATTGCCTCTTTTATCCTTAATTATCTAATTTGTAGATATGGTATTCCCAGTTCCATCATCACTGATAATGGACGACCTTTCAAAAACCAAGATGTTTGAGAATTGTGTGAAAAATTCAAAATCCAACATCGTTTCTCTACACCATACTACCCACAGGGGAATGGTCAGGCAGAAGCATCCAACAAGACAATATTGAAAATCCTAAAGAAAACAGTGAATGATGTAGGCAAAGATTGGCATGTGCAACTCAATCCAACACTTTGGGCATACAGAACTAGCATTTGCGCACCTACATGAGCTACACCATACTCATTAGTATATGGATCAGAAGCTATTTTACCCCTAGAGGTAGAAATTCCATCTCTCAGAGTCTCTTTGAAAGGCTTAATCCCAGATGAAGAGTATTGAGTTAACCGACTGCAAGAGCTCGAGCTTCTAGATGAAAGAGGTCAATGTGCCTACACTCATCTCAAAGCATATCAGCAATGTATGTGCAGGAGCTACAACCACAAGGTCATTCCCATAATTTTTAAATTTGGTGACCTAGTACTCAAGGAAAATCCTAGAAATCAACAAGACCAGGAAAAGAAAGGGAAATTTGAACCTAACTGGTTAGGTCCCTATGTCATCATATCAGTCTATGGATCAGGTGCTTATCAGCTAACAACTTTAGAAGGAGATGTGCTCGACGAACCAACTAACAACATCCATCTGAAGAAATAGTACACTTGAGTAATCTAATGCACGAAAAAAGTCAAAAAAATAAAAAAATCAAGAAAAAACAAATAAAAAGGTACAATAAAAGCAAATGGTGAAAACCTGGTAACATGCGCTATTGTGAAAGAATAGCTCCTCTATCTATATCCATATCCTTATCTCCACAATAAAGCACTATCGACCATCACCCGACATTTTATCACAAATATCCATTCAGGACATACTTAGCGTAGTCACTATCCCGATTTATCCATTTAGCCTTTCACCACATCTCACCATGGCTTAGTAATCACTGTACATACCCGCATCAAGAGGTACACTTAGCTAGGGGCAATAACCATCTAAAACTTGCAACATGTTCAAAATGTCACAACTACTTGCAAAACTCATAACATCATATCCAACAACCAAAGGCTCACGCAAATCACAAAGAAAAAACATTGATCAATCAAACAAGGAATCACAAAAGAAATACGATGGATGACTTTTCTGAAGTAACAAATGTTTGCATATTGCATAAAGTTTTGACTATTCTTGCATTTAAAACTTTATGAACTATTGGATTCTCTATATTTTCTCCACAATGCTTCTAAGCTAGAGAAACATCGGGAAACTCCAATATCTTTTTAGTCTTCTTTCTGTGAGGCGATCACTTGTATTGTACGAAGACTTGTCTCGAGATGTGATTCCACGATTATCACTGAAGACATGATTCCACTTTACGCATACAAATGGTTAAATCTTGTCTGTTTATACGCAATCTGCACTCAGGTCGTCCTGGTTCAAATATACCTTGACGCTTGTGCTATCTTGCAAAATTAAACATCATGTAAATTTTTCTTAGGTCATCATGGTTCAATTATACCATTATGCTTGTATAAATTTTCAACATATCCCAAGATCAATCAAATCTCAATGATGATATATATATCGAAAGCAAATAACATGTGGCTATATCGGGATGACAAATACAGAATGAGGATGCTCAAAAATAATTAGTTGCATATCATTTTACAATTAGTTGCATATCATTTTACAATAAGTTACATTTCACGATACATCTCACAACATATCATATCAAACATCTCATTTTCAAGATACATCTCACAACATATCATATCATACATCTCATTTTCAAGATACATCTCATAACATCATGCATTCACATCACATACATCTATCTAAAGCATTGCATCATCATAGAATAAGCACAAGCATATAAAAAGCATAAATCCATAACACATCACATGATCAAAGAAAATGGTGTCATATATATAATATCTCAACAAATGATCAAAGTGTACAAAATATGTCATGTCTGTGCCCACCACAACAAAAGTGCTAAAAATACAATAGAGACAATGTCTCTCAAGAGTGACTATCTCCTAAAGGTGACGGTCTCACCGCAGATGTCCCAGCCTTTGGATATCCAGGTGGATCCTATCTATGAGGCCCCATCATGCCTCTGCTCTCTGGCCGCTAACCATTCTCTTGAGATCGACTTGATCTTGACTGCGTAAAACTTTGCATTCAGTGCTCCCTGGGCACCGCATCCTCATAATGGCATTGGTAGTACTCCACCTCCTTAGCTCTCAAAGCCAGCTCTCTCAAGGTGTCTCTCATTGGACCACCTGCTGCCACTCTCTGCAAGCTCCCTGCCAGCTCCTCAGCTCGACCTAACCACTCCAGAATAGTATCCCGCTCTGTGGTCAGCTGTGTAATCTGACACTACTGTGCCAATAACTGTGTCTGTAGCTGCTGCACTATCACTTGTAGGGTCCTAATCTGAGCATCCTCTTGATGCGTCAGAACTCGGACCTGAAGGGGTACCTGGGAAGATGCACTCCATGTCCTTTACCCTATCCTCAGTACTGGTGGAGGTACCACATCAGTCCTCCTCCTCTGAGTTGGTCGTCTCAGCTCATCAGTCCCTTCCACCGCTGCTATCACCTCTCCTACTCTCCCCTCATCCCCTGCTCCAATCACCAAACCTCCTTTCCCTCTATCCATCATAGCTTGTCGAACTGCTCTCTCCACCCCAACCCCTCTATCACCACCATCTCTACCTCTGTCTCCTCTCCTCCCTCGATCTCCTCTCCCTCGTCATCCTCCTCCACCTCCTCCATCATCTCCCTCATCCCCATCTCCACCTCCCTCATCCTCATCATCCTTGAAAGCGAGCCGCATCTCTGCTAGATCTGATATCCTCGCCATAGCACGAGCTCCAAACAATTGGGCAAACTCATCCGTCATACCAGCATCTAGTATCTCAGGGGCGTAGTCCCATATCTGGCCCGCTAACTACACAAACTCCTCTATGGATGCCACACTGTCAATAGTTGGACCCCAATCCGATATATCCTACCTCCAACGTACATACAAACAGGTCCCCTATGGTATCCCCTGCTGCCGACCATACTACCGCAAAACTCTAGTAACCAAAAATCTCTCGATCACAAATGGGGTCTGCCTTATCAAATATCGGGTCATGAAGACATATGGCATCTCTAGCCCATCCTTAGCCCAAACCTTGCAACCTGTATACGACCACCAGACGACCGTATCAATATCATCTAATACCCTCCTCCAATACTCAAGTTTTCCCAGCTTCTGTTGGACAACTAACCCCCTGTATCCATATGCGTATGCACACCCAACAGGCCTATCTCTATCCACCAGTGGCCTAGTTGTGGGAATGTGCTCCCAATACCATACCTGTAGAAGTGTCACGCCAGTTGACAAACTGTCGTAACCCAGGTATACTACCTCATGCAAGTCCCTGTACAAGTGGGCTAGCATAGCTGATCCCCATGCGAACTTGCAACCTTGTGTCACCATCTCCTCTAGCACCAATCCCCATCCTACAGATAGTCCCTTCGACCTACGGTCAGGACATAGGAAACCACCTATAAAGCCTACCATTACTGATGGAAGAGGTGCATAGTCTAGATCCAAAAACTCCTGCCAAGGGATCTCATATCCACAAATTGTATCATCATGAAATATCTGATGAAGTGCCTCTGTCTCACCCTCCTTTGGCTGCTCATAAGGTAGTAGTGCACCTACTATAGGTATACACAAGATCTCATAGCAATCCTTTGGGGTCACCATAATCTCCCCTGTGGCAAAGTGGAAGGTATTCATGTCACTATGCCATCTCTCTGCCAGCGCTGTAAGTAAACCCCAGTTCATAGTAAACCAAGGCATATCTAGAAGGGAAGACAGGTCGCATCTATCAATAATGTCTAGATCAGCCTGTGACAACCATGGTATCAATGCCCATGGTCTAGGGAACCGCTCACGTGACTGAACCACTCCCAATCACTCCTATTGAAAAGCAAAACAAGTCCAATATCAGTTTCCTAATCAAAAGATAGATATCAAAATCAAAATCACATCAAAAACTTGAAAACTTTGAAAATCTAAATCAAGTTCTACATCATATTCATCCATATCAACTTGTAACACAACTCAAGTTTTCAAAAATCATATCAAAATTGTAACACAACTCAAGTTTCCACATCACATCAACTTGTAACACAACTCAAGTTTCCAACCCATATCAACTTGTCAAAAAAATCAAGTTCCACAATCATATCAGTTTGTAACACAATTCAAGCTCCACATATATCAACTTGAAACAATGCAAATCAAATCAAGTTCATATCAATTCCACACTAATATCTATAAATAACTTGAAAAATCGCAAATCAAACCAAGTTATATCAGCACTCATATTGGACAACCTGTCAAAACCATGACAACAGGCAAAAAATGAACAATTTACACCTATCCCAACAAAACTGAACTTATCCTATAAATTTTCCTCATTCACAAATCATCCTATCTCAGAAAACCTACCCCATGCGCTAACTAAATTTGGCTATGTGCTAAAATCCTACTCATGCGCTAACCTATTTTCTCCACGCGCTAGATGGACTCTATGCTCTATCTCTTTCTTCCCATGTGCCATCTAATCTACCCTAAGCGCTAAACCTACCTCATACGCTAACCTAGCCCATGTCTGCGCTACCTATCTAACCCTATGCACTAGGTTAGACCTACGCACTACTTACCCCTACCCATGTGACCCCTTATGCACCCAATGCGCTAGGTTTACCTGATGCGCTACCCGTTTAACCCTCTGCGCTACCCTGTGTCCCTAATGCGCTAATCTATGGCTATGAGCTAACCTAGCAAATCTATGTGCTGCCCTACGTTTTCAGCCGCTACACAAAATCTAAAACCCTATGCACTACAAATTTTTTTGTATGTGCTAACCGACGACCCCTATGCGCTAAAATGAGAAAACCGCATGCTAAAATTCAAAACATGACCTAAAATGACAAAATCAAAAATCAAAAAGGGGTCAAACAGGTTGACTTACTGGTGGTCCATACACGGCAGGCCTCTGATACCTCCGAACGCGCTCAAATCGATGCGTAGAATACGGAATAGGCATTTTGTCTTCTCTCCAAAAGTCTCTCTCTCCAAGGTCAACAAGCATAAATGAGACAAAACAATGCACTTTTCCCCTTTTATAGGGTAAAACAAAATTAGGGTTAGGGAGTTGAGCATGTAATTTGCTCATGGTCTTCCTCGTGCCCTCACACACATCAAATATCGGGAGATGAATCAATTTTAGCATTCCACATAGCCAAAATTTTACAATGCAAACACAATTATCAAATCAAATCAAATTTTCCAAATTTTGATTCATCTCCCGAGGGGCATTATCAAACATCATTCATCAAATCTGAGACATCACGCATCAAATGTGGGGCATGACATGAAAATCTAAAAACAACACTGATCATAATCAAATTTTAGTGACACATCATTTTCTTTGAATTAACATGTGCACACACGTCAATTCAAAGAGGGGCAAAACGTAGACGTATAAAAATGACTATATTCTTAAATGAATATTTTATGTTCATTTCTCTATTTAATTAAATCTAATTTAATTAAATTATCCACATTCCTCTATTTTATTAAGTAAATTACTCAATTTATTTTATTAAAATTCAATTAACCCCTTTTAGGTCATTTAATTGAACAAATCATTTTATTTAATTAAATCTATTCTTCTAAACCTTTTAATTAAATTTACATTTAATTAAATAGGGAATCCCAATTAAATAAATCTAATTTATTTAAAAACCTCCACTTGCAACCAAATTAAAATAAAACAATTTATTTTAATTAATCCTATTATCTCTCCATCCACTTGCATTTTCCTACATCTCCCAATTGCCTCCTAAACCCTATTCCTAACCCTATTCTAGATTCTTCTAATTACTTCTAAATTAGCCTAACCCATCTCCTAAATATTGTCACATCCCTAAGCAAGGGGAAGTCACTTCTCAAACCCTCAAAGTCTTTGATAACCATTAAAGGCTTCAAGTCTCCAACAACTTTCTCTTCCAAATCATTAATGGTTAACTCAACCCTCCAGCATGATTAAAGACTTTCTTTAAACTCAACCTCCATGTAACCCAAGGGTCTCATCAAGCATTTATTGCTTTGACCATGGTTAGTCCTTAATCCTTTGCACAAGAGTTTATCCTTTGGGTAAAACCTTTATCCATTGGATAACCCTAACCTAACCTTAACCTAACCTTAACCCTTACCCCTTAAGGTAACCATGAGGTCTTCTCAAGCATTTAATGCTTCCTACCTCTCTTCTCAACCCAACCTTATGTTGACAATTGTCACCATTTCATTGGTGCAAATTGCAAACATGGATTCCTAACTTTCAAACTCAACCCTTGATTAAATCTTCCAATCTTGGCCATCCATTGCCCTATTTTTGCTATAAATAGAGCTCTCATTCCTCCATTTTGAGATCATCCAAGTCTTTAGCATCATACTTATACTCAAATCCATCTAAGCTTTAATATCTCATTTATGCTCACCATTTAGCCTCTCTTTTAAAAATGAATTAATCTAAATATGCATGTTTAGAGTATTTTCTTTATCATTTAGCTTAATCATAGACTAATATATCATGCTAGGATAGTCTTGCTACTAATCTTATCATCTTATAATCTAGTTTATTGCATTTGTAATATCATGCATAGCTTAGGATGCATTTCATAATAAAATCAATCAAAACATCCCTCGTTCTTGCATTTGTCATCCCTAAACCACTTTGCTCAGTGATCTGAGAGCAAAGACATTGGTTTGAAGGACCTTGTGAGATAGAGAACCATGGAACCAACCTTGGGAAGCTGAGTCATCCTACGTGATTCCATAGCTTGCACCAAGAAGTCCTGTGGATGTGTGAGCAAGGCTCCTTCGGGTTCATTTTTCACATTTTAAGTTCTATTGACCCACTTTTCCCTCACATAATAAGATTGGACATTTTCAAGTCCTAATGGTGACAATGAGCAGAAGCGTGAGAAGTTCAATAAGTACAAAGGAAAAGGCAAAAGGGTATGTGAAGGATCATGGTGTGCCAAAATAGGCCCTTAAGTGGCAATGAAATTTTAGAAAATCAGAGTTATGCAACTTGATATGAAAATTTGAATAAGTTGTGAACATTATTTTTAAAATATGTAAGAAGAGAATCTATAGAAAATTGAATATAGTTTCTAAGCCGCTAGTTGTTTTTAAAAAAAAAAAAATGCTATTTGATGAAAATTTCAAATTTCAATGCAGTGGTACTAAAATTTCAGGAAAAAGATAAGTAGGCGTATGTTTGACCACTCTAATCATAATCAAATCATAATATTTTTTTATAATATTTATAATATAAGTATTAGAATCATGTCCGGATGTGACACATATTTTTCTATAATTTTTTATAAAGTAAATAATTATTTATGAATTTTTCACTACAAATTTTCAGAAATTCAAAAACTTCTACGTCTGACCACCTTAACTTGGTCGAAACCTTATGAATTTTTATTTTTTTCCCTATATTAGATGAAGCATAGGATGTGACGCATGTTTCGGATTCAAAAAATCTTATACCATTTGAAAGTTGAGTGTTTTTCAATTAGTCTATCAATCACGACTTTTGTCAGAATTCAATTAGAAAATAAATAATAATTTTTTATTGAAGTTGAAATAAGAAAGCCTTATATTGTTGGAAATATAAGAACGTCCTTAAAAAACTCTTTTCATTTTATCAATTTTGGCTATAAAAAAAGTTGCTAGCCACCAGTGTAAAGTCTGGAAAATTAAGGAATACTGAAAAACACATTTTTTCAGTTGACTTTCCAGGCTTGTCACTTCCAAGCCAAATCCCAAAGCATTCCTCAGCCAAAATTTCAAATTTGAAATTTGTACAACAAAAAACAGATATCCGGTACAATCGGATATCCGATTTTAATAAGTAAATTGAATAACTAATTTTGCACATAATTAATATATTGTTTATTAATATATAATATATTAATTTATAAATAAATTAGTATATGATATTAGGGAGAGGGAGAGGGGGGAGTGGGGGAGAGAGAGAGAGAGAGGGGGGAGAGAGAGAGAGAGATAAAGAGATTAGGGGAGAGAGAGAGATTAGGAGAGAGAGAGGGGGGAGGGAGAGAGAGAGATTAGGGGAGAGGGGGAGGGAGAGAGAGAGAGGGAGGGGGAAGGGAGAGAGAGATAGAGAGAGGGAGGGGGAAAGGGTCATATTGTGTCCTATGACCCATTAGGACACCATATGACCCCTTAGGTGTCAATTTTTTGTAAACAATATTGGCTTTACCTTTTATATTATAATAATGGTTCATCTTGCCACCTTATGACACACTATGAACCCTTATGACACCATATGGTGTCGTTAGAGGTTATATGGTGTCCTAAGGGGTCATGGGATACCATATGACCCCTAAGGACAACATATGACCCCTTATGACACCATATTGGGTCGTTATGAGTCCTATAGTGTCCTAAGGGGTCATCTTGTGTCATATGACCCCTTTAAGACACCATATGACCCCTTAGGACACAATATGACCCTTTACGACTCTATACAGTGTCTTTATGGATCATATGACCCCTTATGACACCATATGGTGTCTTTAGGGGTCATATGGTGTCCTAAGGGGTCATGGGACACCATATGACCCCTTATGACACCATATTGGATCATTATGGGTCCTATGGTGTCCTAATGGGTCATATTGTGCCCTACGACCCCTTAGGACACCATATAACCACTCAAGACACTAAATTATGTCGTTATGGGTCATATTGTGTCATATGACTTCTTTAAGACACCATATGACCCCTTAGGACACAATATGACCCTCTACGACTCTATATGGTTTCATTATGGGTCATATGACCCCTTATGACACCATATGGTGTCATTAGGGGTCCTATGGTTTTCTAAGGGGTCATATTGTGTCCTACGACCCCTTAGGACACCATATAACCCCTTAAGACACCAAATTGTGTCATTATGGGTCATATTGTGTCCTAAGGGGTCATATTGTGTCATATGACCCCTTTAAGACACCATATGGCCCCTTAGGACATAATATGACCCTTTACAACTCTATACGGTGTTCTTATGGGTCATATGACCCCCTATGACACCATATGGTGTTGATAGGGGTCTTATGGTGTCCTAAGGGGTCATATTGTGTCCTACGACCCCTTAGGACACTATATAACCCCTTAAGACACCAAATTGTGTCATTATGGGTCATATTGTGTCCTAAGGGCTCATATTGTGTAATATGACCCCTTTAAGACACCATATGACCCCTTAGGACACAATATGACCCTTTACGACTCTATATGGTGTTGTTATGGGTCATATGACCGCTTATGACCCCTTATGACACCATATGGTGTCGTTAGGGGTCCTATGGTCTCCTAAGGGGTCATATTGTGTCCTACGACCCCTTAGGACACCATATAACCCCTTAAGACACCAAATTATTTCGTTATGGGTCATATTGTGCCCTAATGGGTCATATTGAAGACACCATATGACCCCTTAGGACACAATATGACCCTTTACGACTCTATACAGTGTTGTTATGGGTCATATGACCCCTTATGACACCATATGGTGTCCTAAGGGGTCATGGGACACCATATGACCCCTAAGAACAACATATGACCCCTTATGACATCATATTGGGTTGTTATGGGTCCTATGGTGTCCTAAGGGGTCATATTGTGTCCTACAACCTCTTAGGACACCAGATAGCCCCTTAAAACACTAAATTGTGTCATTATGGGCTATATTGTGTCCTAAGGGGTCATATTGTGTCATATGACCCCTTTAAGACACCATATGACCCCTTAGGACACAATATAACCCTTTACAACTCTATATGGTGTTGTTATGGGTCGTATGACCCCTTATGACACCATATGGTGTCTTTATTGGTCCTATGGTGTCCTAAGGGGTCATATTGTGTCTTACCATCCCTTAGGACACCATATAACCCCTTAAGACACCAAATTGTTTTGTTATGGGTTATATTGTGTCCTAAGGGGTCATATTGTGTCATATGACCCCTTTAAGATACCATATGACCCCTTAGGACATAATATGACCCTTTACAACTCTATACGATGTCATTATGGGTCATATGACACCATATGGTGTCGTTACAGGTCATATGGTGTCCTAAGGGATCATGGGACACCATATGACCCCTAAGGACAACATACGACCCCTTATGACACCATATTGGGTCGTTATGGGTCCTATGGTGTCCTAAGGGGTCATATTGTGTCCTACGACCCCTTAGGACACCATATAACCCCTTAAGACACCAAATTGTGTCATTATGGGTCATATTGTGTCATATGAACCCTTTAGGACACCATATGATCCCTTATGACACAATATGACCCATAACGACATAATCAAGTGTCATTATGGGTCTTATGGTGTCCTACGGGGTCATATTATGTCCTACGACCCCTTAGGATGCCATAATCTCTCTCTCTCTCTCTCTCTCTCTCCCCCCCTTTCCCATACTCTTTCTCTCTCTCTCTCTCTCTCTCTCTCCCTCCCCCTCTATCCTCCCCCCTCTCTCCCCTAATCTCTCTCTCTCTCCCCCGACCCCCTCCCCTAATCTTTGTCTTTGTCTGTCTGTCTCCCCCTCTCTCCTCTAATCTCTCTCTCTCCCCCTCTCCCCTAATCTTTCTCTCTCTCTCTCCCCCTACCCCCTCCCCCCCTCTCCCCTAATCTTTATCTCTCTCTCTCTCCCTACCCCCTCCCCCTCTCCCTTAATCTCTCTCTCTACCCCTCTCTCTCTCTCTAAAATATGAGTACTGAAATCAGATATTTGATTTCTGCCACTACCATTAATGTGGCAACAATAAGAAAAAAGGCAGCAATGGTAATAATTTTTGGGACCACAAATTTATACATTAAAATCAGCTATCCGATATAATCCGATATCCGATTTTATCAGATATCTAATTTTTGTAAATAAAAAAGAGCCTTGTGGGCCATTTTGTGGATTCCAATGGCCCACATTCTTCACATTATGTTTTAAGCCAAAAATCACAAGTTTTCAGATAGGTTGAGACAAATTTGTGCTTTTGAGAGATTCTTAAAGTAAAATCTTACATTGTCAATCATTTAGGAGCAACTTTGTGGAGGTAAATGGGGAGTAGTAGTCGTCGGAAGTCTAAACGCAAAAGAAAACTTTCAAATGACCAAATTGAAGTGTATAGAGAAAGAGATAGAGAATTTCATAAGAGGAGAAGACAAGGTATGTTAAATATTGCTAATGTTACTTCAAGTGAAGAGGAAATTGAATTTGAAAATGTTGAACAAGTTATTGAAAATGAAAATGTAGATTTTTAAGGAAAATTTTGGACATGTTGAAAATTTGGAAAGTGATAATGAAAATGCTCAACATGAAGTGAGAATGGAAAGTGAAAATTTGGGAGTTGACAATGAAGGCATCCATAATTTTGGTGTAAATATGAAATTTTTTGACATTGGAGGTGAAAATGTAGAAAAGTTTGACATAAGAGGTGAACATGTGGAAAGTTTTGACATTGGAGGTGAAAATGTGGAAAACTTTAACATTGAAGGTGGAATTGCTCAACCAAGTGAACAATATGTAACACCTAATTACTTCAAAAATGAAGACCATCTCATGGATGAAAGACAAATTCCAAATCCAAGACCTTCAAGAACCCTAAAATGGTTACTTGAAATTGATGAGAAACTTATTGTGAATCTTGAAGGCAAGAGATCAACAAGAGCCATTCGATTTTCGGCTACACAACTTTTCGACCAAAATTTTAGCAATAAGACATTGACTGAGCAATGCCAACTTTTTGTTCAATTGCTAAAGATGATAAAGATGAGACCATTGCTAAACAAATTGAAGATTCGTATGAACAAGAAGATGGAGAGAAATTCTATTATTGCCAAAAATCTATTTGATGCTCTCAATTCTATTGGAAAGAATACCAAGGAAAGAGATAAGAGAGTCACTCGAAGAGTGATTAGAACCTCCTTAGTAAGCCATCACTTGAGGAAGGTTCATCAAATAAGGAAAACTTGTGTTGATTCGAACATGATACATGGGCTTTTGGTGGGAGGCTTCCATGTGTTGATAGAAAGTTGACTGACAATGTGAAGGAGGAAATTCAACAATTTTGGCACTCTAATTCTAGAGTATTACCCAATGTAAAGGGCATTTTGAAATTAAGAATTGGAAATCGAGACCGCACACCGCATCTCAAACATTTCTTGGAATCAAGCCAAACAATGTTGTACAAAAAAAATTGTGAAGTACATCCAACTTTGCAAATATCACAAATGGCCTTTGAGTCTTTGAAGCCATTTTATTGTGTACCTCTTAAGATTCGTAATACTTGTTGCAAGTACCATGTGGATTTTTCAATGTACCATGAATTTTTATGCCATATTCATTCTACGATGCATACTAATGAGATGTTGTAGGAGTGTGGTGCAATGCTATTTTTGAGATCATCAAGAGACTTGCAAGATCTATTTTTATGCCCTAGAGATGATGGTTGTTATTTCTATAGAAATTATTGTTTGAATGAGAAGTTATCACAATGTGGTGAGTTGTAAAAGTTTGTTTCATGTTTTCATGAGGGCAGCGAACATGAGTTTGAAAAGAATAATGTTGAGAAAAAAATATGAGATAGTGAAATATACTTTGAAGAGTGGAGGTGAAGGCTCTAGATGGGAATTAGTCTCAAGAGAAGAGAGTGTTGCTGATTTTATTTTGGATTTTAAGGAAAATCTTTTCTACAAGTATGCAAGGCACACCCATAGGTCTCAGTGGTTGGATCAATAGTTTATGATGTGTAAGAATTCTTTCCTGATTGGCACTATCGCATCAGTGGTTGGTTTTGTAGAGAATTATACATTGCAACCATAGAATGAGGTACAATCTCAATACTATAATTCAATCCAGATTGTTATTTTTGTTCACATTACATATAGACATGCTCCTAATAGTACAAAAGAGGGCAGGAAGATAATCAAGGAGTATCATTTTTATATGAGTGATGATAGATCACACTCCTCTGAATATGTGCAACATTCTTTTGAGAATTTTTTTGAGTTCTTGCATGAGAAAGATAGTGTAATTGATCAACATATCATATGGTCAGATAACTATATGGGTCAATTCAAGAATGCTCATATGTTTTATTGGTTGAGTAGAATGCATGTAGAGAGGCATATACCTCATATTTGGTATCTTTTTGAGGTAGGGCATGGGAAGGGGGAGCATGATGGAGCAGGTGCATGTTTGAAGAGAGCTCTAGTTAAGGATCAATTGAGGATTTTAGGTGCAAATTTCTCTAATGCACATTCTATTGTTGATTGGTGTAGTTCAACATTGTCACATGGAGGTACTCTTGATTTAGCAGTGACCAGATTCTTTTGGTTGGTTGAGGAGGGCACAGTGGGATACAGATTGGATTGTCAAACAATTAAAGATTCTTCAAATATGCATTCATTTCTCAGCTCAGATGCAAGTACATGGACCATTTGGACATGAGCATTGGCTTGTTTTTGTCAGAGTTGTGTCTGGTGTGATTGGGATCAGTGCAAGTCAAGTGAGTGGGTTGATACGTGGGTTCCCCAATATCTAGCTCCTTTATCTCAAACAATATCCTTGTCAAACGATGACATGGAAAGTTCACTTGAGTATGACCGTCTATCAGATCTTATACAACCAAGACATATTTTTGCAGTTGTTGCACCACAAGGGAATGAAGAGAGATCAAAATATTGGTTGGCAGAATGTGTACAGGGAAAACAGAAGCTAACACAACCAGTGACAAATGATGATGGGTTCACATATCCTACAAGTTTAGTTATTGTTGTGGGAACTTGGTTGTGAACATACATTATTAGAAAGAATGACATACCTGCATTTGAAGACTATGAGAGACACAAAACCATTCTCATGTATTCACACCTTATTATAGCTACAAATGTCAAGTTGTTGAAGCATCAAGCAAAATTGAAGACCAAAGACCTATGGATAGTGACTACTACTAATCATGAAGCAATACTGGATACTCTTAATCAAAGAGATGACCCTTCAGGCATACTTGAGTATAGGTCTTTAATGGTGCCTTATTTTTTTTATCATGCATTTCATTTCAAATAATTATCATTAAACCTTAATGTTCAATTTTGTTACATGTATATTAAGGATGTTTTCAAAATGCAGGTCTATTGATGAACATTTTTTTTTGGCAACACGGTTTTTGCATGCACATAGCGGGTACACTCAATATAATTCGAAGGGACATATTTTTGCAACACGTCTTATTATCATGCATTTGATGAGCTTTACAATTTTTGTTATTAGACAACACTATTTGACAATTTTTGATGATATAATTATCGTAAAACCTTTATGCTCATGCAGGTCTTTTTGATGATATACAACACTATCGCATTATGATTTTTGCATCAACATAGTGGGTTCTCTTGATATAATTCGAAGGGACGTATGTTTTGTGGTATATAATCCCATCTTTTCATTTATTATCATGCATTTCAGTTCAAGTGAATATCATAAATCCTTTATGTTCATACATGCATTTTATGTGTAGACTAACAATTCTTAAAAATACAGGTTCATGCTAGATCATTCGGCATTGACTAGTTTACTCTTGGTGGTGGTACATATTCCTTTGTGCATTAATGAGATTAAATTTTGTGCATAAACACTAAGTCAAGTGAATGTATTGCCATTTAGAAATGACAATATCTACCATCGTCTTCAACCATGTAGAGAAATGCAGTGAGAAGGGCTTTAGTCAACATGCGTCTTTCTTCATAGTTATGCTTGTAGACTTTCCAGAGAAACTGGTAAGTTTCATAATTATACAATCTTGTACGTCTTAAAAATGTTTCAAATTATCTATTTATAATTTGACAAAATAATTTGTATTAAGTGTTATAATTGTTTCTTGTAGCACATTCATTCCGCATAAAAAGGTTGCTTATTTTGGTCTTCATTTATATGCAAGCATTGTTGTATGTAAACTTTTCTCTTAGGACATGAGGATGTCTAATGTAGATGAAGTGGGATGTTGTATTTGTATATGGATGTGAATTGATGTAACTTTGTTATGATGATATACGATGTCCATGAGCAAACTGGTTTAGTTATATTGATGATATACAATGTATCTGTACATGAGTACATTGGTGTAGATGTATTGATAATGATGAAAAATCATGTTTTCATATTCGTTCATGGATGTCACATGCAAGTGTAATGGTAATTATGTGTATAGAATACATGGAAATATTGATGATCATTATATGTCTATAATGTAATGCTTGTTTATCTATATTTTTTCATTGAATGAGACTGACGAATTTTTCGCAAACTGATAAAATGTTGCCCTAATAAAACCGTAAGGAAACTTGAAAAACCAAGATAAGCTTTTGTAGGGACCCCTCTTTTGGCCCCGTAGGTTCAAATGGATCATTCATAGGTGCCATAGATTCCGAGTTAGGGCCCATCAAAGTTTGACAATTTTTAGCACTTAAGGTGCTGAAGGGACGATGTCAATAGGGTATGACCCCGAGCATTCGACCAAGTGGGGGGGGAAATAGGAGCATGCATAGGGTAATAATTCCTAATTGGACAAGTCAAAACTGACGATTCATTATCATGACGAGTAGAACAAGAAATTGGCCACGCGACAACATTCGATTGAATGAGACTGATAGATTTTTCACCAACTAAAAAAATGCTGCCCTAATAAAACCATAGGGAAAATTGAAAAACTGAGATAGGATTTTGTAGGGACCCCTCTCATTGCCCCATAGGTTCAAATGGATCATTTATAGGTGCCACAGATTCCGAGTTAGGGCCTATCAAAGTTTGAAATTTTTTAGCACTTAGGGTGCTCAAGGGACGACGTCGGTAGGGTATGACCCCGAGCGTTCAACTAAGTGGGGGGGAAAATAGGAGCATGCATAGGGTAATAATACCTAACTAGATATTTCAGAATTGATGGTTCATTATCACTACGAGCAAAACAATAAATTGACCATGCGACAACATTCGATTGAATGAGACTGACAAATTTTTTTGCCAACTAAAAAAATGTTGCCCTACTAAAACCATAGGGAAAATTGAAAAAATGAGATAGGATTTTGTAAGGACCCCTCTCATGGCCCCGTAAGTTCAAACAGATCATTCGTAGGTGCCACAGATTCTGAGTTAGGGCCCATCAAAGTTTGATAATTTTTAGCACTTAGGATGCTCAAGGGACGACGTCGGTAGGGTATGACCCCGAGCGTTCAACCAAGTGGGGGGGGGGAAATAAGACAATGCATAGGGTAATAATGCCTAACTGGACATGTCAGAACTAATGGTTCATTATCATGATGAGTAGAATGAGAAATTGGCCATGTGACAACATTCAATTGAATGAGACTGATGATTTTTTCAACAATTGAAACAATGTTGCCCTAATAAAACCGTAGGGAAAATTGAAAAACCAAGATAGGATTTTGTAGGGACCCCTCTCATGGCCCTATAGGTTCAAATGGATCATTCTTAGGTGACACGGATTCTGAGATAGGGCCCATCAAAGTTTGATAATTTTTAGCACTTAGGGTGCTCAAGGGACGATGCTAATAGGGTATGACCTTGAACATTCGAATGAGTGGGGGGTGGGGGGGGGCAATAGGAGTATGAATAGGGTAATAATTCCTAACTAGACATGTCAAAACCAATGGTTCGTTATCACGACGAGTAGAATGAGAAATTGGCCACGCGACAACATTCGATTGAATGAGACTGACAGTTTTTTTGCCAACTGAAAACATGCTGCCCTAATAAAACCGTAGGGAAACTTGAAAAACTGAGATAAGCTTCTATAGGGACCCCTCTTATGGCCTACTATGTTCAAATAGATCATTCGCAGGTGCCATGGATTCTGAGTTAGGGTCCGTCAAAGTTTGATAGTTTTCAACACTTAGGGTGCTCAAGGGACGACGCTGGTAGGGTATGACCCCGAGCGTTCGATCGATTTGGGGGGGGGGGATAGGAGCATACATAGGATAATAATGCCTAACTAGACATGTTAGAACTGATGGTTCATTATTACGAAGAGCAGAATGAGAAATTGGCCACACGACAACATTCGATTGAATGAGACTGACAATTTTTTTGCCAACTGAAAAAATGATGCCCTAATAAAATCGTAGGGAAAATTGAAAAATTGAGATAGGCTTTCATAGGGACCCCTCTTGTGGCCCCGTAGGTTCAAACAAATCATTCACAGGTGCCACAGATTCTGAGTTAGGGCCCGTCAAAGTTTGACAATTTTTAGCACTTAGGGTGCTCAAGGGACGACGCCGGTAGGGTATGACCCCGAGCGTTCAACCGAGTGGGTGGGGGGGAATAGGAGCATGCATAGGGTAATAATGCCTAACTGGACATGTCAAAATTGATGGTCCATTATCATGACGAGCAAAACAAGAAATTGGCCACGCGACAACATTCGATTGAATGAGACTGACGATATTTTTGCCAACTGAAAAATGTTACCCTAATAAAACTATAGGGAAACTTGAAAAATAGAGATAAGAGTTTTTAGGGACCCCTCTCGTGGCCCCATAGGTTCAAACAGATTGTTCACAGGTGCCACGAATTTTGAGTTAGGGCTTGTCAAAGTTTGAGAATTTTTAGCACTTAGGGTGCTCAAGGGACGATGTCAGTAGTGTATGACCCTGAGCATTCAACCGAGTGGTGGGGGGAAATAGGAGCATGCATAGGGTAATAATGAATTGTATTGTTCATTAAATTAATTTTATTGTATTGTTCATTAAATGAATTGTGTTGTATTGTTCGTTAAATGAGTTGTATTGTTCTTTAAATGAATTGTATTGTATTGTTCAGTAAATGAATTGTATTGTTCATTATACAAACAACACTTACGATGAAATAAAATGAATTGTATTATTCATTAAATAACCATTATTAACCATTATTAATTAGTGGATTGAAGATTAAAGTTTTCCATGATAACACCATGCACACATGAGCAACAATTTATATGATCAAATATCAACTTCTATGTTTATGAAAATGTCAAATGATTACAAGTGTATGTCCATACACAAATATGGCATAAATGCCAGCTTAAACAAAATGTATGTCTATATATGTGAATGTATGTCCATATACAAAAAATACATGCCAACTAGACATGTAAGCATCCCAAAACTATCTATAACATCCCAAGCTACTGATGGATCATCAAAATCGATCCTCTTTGCCGCACTACTCAGCTCTGAAGGATCCTGCGCAAGAAAAAACAAACCACGATTAAGATTAGTTATATTATATAACTCACATTCAAAAAGTTAACATAAAAATTAACTATTCTTTCTTACCTCATCTCCATGTTTTCTCTTTGGCTTTGAAGGACTCTTGATGTATGTCTTTGGTAGAGGAGGTATGTTTTCAATATTTTTATACACAACCTACATATCTTCACAAACATGACATTGATACAAGTTAGCATATAATTGTCATTAATAATAACAAATTATATCTAATAAACACAAAATAAAATAAACACACATGTACTTGAGGCATCTCTTCTTCTTCTTCTTCTTCTTCTTCTTCATCATCTTCAGGTATAGTGGGTGTAGTCAACAAGGATGTGAAGCCAAGAATTTTCTGTACATATACACAACACGTATATGAAACTATCAATCTATGTCTAGACATCTATAATCATTATAAGTTATGTAAACTATTCATTCAATCATATTTGCATTCAATTACCTTTCCCTTGTCTCCAACTACACTACCAGATCCTGAATCACATAGCCCCACACTTGTGCTACTTGTTCCCTACAAGAGTAAAATAAGATATACATGCAAGTTACTACATAATCTAATTAATACCAATATAAATGATGAGCATGTATGTACAATAAAATACAAACAACTAGGTGTAATAATCTATGTACTGTAAAGCTATCAAGGCCAAATGAAATGGCCATCAAGATGCCCTCCTGGATCTATATCAACTCCTCCTTTGTCATCAACTATTAAATAGACCATGTAAATAAAAATTAGTACTTAATATTATCTAGATTATAAATATTCTTTTAAAATATAGAATGAACTATGAAAATACAAATCTTACCACTACATCATTAATGTATGATGAAGGTGCCTCCTCGCCTCTAGCATGCGAGGACTCTCTAGGGTATCCTCCAGTCTATGTCATAACATTTGGTGCATCATGCATCTCATACACCTCATAATCTGCAGTGCACACATGAGGATCAACAGGCTATCCAACTGGACCCAAGCATACGTTCCCACACATGAAACAACTATGGGGCATGAAAATGTGTGGATCCGAGGAGGACATGTCAGCAACACCAGATGCACCGCTACTATCAAAAGTAGGTTGAGCTACTGCCCCAGCCTGAGAAACCAAAAGGCTACTCAAAGAGTGAATATCCGATATGGTCTCTAATGCCACCTCACAAATGATATCTAGATGTTGCATTGGAGGTGAGGGATCAACAGGAGGAGAGGGAACATATGGGCCCTGGACTACTCTGATTGCCCTGGGTCTATTTTGGGGCATACCTAAACCCACACTCTAGAAAGGTTGGATGTCAAAGTAGTTCACATGTTTTCCTAAAATAAAAGCAGCATACAATTTTTTGATGAAGTAGAAGGGAACATCAAGATTGTTGTTGGGTGTTTTATCGAAAACCATCCACCAATGATCCCAAAAAATTTTCACAATATCATTTGTGCACCATTTAATAGATTTTTTTTTTTTTTGGGTCTATGGGTTGACCAGTGCGGGGATTCACAAACAATGCGGTGATAGCGGCTTTGGATATCTAGAGATCCTTGATCTCCTTGTAGGACAAGCAATCCGCATATTGTTCCCTCATAGAATCTCGCCACAAAAGAGCAGCATTATGCTCCTCAGTGATGGTTTCATACTCTTTATGATCGACGTGAGGGGATTAAACATTAGGTTTAGGCGAGGGATCCTATGATAGACATCTGCAATCCCCCTCAATTGGTTCAAATTTTGTGCAATTAAATCCTGAATTGAAGGGGGGTTTGGCAAAGGAGGGTTTTGTGCAGGAGGGTTTGGCTATTGCAGTTGTGATTGATCAATGTTTTCACTATTTTCCCCCATTTTTAACCTAATTAATGTAAACAATTGAATTTAGTTAACAAATTTGAACAATTTTGTATTTGATTTTAAAAAACATATTTTGAATGAAAAAACAAATAAACATTAAAAAAAATACAAAAAATTGAATGAAAATGATGAAAAACAATAAACATCCTACCTTTTAATGGATTTTTTTACAAATTTGGGTCACAAAATCGGATATCAGGTCCAACTAGATATCGGATTTTAAAAAATCGCGCAACCCGTGGGTGAAAAATAACTCACGGGCTGTCACAGTCCACTTATATTGTCTCAGAAAATCGGATATCCTATAAAATTCGATATTCGATTTTATCAGATATCGGATTTTTATAGTTAAATTATTTTAAAATAACATTATATAATATAATATAATAATATATTATATGATATAATATTATATAATATAATAATATAATATATTATATTATATATTATATAATATATTATATTATTATATTATATAATACGTATTATAATATAATAATATGATAATATATTACATTATATATTATATAATATATAATTTATTTTATAATTTAAAATTACCTATAAAAATTGGATATCTGATATTCTTGGGGATAATCGGATATCAGATATCTGATTTGCTTAGGTGTTTACCATGCTAAGGTGTACTGACACCTAGGCCAAGCAAAAAGTCAACATGGATTTTCGCATTTTTAGGTGAGTGGAAAAGGCTATTTTTTTCCCGTCGCCACTTTTTGGCCCCCCATGATCTTGCACTAACCCAAAAGAGATTGTCTCGTTGCAATTGATGGTGGTATCACTGATGAGGAATAAGAGGGAGACACTAATGAAGACATTGTCTTTGTTGCCATCAAAGAGGAGACATCTGATCAGAAGGCATTAGTTTCTCGTATGGATAGTTCTGGTGATTGGATCATTGATAGTGGTTGTTCACACCACATGACCGATGACTGGAGCAAATTTCTTACCTTGAAGGAATTTGATGGAGGAGTTGTGAGATTTGGTAGTGACTCACCCTACATGGTAAAAGGTAAGGGAACTATTTCTCTTAATGGAAAGAGCAGTGTAGATGATGTCTACTGGGTTGAAGGATTAAAGCACAATCTTTTGAGTGTTGTACAACTCAATGATAGAGGTTATCCGTTGGAGTTTAAGAATGGAATGTGAAAAATATATGGGAACAAAGGTGAACTAATTGCAACTAGCAAGAAGACTAAAGGTGACCCGTTTCACCTAAATCCTAAAGTCAACAATTGTTTAATTGCTAAAATAGATTAGTTGGCTTTGGCATAGGAGATTTTGTCATATAAATTTTGATAACATTGTCAAAGTTAGTAAGTCCAATTCAGTGAGAGGTTTGCCTTAGTTGGACAATCTGGTTAATGCTCTATGTAAGGAATGTCAGTTGGGAAAGATGACATCCTCAACTTTTAAGAGAAAATATTTTTCAGCAGAATATTTGTTAGATCTAGTTCATATAGATCTTTGTGGACCCATAAGGACTAAAAGTATTCAAGGTGACAAATATTTTATGATCTTCATTGATGATTGCTCAAGAATGATGTGGGTCACATTCCTGAAGGATAAGTCAGAAGCTTTTGGTAAGGTCAAGGCATTTAGGGCCTTAGCTAAAAAGGAAAGTGGTAAGAAGATAAAGTGTCTGAGGACTGATCAAGGTGGTGAATTCACTTATGAGGAATTCACTATATATTGTGAAGAAAATGGTATTAAGAGGCAGCTTTCTGCACCAAGGACACCACAACAGAATGGTATTTCATAGAGGAACAACTGGTCAATTGTTGAATATTCTAGAATGATGTTGATACAAGGAGGTGTAGCTAAAACTTTCTGGAGAGAAGGTGTCAGCACAATTGGGTGAACTCACAATAATGGTTCCCACTTTTTTGCCAATTTTGACACTGAGATGAACAATTTTAAAATAATCTTCAACTTCCAACATATATAAATTTTAAACTATGAAGAATTTGAAGATGATGTAAATTAGTGATTTGTAGCATTTTGTCTGTAGATTCTATATATATATTTTTCAAAAAAATTTGAAGGATTTTTTAAAATTTTTTCATCTCCCTCGAAAAGTATTTTTTTACAACAAACTACATTTTTTAAGAGTGATGTGCCTCTCGAAATGCATAACGTTTTTTCTATAAATGATAAAAAATAAATTCTTTCAAATTTTGGTTTGTAACATCAATATCTAGGGCTTGCAGTTGGTTTGATAGTGATATGTTCAATATTTTTCATTTTATTAAGTTTTGAAGTCTGCCTAGTCATAATTCAAACATAGGTTTAAGTTTGAACACATAACTTGTTCTATATATATTGAAATTCAATTTTTTTTTTTTGTTAGAAAGAAGAAATCAATACTTGGGGCTTAGATATTTTTCAAAATTTTTTTGAATTAGTTTCCTATTTTTTCCAATGCATTGAACAAAGATGTTCATGTTTGGTGAAACACCTATGTTTGGTAAAATTAAAAAAACAAGTTTATAATAAACTTAATATGTAATAAAATTATAGTCATTGGAAATCTTTCTTCGAGGACTACAATACGACATTTTGGGTTGTCAAGATCATTCCATTTGAGCCTTCAACTAGAGGTTTCAAGGCCAAAAATCTGCAAAAAATTGTAGAAATCTTCAGAGAAGTGTTAAAAAAGGGGTTTGAACGAAGGGGAGTTCGAGTGAACCCCCCATTTTTAGGGGAAACCTCGTGCTATAATTGAAAAATGACATAAACAAGCACTAAAGGTTCTTCACTCGAAAGAGGGGGTTTGAGCGAAGTGGGGGCTTCGCTCGAACACCAAAGGGTATTCCGTTCGAACACCCCACCTTACTCGAACGCCCCCTAAACAAAATTCTCCACTTTTGCCAATTTCCTTCATTGGCAAAAGTGGGAACCATTAATGTGGGATAGCCCAATTGTCTACACTATGAATTGGATATTAGTAAAAAGAGGACAGGATAAAAATCCTTATGAATACTGGTATGGTAGATCACCTAATCTAAGTTATTTTAAGATATTTGGCAGTAAATGTTTTATTAAGAGAGGTGAGTATGTTAGCAAGTTTGAGGCTAAAAGTGATGAAGGCATATTTCTTGGTTACTCAACCAAGATTAAGGCCTACAAGTGTTACATCAACCGAACACAGAGAATCATTGAAAGTGTCGATATTCAAGTGGATGAGTATCATGAAGTCTCAGGGGAAACCAGTGTGGAGAAAAAGGAAGAAGATCCTTCCATTCTATTTTTGGAACCAGAACTGGTGAAACTTGAAACTGGTAAAGAGAATGTTGTTGTACCAGTTCAACTAGAATAGGTAGATTCAGAAGAAGATGATGATAATGAAGAAGAAGAACCTAAAGATAATAATCATGTCATTCCAAGGTATGTGAGACTCAATCATAATCTTGACTAGACTATTGGAAATAAGGACGCTGGAGTGTTAACTAGAAAGAAGAATTAGAGAGAATTCTTGTCTGATCTCCACCATTGAGCCTAGAACTGCTAAGGAAGCATTTGGTGATGATCACTGGATCAAATCTATGGAGGAGGAGTTTGATCAAATTTAGAAGAACAACACATGGACCCTAGTACCCAAAGTGATGAATAAAAATGTGATAGGTACTAAATGGGTATTCAGGAACAAACTAAATGAAGATGGAGTAGTAGTCTGAAACAGAGCTAGATTGGTATGCAAAGGTTATGCACAAGAAGAAGGAGAAGACTATGGTGAGAATTTTGCACCAGTTGCTAGACTAGAAGGTGTCTGGATTTTACTTGCTTTTGCAACACATAAGGGATTCAAAGTATATCAGATGGATGTGAAGTCAACATTTCTAAATGGAATATTGGAAGAAGAAGTATACATTGAGCAGCCAAATGGTTATGCTTTGACTGATGAAAAAGATATGGTATGTAAATTGCACAAGGCACTATATGGTTTGAAGCAAGCACCGAGAGCACGGTATGAAAGGCTACATTCACACCTGATGAAGATAGGTTTTTAGAGAGCCAGTGAAGACAACAACATATCTCTCAAATCTGAAGGAGATAAGATACTGGTTAGTGAAGTGTTTGTTGATGATATCATATTTGGAGGCAATGATGACATGAGCAATGACTTTGCAAATGAAATGAAAAGTGAGTTTGTAATGTCTCTAGTGGGAGAAATGAAAAATTTCATAGGCTTGCAAATTCAACAAATGAAGAGTGGTATTTTTATCACATAGTCTAAATATGTGAAAGAGGTATTGAAGACATTTGGAATGAGACACCAATGGTTACAGGTTGTAAATTGTCTAAGGAAGATGAAGCCACATCTATTGATGAAAAAGAGTACATGTCAATGATAGGGAAATTGCACTATGTTATTCAGAATAGACCAAATATAGCTCATGCAGTTGGTCTAGTTGCCAGATTTCAAAAGAATCCAAAAGAAACACATTTGATAGCAACAAAGAGAATATTCAGATATTTGAAAGGTACTATTGACTATGGTTTATGGTATCCATATGCGGGTAACTTTGATTTGAAGGTTTATATAGATGTAGATTGGGCAAGTAATGTTGATGATAGAAAGAGCACAACCGGTGGAGCATTCTTTCTTGGAGGAAGACTTGTATCTTGGAGTAGCAAGAAGCAGAGTTGTATATCTCAGTCTACTACTGAGGCTGAGTATGTTGTAGCTTATATGAACTGTACCCGGGATATCTAGATGAAACACATTTTGGAAGGATTCAAGCTGAAATTTACAGAACTGGTAAAGATCTTATGCGATAACACCAGTGCCATAAATATTTCAAAGAACTCGGTGATGCATGCTAGAACCAAGCATATTGAATTGAAGCATCATTTCTTGAGAGAAAAAGTGCAAAGTAAAGATGTGATATCGGAGCATTTTTCTACCAAGGAGCAGCTTGCAAATATCCTTACTAAACCTCTGCCTAAGACTACTTTTGAGTATCTTAGACATCAGCTAGTGGTTGTACCCCTACATGATGTCAATTGAGCATGATGTAGATTACATTAGTCCCAGAGCTACTTGCAAAATTTTATAGTAGGATTGGTGTAGAGTGGAGTTATTCCACACGGGGAGCATCAAGTTGTAGGTTGATGTTGTTGAACAGTGAAGTTTGACATTGCATGTTTTAGTTTCACTTTGGCATTGTTGTCAAAGGGGGAAAAGAACCATAAGACTATGAGGATAATTGTATGATTGTGGTAAAATGTAAACTAGGATTCCTATACACATCACAATCAAGGGTATTGATACTTGTATTGCCATCAATGCCAAAGGGGGAGATTGTTGGCATTTGCATGAAGATTGCATTAATGAAATGTTATGTTGTCATTGATGTCAATTAACCGGTAATGATGTTGTAATAATATTGTTATAATGTTGTTTTTTAACCGGTAGGAAGAGATAGTAAAGGGAACTGCAACTGGTAAGTGGGTTTGTGGAGGAAATTGGTATTGCTTATGAAATGGAGAGATGAACTGGTAACCCTACCTGTAGATGAGACCAAACCCTAACTGATGGAGCTTGGTGAATTGGTTGAAGCAATTTATGATCAAATGATGAACGGTAATGATTATGACATGTATGCATGTTGTATGAGAAGAGTTTTAAATGATTCTTGGTGCATAGAGCTAACAATTTTTGTCTTGGAAATGAGCAAGTTCATTGCATGTAATGGAAACCATGTGATGAGTTACAGAGTTCGATGAAGAAGTGATCAAGGAGTGGTCGAGGATTTCTTGAATGATGTGTAGTGATTTTTATGTAATTTTCTATGTAATCTAATGGTTGTACTTGAACCGATTTGTTTGTAATCTCTATGAGATAATTAGGTTTGTGTTGTGTTACCGACCTGTTGATTTGTTTATAAGGTCGATGAGTTGTTTTGTTGTAGTGTTGGTAATTTGAGGTTGAGACTAAAATAGAGTGGTTACCAAACCTGATAATGTATCTGCAATATGTGTAATGGCATATAGGAGCATGAAAAGGATCTAAACAAGCAAGTGTAGGGCTATTCAAACAGATCAACAAACCCTTGTTGTTTTCTAACAATTACAACAGTCAAATCCCCTAACCGGGTAAGCTCTAACAAGCTTAGTGTTATTCAAATCCTCTAACCAGGTGATCCATTAGCTTGGATTTCAAATCCTCTACCAAGGTTGCTCCTAACGGGTTATTGCTTCTAATAGGGCATTATAGTCAATCCCTTAACCGAGTGTTCCCTAACAGGATTTGTTCTTAACAATACTTTTGTAAAGCTTTAACAGGTTTGGCTCCTAATAGGGAAAACTTCAGAAGAGTTCAAAATACTTGTGGGTATTCATCTGTATCACGTGAGTTTTCCCATTTGGGTTTCCACGTCAAAAATATTGTGTCAAGTGGTGAATGCTTTTGTGGTTATGTTTACTATGGTTAAATTGCGTAAACTAATAAGTCCACTTTGATATGATGTGTTAACAGGTAGCAATCTGAAATATGTTTTAACTATTGTCAGTAAAGTATTTGAATGATTCGGTTAAAGGGTTTTGAGAGTTTCAAAGATGTTTTACTGTTAGTTTGTTATAACAGTCAACCGGTTTAACTTGTCAGTAATATTGCATTTGAAGTTCAGTGTTTAAACCAGTCAGTTTAGAGTTTGTCTTGAGAGGTTGATTTTGAGTTTGGTGAAAGTCTATTCAGTTTTTCTATCTACTGATTCACCCCCCCTCTCAGTAGTTGACTGAATCCTTATTCTTTCACCATACCATCAGTGTGTGTACATACATACATACATACATACATACATACATACATACATACACATACACACACACACACACACACACATATACACACACACACATACACACACACACACATACATATGTATATGTATAAATATAGACACATATATGTGTGTATATATATGTGTGTGTGTCTATATATATATATATATGTATAACTAGCCTCTTATAAGAAATTAGAAAATACCTAAACATTATTAATAAGGGGGCATTACAGTGCAAGTAATATTAAAGCAGGGAGAGGGAGCAAAAACCTAGAAATTTTGGGATGTTGCAGGGGACTTCTCAATCATCCTTGGAAATCAACAACTTGCATGGATAACTAATTTTAGTGCTAGTCTACATTAGGAAGTAAATGTGTTTCAAAACACATAGAATGAATGTACATGTTCTAGTATGAAATTGCAGTTTAACATTCAATATAAAATAACACTAAGTAATGTATGTCACCTAAATTATATGTGTAAATTTTCCATAGTGCAGAGCTATGACGAAGAAGGTGTACAAATGTGTTTGGTATAAGTATGCACTTAAAACACAATTCAATTCTAATGTGTCCTAATAAGCTTGTAGTGAAAAGAAAAACATTATTAGTCTATGAAGAATTAATACAATTAAAAAAAACTAAACACAAACATAACAAAACTAAAACTGTCTATATCTAGGCCATCTTTCATTTTTCTTTCCCACTTGCAATGCAAGTAGTCCTTTGCTCCTGCAATTAAGGAAGCTTTTGCATTGAAAATCTATGCACATTCAACTTCACCAGATCCCAAAATTTATAGACTCCTCAATAGGAACATTCACCAAACAAACAAAAATAGTGTAACCTACCATTGACATGTTGTCTTCTATAAATGGAGCCTTGTTGCAGAGAGAGAATAGGCACAAACAACCATATCCTATAGATACTTATATGTATATGAATAGGCATATACATACATACATGCATACATATAGATATCCACGCACATACATATATAAAAATATAAAAATATCCGTATATACATTTTACACAAAAAATTTCCTTCCATTTTATTTGTGTTATATGGATAGTGCGCAACAACTATCATGCAGTTGTCACCAAATTCTAGTCTAGCCCATGCTGCTACCACCAAACCCTAGTCCACCCACCTCAAAAACCCTTGTACCTACACACAAATATATCTCATATTAGCACAATATTTCATAAACCCTAGCACATAAGAAAAAAATGAAATATCTGATGCTTTCTTGTAAACGTCCCTGCACTTGGACCAATTGTCTTTCTACACTTGCTGCTCACATACACATCTTCTTTGTTTGGCCTTCATTCCCTTTTCTGCACTAATAGTTTTTATTATGCACCTCTGACCTCTAACACGAATGGCTCGACCTTTCTTGAAACCTTCCTTACAGTTTGAACCCAATAAAACCAAAATTTGTGACTCTTGATATAGAGAAATGCAGGTCACAGATCATCAGACAGATGGCCTGGTCAAAAGAATCACAGAGAAAAATTCAAAATACAGATCATCAGATAGATGGGTAGGTCAAAATAATCACCTACACGCCCTTCCAATATGTTATCTTCCTTGCCATCAAATTCTACCTAGAGGTTATTAACATGTTTCTTGGCTTCAAAGCCTCATAGGTTATTCACTTCTTTCTTCAAGTCAAAGTCTCCAAAGGTTATTGACTTCCTGTTATACGTACACTAGGAGACAACTGGGACCTCCCACTATACTTTCCCGTCTAAATGCAAATTCCCACCTTGGTTCTATGATCTGCATGGACCGCTAGCAATTTGCCATTTTCAAAAATATGTAATGTGCACACATTTAAGTCTGGTGACATGACGTGGTGTGGATGTTGCCTCCGACGTGTCCATGTCATCACATCTTGCACATCTATCATGTCCATGTCATCAGAGCTCATGCATCTGGACCTCCCACAAGTGGGCATGGGTATGCATGTATTCCATGCATGTCATCGACACGACACCATCATTTTGGAGCCACAGTAGCTACATCCTTGCAAATGCATGTATGTGACTAGATCTCTCCACAATAACTCTTCAATGTTGAGGATGTGAGTTACTTGTGGTAGAAGTATTATTTTCTCTTCACAATACTTCTGCCACAAGCAATGCACATCCTCAACAACGAAGAGTTACAATAGAGAGATCTAGTCACATACACACATTTGCACTAACTTCTCTTTTATGCTATGCAAGTCTGTTGACCTTTGTTATTTACTTTCCTCTTATACAGATAAAAAAATACAACTTCCTCCCATTCTAGTTAGGGGCTTGTTTAATACCCCAAAGGTGGGAAAGGACAGTGGGAGGCAACAATCGTGGCTAACCTGGCTCCAAAAAGTAAAATTTTTGCATAACCTTTGTGTTAATCAAAAATTACAAATCTTTGATCGTGATCAAGAAAACAAGCTGCTGATTTGATTTTTCGAATAAGTTAATAACATGAACTTTTTGGAGCTAGTTTAGCCGCATCTGGGAGGCAGTTGTCTTGCATTGTCCATATAACAAGAAAGTCAATAACAGAGCTCAGATGCAACTATTTTAGCTCCAAAATGGCATACACAAATGTTGCATTGTCTCGCATAAAAGTGTAAACAAGGGCCTTGGACCATACAGATTGAATATACATTCATGACATGATCAGTCTATAGAATTCAGACTAACATCGTTAACAATTTTCAAGTATTTTCTATTTTTTTTTAAGATAGTGGAAGGTCTCCTACAAGAGACTAGGATGGGCACAAACTACTCTAAATTACCAACCAAATCTCGCTTCTATCCATTTAAGGTAAGGTTGGATGTGTTGGGTATTAATGTTGGGGAAAATTATGGATATATATTTATCTAAAGGATACAATATTTCAGGGAATAGACATATAAAATACTAATGAAGTTATCTAATACTTTTCTATAGACTAATATATTTTCTTTGTGTTCATTTTATAAAATGAATATTAAACACTTCTTTGCAAAATGCAGAGTTGTTATATATTGCTCAACCCAACTATTCCAAGGAGGTATATTTATGCACTTAACATTCCATGATACCTCATTTATTTATTTCTTTTAACTTTGAACCTATCATTTAATTCCTTTATTGTTAACATGATAGTTTCTACTTCACATATTATATCTTTCATCTAAATTTAGAAATGCTATCATTTCCTATAACTTATTTATTATCCTTTTATTTCATTTACATTGAGAAGAAGTAAAGAAGCTTTGAACTAAAATGATTATCTTACAAGGCCAAAATTTCAGTACAAGGATACTCATCAAGGCCATTACCTTCAAAGTGTTTGTTGATAGATGAATTGATTTACATATCATAGGAATACATTTATTTCCAATGCCTCGGTAAGGTGCTTGTCATAAAGGATTATCCCTATTGAATTTTGATTCATGTTAGATCTCATAGATTTCTATAACATAAATCAAATAAAATAAATCAAAAAATGTTCATAACACACACCACAATGGTAGAAAAAAAATGGCAGACGACATGTATGTTAGTTGCAAGGGTAGCAAGAGAAGGCTACCTCCACAAAAGACAAGGCTACTAAGTAGGATGTTTCATTTTTGTCTCAAGCTGTAGGGTTTACTAAGTAGGCTATTAACATGAGAGTTACTTGCATGTAGGGATGAGGGATTGTGTGGATGCAGCTATTATAGCTCTGAAATGGTAGTCCCGTATTGACAACATGCATGGAATACATGCACGGTTGTAGCTACTCACACTCTAGCCAATTATGTAGCATAATTGGTTGTCCATGATATAATTGACTGTGTATATATGTATGTTTATGCATGTGTGTATGATATATATATATATAGAGAGAGAGAATGATAGACACAGAAACATAGACATATGTATAATTGGCTAACTACAAAAATGGAATACTAAAAAATGTGACACATTGCAACAAAGCTACTAAGTAGGTTGTTTCATTATTGTCTCAAGATTTTGAGTTTGCTAAGTAGGTTGTTAACATGAGAGTTACTTGCATGTAGCAACAAGGGATTGTGTTGCATAGATGGGCAAGATGCCTAAATATTTTGACATTTATGTGTATATATGTATGTTTATGTGTGTGTGTGTGTGTGTGTGTGTGTGTGCATGATATATATATATATATATATATATATATATATATATATAAAGAGAGAGAATAATAGAAACACACACATATACACACAAACATATGCATAATTGGCTGACTATTGTACATGAGGTATACATCCACTCCAAAATCAATCAGAGGCTCCAACGGGCCTATAATTTGGCTACATAATTAGTTGTAGCTATTCAGGCTCCAGCCAATTATGCAACATAATTGTGTTGGCCATTTGATGGAATTGATTATGTGTTGCATTAATGTTTTGTCATTGATGCCAACACTAGCTATTTGGATACTTTATCAACACCCTTTTGGTCCTGGTACGATGAGTGGTTTCTGGTTAACTTGGATCTGGAATGATCTAGTAGGCTCCGGTATAGTCTGGTGATGGAATTGGTTTATTCATGATACTTATACTCATATTTGGTCAGTTGGTTTTGCTCTAGAGATCGGATGCTATCTTGCTTGCTTAGAAGATTGGTTTTTGGTTCCGGTGAGGGTTTCACTAGCAGAGCTTTTAATGGAGATCTTTGATGAATTGAATAAGTAGTGTTGGTACAACTTCTAATGGAGTTTTAGAATCTTGTTGGTGATCATGTTCGAGACTTGGCAATTGGAGATCATCGGTATGGCGTATGGACCTATTCTTGGTCTCAGTTGATCTAGGTTATGGACCGACTTTAATGTAACATGTGGATAGGACCTATTGATGTATTTCTGTGATGTCTTATGTGTTGGTATTATTTGTTTGGTCTAAAGCCGACATGGTTTGTAATTATGTAATTGGTTTATTGTCTGGTGGCCGACCTAATTGTTTATGGTCGAGGGTTTGTATATATAGATGTAAGATCTCATTGTAGATCATCATGGTTATTGGTTAGAGGTCATGGTCAAGGAATGTAATGTGTGAATAATGTAATATCATTCAGGTAGAGGAGTTGGTTGATCATTGGAGTTCAAAATGGGTTTATGTAAGAGGATTTAGTCCTTTGGTATTGAGCTTAATCAGAACTGGACTCAGGCATAGGAGATGCTATCTTTTGCAGTTCAATACTTCTCGGGATTATAGTCTAGATTTATATGTAGTCATCGAGGCTCCTTTTGTGATGAGCAGTGTGCTCTAGGTTGTTGGCCTTCCTGCAAGCGCAAGCCCCTCAATTGTAATTCACATACTTAATGCAGAAGTATTATCTGACTGTGGGTAGGCTTCCCACTATGGTTTTTCCCTTTACTAGTTTTTTCACGTACAATTCTTAGTGTTATGCGGATGGCTTTTATTCTATGATTATTGTTTATGCTTAATTGGATTAACTGCTATTCTAGTATTAAAGTTTAAATTGCTAATGGTTCCTTTAATATGTGACAACTCATTCACCCCCCCCCCCTCTCAGTTGTCTTCCAGTTATTTGAACTATCTAACAATTGGTATCAAAGTTTGGTCCTCTCTGTAGAAAGATTAACCGCTTGAGGAAGATCCTATGGTGACTAATAGTTCAAGTTCATCTAGCTCTTCTGGAGTTATCTTTCGAAGGGATATATGGGATAAGTTGGAGACTCTTAATGAAGGTGACCCTGCAGTGAAGATTGCTAAAGTTGATGGTTATTGGGTGAGATATGAAAACCTAAAGATGGAAGAAGACAAAAGGATTACTACGCTCATGGAAAGGGTAAATGCGATTGTTATGGGAATTCAATGTTGTGGTGGAACTCTGAGCAAAGATGAAATTGTTTCTAAAGTCCTGAGAGTCTTACCACCGATTTACAAAATGAAGGCTACTGCTATTAATGAGTTGAGAACAATGACTAATACACGTGTCAATGAAGATAGCTTGGTTGGAAAACTATATTCTTTTGAGCTTGAAGAATTTGGACCTTCTGGAGTTGTGAAGACTGAACCTGTTTTTCATGAATCTACATCTGCAACTGGTAAAAAAGACTGTAAAGCTTTATATGCAAAGAAGTTGGAAGATATGAAGATAGAAGATGAAGAGTTTGAGCAACTTGAAGCACTATTTGCTAGAAGAGTATTGAAAGGACTGGTAGGAAGTAAGTATGATGGAAAAATACCTTTTAAATGTTTTGCAGGTAATAAGATTGGTCATTTTGCATCTAGATGTCCTAAAAGAAATTCAAGATTTTAAGAAAGAGTTAGAAGATCATTTAAGCATAACCCTGGATATCAGAGCAAGTATAAATACAAGAAAAAAAAAGACAAATCATGCTACATAGCAGATGAGAAAGGCTACTGATTCAAATGATGAACCGATAGAAGACTCTGCTAGTGGATCCAGCAATGGGAAGGAATGGGTATTCCTGGCTATCAAGGAAGATGATCCAACACTGGAAGAGAATGTACCTAAAGAGAAGGCACTTGCTGCTAAAATTGAAGACAAGGATGAATGGGTAATTGACAGTGGTTGTTCACATCATATGACTGGAGATAAAGAAAAGTTTTTGTCTTTGCAAGAATTTGATGGTGGTTTAGTTAAATTTGGAGATGAGAAGGCATGTATGATTAAAGGAAAAGGAACTATATCATGGATGGTAAGAACAATACAGACAATGTTAATTATGTTGAAGGTTTGAGGCATAATCTTTTGAGTGTAGGACAATTGGTAGACATGGGATTTCAATTACAGTTCAAGGATGGAAAATACAAAATCATTAACAGATCCGGCTTGGAGATTGCGACTGATACACAAACAAAAGGTAATATATTTTATTTGAACTCTGGTGAGAAGACATGTTTGATTACACAGATTGATAAGAGTTGGCTATGGCATAAAAGGCTGTGTCATGTAAATTTTGATTGCATTGTGAAGATCAGTTCAACTAAGGCTGTTAGAGATATACCTAAGATTATGAATCCCTATAATCCGGTATGTAAAGAATGTCAAATGGGTAAACAGGTCAGAACCTTTTTTAGGAGTATAAAAGATAAATCAAATGATGTTCTTAATTTTATTCATACTAATTTGTGTGGCCCTGGTAGAGTTAAAAGTTTTCATGGTGATAGATATTTCATGCTAATCATTGCTGATTATTCTAGAATGATGTGGGTTACTTTTCTGAGAGAAAAATCTGAAGCATTTGAAAAGTTTAAAATCTTTAAGGCTAAAGTGGAAACTAAGGTAGGATTGAAGATTAAATGTTTTAGATAAGATCATGGTGGTGAATTCACATCCAGAGTGTTTAATAACTTTTGTGGCAAGAATGGTATAAGAAGACAATTTTCTGCTCCCCAAACACCTCAGCAGAATGGAGTTGTGGAAAGGAAGAACAAAACTATCTTGGATGCTGCTCTAACAATGATGATGGAAGTTAGTCTACCTCATATCTACTAGAGAGAAGCAGTGAGCACAACGGTTTATACATTCAACATAGTACATATCAAAAGAGAAACCGGTAAGACACCTTATGAATTATGGTATGACAATACACCTACAGTTAAGTATTTTAGAATTTTTGGTAGTAAATGTTATATCAGGAGAGATGATATTGTTGGGAAATTTTATCCTAGATGTGATGAAGACATATTTATTGGTTATTCTAATGATAGCAAAGCATATAGATGTTATAACAAGAGATTGCAGAGAATTGTGGAGAGTACTAATGTCAAATTAGATAAACTGAACATAAATCAAATCAGAGTTTATGAGAAGGAACCGACGATGGAATTGATTATATTTGAACCGGTAGCACCTTTACCGAAACAGAGAGTTGAACCAGTTACTCTGGCAACATCAGAGAGTTCTATAGTAACTAAAGAATAGGAGATAGGATTAGAAAGTCAGAAGACTCCTAGGTATGTGAGATTGAATCATTCAGAACATCAAATCATTGGGGATAAAAGCAATTGAGTGATGACAAGAAGAAGACTGGCAACTAATGAGGTATGTTTAATTTCACAAGTTGAACCAATATCAATAATGGAGGCATGTAAAGATGAAAGTTGGTTGAAAGCTATGGAAGAAGAATTAGATCAGATTGAGAAAAATAACACATGGACCTTGGTTCCCCGGCCTAAAAATAAACTAAATGGGTTTTTTAGGAATAAATTAAATGAGGATGGTCAAGTTATAAGAAATAAGGTTAGATTGGTTTTTAAAGGATATTCTCATAAGGAAGGAATTGATTATGGAGAGACTTTTGCACCTGTAGCTAGGATTGAAGCTGTAAGATCCTTTTTTCTTTTTGATCGGTAATTGGTCAAAGCTTGAATAGCTTTTGGCTGGAGCTATGAACTAGTGGGGACATAGTAGGGGGCCCCATCCCCATTACATATCTTTGAATTATTATTATTATTATGTTTGATTAGATTGACCCCAAGACCTTCCCCATCTTATGGAAGGCCAAGAGTCACAGCTTAGAATTCCACTTCAGATGTCCCTATTGGGAATTGAACTTGGGTCTCCACAGTGAGAACCCAGTGTTTTAATCAGTTAAGCTCAACCCCTTGGACAAAATCAATGAAAAGTTTGGGAATAAATATGTTTAAAGTTTATAATGATTATGCTACATCTTTAACACTAAGATTAAAGCTTCGAGTAGTGCCTTAATCAACGAGATGCCATCTGTGGGAATTGAACCCATGACAATGGGGTTAAAAGCCACGTAAGATCCTTTCTTTGACCAATTCTTTGACTCATTTAGAAAATATAATAGCTTTTAGCAAAAGAATTAGAAAGAGAGTGGGTGTGTACCCTAGAGCTGGAAGATGAAATCATCCTCCATACAAGCTCTTGAAGCTACCCATTCTTTGTGTAAAAGTACTTAGATTGGCATCCTTCATTTCCTTGGTAACAGTTAGTTCTAGCTTTCCATGTGGTAATGTCATGGTTTGTGTTTGTGGCTGATTGTTTGGTGTTTGTAAGTTATTTCTTGCCTATGCTGATTATAAAAACTACAAGGTTTATCAGATGGATGTTATATGTGCATTTTTGAATGAGGATCTTGATGAGGAAGTTTATATTGAGCAACTTGATATTTTTTCATTGTCAGATGATACAAATATGGTTTGCAGGTTAAGGAAAGCTTTTATAAGCACCTAGAGCTTGGTATGCAAGGTTGGATAAATATATTTTGAAGCTTGGTTTTACTAAGGGCAGTGTTGACAGTAATTTATATTATAAAATCATTGATGATGATATACTAATTATTGAAGTATTTATTGAAGACATTATTTTTGGAGGTGAAGATAAGTTATGCATAGAATTTTTAAAGAATATGGAGAAAGAATTTGAGATGTCTATGATTGGTGAAATGAATTTTTTCTTAGGTTTGCAAATTAAATAGACTGACAAAGGTATTTTCATCTGTCAAACTAAATATGCTAGGGAATTGTTGAAGAAATTTGGTATGGGAGATTCTAAACCGATAAGTACTCATATGGTTACAAGTGAGAAATTGACAAGAAAAGATGTTTCTGCACTGATAAATCCTACAAGATACAATTCTATGATTGGAGGTCTGCTTTATTTGAATCAGACTAGGCCTGACATTATGAATGTTGTTTGTATTGTTTCAAGATTTTTGAGTGATCCTAGAGAAAATCATGAGATGGCGGTGAAAAGTTTTTTTAGATACTTGTAAAGTACATATCAAAATATGGTTTGTGGTACCTAAGAATGATAGCTTTACTTTATGTGCATATACAGATGCTGATTGGGTTGGAGATGTTGATGACCAAAAAAGTACTTCTAGTGGAGCTTTCTTTCTTGGAAAGAAGTTGGTTTCATGGATCAGCAAGAAAAAATCATGTACTTCTTTATCTACTACTGAAGCTAACTATGTTGCCGCTACTACTAACTGTACACAAGCTTTATGGATGAAGCAAATGTTGAAGGATATAAAAGTGGATTGCAATGCACTAGTAGTTATTAACCATAATAACTCTGTTGCTATTGATATATCAAAGAATCTAGTATTTCATTCTAAAACAAAGCACATATCTATCAAGTATAACTTTTTCAAGGAAAAGGTGGAAGCAAATGAAGTTAGAATGGTTTATGTGAACACTAAAAAGCAGATTGCAGATATCTTCACTAAACCTTTGTCCAAGGAATCATTTGAGTACCTAAGAGATAGATTGGGAGTTTCTACCTCTCCAGTAGAGACTTGATTGATGCGGTTTGGCATCAGTCCGACATGCATTATCAGAGATATGATTCATTCTGACACTGATGTGGGATGCTACTTCTTAGGGGGGGTGGTCAGCTTTGTGATTTAGAGGTTTATGTTTTTTCTTTGATATTTCTATCAGATTTTTGGCATTGATGTCAAAGGGAGAGAGATATTCATGTGAAAAAGAAAAAGAAAGGGGGAGAATTTGTTGGCTGTCCTCCACAGGGGGAGACTTGTTTGGCATTTCTTGGTACTTAGATGTTTTTCACATATATTGTTGCCATCAATGCCAAAGGGGGAGATTGTTGGCCATTTGGTGGAATTGATTATGTGTTGCATTGATGTTTTGTCATTCATGCCAACACTATCCGTTTGGATGCTTTTATCGACACCCTTCTGGTCTTGGTAGGATGAGTGGTTTCTGGTTAACTTGGATCCGACATGATTCAGTACAGTTTGGTGATGGAATTGGTTTATTCATGATACTTATACTCATATTTGGTCAGTTGGTTTTGGTCTAGAGATTGGATGCTATCCTGCTTGCTTAAAAGATTGATTTCTGGTTTCGACGAGGGTTTCATCGATAGAGCTTTTGATGGACATCTTTTATGAATTGAGTAAGTAGTGTTGGTACAACTTCTGATGGATTTTCAGGATGTTGTTGGTGATCATGTTCGAGACTTGGTGATTCAAGATCATTGCTATGGCATATGGACCTATTCTTGGTCCCGGTTGATCTAGGTTATGGACCGACTTTAATGTAACGTGTGGATAGGACCTATTGATGTATTCCCGGGATGTCTTATGTGTTGATATTATTTGTTTGATCTAAGGCCGACATGGTTTGTAATTATGTATTTGGTTTATTGTCTGGTGGCTGACCTGATTGTTTATGGTTAAGGGTTTGTATATATAGATGTAAGATCTCATTGTAGATCATCATGGTTATTGGTTAGAGGTCATTGTCAAGGAATGTAATGTGCGAATAATGTAATATCATTCAGGAAGAGGATTTGGTTGTATCATTGGAGATCGAATTGGGTTTATGTAAGAGGATTTAGTCCTCCAGTATTGAGCTTAATCGGAACTGTACTTAGGTGTAGGAGATGCTATCTCTTGGAGCTCAACACTTCTCCAGATTGTAGTATGGATTTATATCTAGTTAGTGAGGCTCCTTTTGTGATGAGCAGTGCGCTCTAGGTTGTTGGTCTTCTTGCAAGTGTAGGCCCCTCAATTATAACTCACATACTTACTGCAGAAGTATTATCTGACTGTGGGTAGGCTTCCAACCGTGGTTTTTCCCTTTACCAGGTTTTCTATGTACAATTCTTGGTTTTATGTGGATGGATTTTATTCTATGATTATTGTTTATGCTTAATTGGATTAATTTCTATTCTGGTATTAATGTTTTGGGTTTTAGTATTAAAGTTTAAATTGCTAATGGTTCTTGTAATCTATGACAAGTGATTGACCCTCGTCCCCTCTCAGTTGTCTTCTGGTTATTTGAACTATCTAACAAATTGGTTGTACAAGATATAATTGTCTATGGATATATGTATGTTTATGTGTGTGTGTGTGTGTGTGTGTGTGTGTGTGTATGCATGATGGAATGATAGACACACACAAACACATATACACACAAACATATGCATAATTGGTTGACTATAGAAATAAAACACTAAAAAATGTGACACATTGCAACAATTGAAAAGTTATAGAAAGCAAGCAACCCACTATATTTTCTAACTCTTAACATATTGGGCCCTATCACTCAACCTTTGAACAAATAAAACAACATAAATGTGTTTTGTTGGCCCAAGAAAATAGTGGATGCTTTCAAACAATTTCAATTTTTACATACAGAAAGCGAAGAAAATTGGAATTTCATCTTTCACAACTCTACTCACTATGAAAAGCTAGCACATATGATTAGGCAAATATACATACCTTTATACTCTTCAGCCATTGCACAAACAACAAAACTTGGTTTCCTAATGCATCCACTTGAATGCTACAAATGATAAATAAATTTCACAGTCAAAACAATATATGTTACAAAAAAAATAAATTGTGTTATGTGTTAGGGTTTGAACTTACCATTGACACCAAATCCTTGACAAAAATCTTAGTCCTCTTAACAACTCCCACCCACCTTTGCGCTACAAAAATGATAAAAAAAAATTAACAATGGAAAATAGTAAGTAAATGTTAGAGGAAATAAAAAAACTATTGTGTTATCTATTGGGGTTTGAATTTATTGCTACCGCCAAACCTTCCACACCAATCTTAACACATCCCACCTACACTATAATGCCTCCTCCCTACACATTAAGAACTCACATGTTAGTAGGTGATAACAATAAACCCATACAACTCACTTTATGCATGTGGCTTTGACCTCACCTTCATAGCCACAAACCATGTGTCAAATTTTCACACCTCCAACACACTCTACAGTACAATGGACACAAACAAAACTACGAGAAGACATGTTAGCTCACAAAAAACCCAACAAGAATTTAAAAAAATATACATATATTCAAACAATGTATATACCTTGACCGGATGTGTAGCTCCCTCGCTTTGTGATTCAACCAGTGACATTCAACCAGAACAATCAAGATTTTTTTGAATTATTTTGCCTCTTGTCAAATTATTACCACTACTGCCAAACCCTCCACACCAATATTAACACCTCCCACCCACCTCTATGCTATAATCCCTCCTCCCTGCATATAAAAAACCCACATGTTAGTAGGTGATAACAATAAACCCATGATACAACTCACATTATGCATGTGGCTTTGACCTCACATTCGCAACCACAAATCCTGTGTCCAATTTTCACATCTCTGACACACTTTGCAATACAGTGGACACACACACACACAACTATGGGCAGACATGTCAGCTCACAAAAACTCTGACAAGATTTTAAAAAAATACATATATTCATACAATGTATATACCTCGACTGGATGTGCAGCTCCCTCGCTCTGTGATTCAACCAAGGACATTCAACCAGAACAATCGATATTTTCTCGAATTATTTCACCTCTTGTTAAATTATTTCAACTCTCTCTCATCCATGCAGCTCCCGTATGAAAGAATTCAAAATTTTTTAAAACTGTTAGGTTATTGATTCTTTTTATTTGTTTTGCCTAAAATTTCAAAAAGAAAAAAATGGGCTTTTTTGAACACGTGTAGTTGTGCTTGTAATTGTGAGAGTGGCTTGCAAAAAGTTATCTACGTGCAAGCTTTTCTGTTGAATGCAAAATGACAACATTCCTCCACATCATCGGACAATAAGATGCCTCCATGTCATCAGTGGGTCCTAGAACAAGATGCTTCCACACCATTGATGGGTCCCAAAACATCAGTCTCATGACATCCTGTCCTCGCATGCGATATCATGAAGAGGCATGCCATTTTGGAGCCAGAATAGCTACAACCTCTAAAAAATAGTATTTATACTCTTACCATTTTCCAATTTTAAATATTTTTAATTCTTACAAATGACTTGTAAAGAAAAAAAAGATTTATTTTATGTGTTGAAAAATATCTTTAGACAATTTATTTAAAAAATAGTATTTATACTCTTACCATTTTCCATTTTTTACTATTTTTAATTCTTACAAATGACCAATAAAGAAAAAAAAGATTTACACAATTTATTTTTCCGTGAACCACCTAAATTTCATTCTTAAATTGGTTTAAAACTGGAAGATTTTGTACATAAAAAAATTCACTTTTTAACATGTAAAAAATAATTTTTTTTTATCTTCACCGTTAGAGTCTATTAGCTATATTACATTTGCAGTTAAAGTTTCACCAAGCTATATTATCATGAAGGTAATTTGTTTTATCTTCATTGTTAAAATCTACATTAGTAGATGCTTGCTATCACATTGTATTACTTGCTTTGTACAATCTATCATGTCAGTGTTTGGATCGAGAGGCGTTGGTACTTGATGGATGAGACACCCAGTCAGCAAAGAAAATAAATATTGTAAATGTCAGCCGCTACACCATACACTAGAGGGGTATGCGGGCATGGCATATGGATGGGGATGCTCCAAGATATTTTGTTGTCTGGGTAGCTAATGCCAATCTTCATCACCCCATGAAGGTGCTTGTTGCCAATCCTTTCTTTCCCACCCTACAAGTTAGGCTTGCTTAGCTCCACCATCGAAAGTAGATTGTTGATAACCATGTTGCTTGTGATGCATGGATCAAAGATAGACTTCACTAGCTTAAGGTTGGGCATTGTGCTTCTAAGAAATTCTTATTGGCTCTTCATGCACATCACTCCTCACTAGGTATTAAGAAATCAAGGAAGGTCATACAATGCTCTTGAGTTACTAGACATTGATAGGGAGATTGTTAGGAAAGTGCTCAAAAGGCCAGTTTGCTCAAGAGGTTCAATTTGTTACCCAAAAAATTGTTTGAGTTTGTTGTATGTGTTTAGAAAATCATTCTTGTGGTTGTAGTGCCAAGCACTTCATGTATCACTTTCCTAACAAACTCCCCTTTTGGTGATGGCTCACTCCCATGCTCAAATCTACTCAAATTGCTCACTCCAACCATCTACACACCCTCAATCTCTTCTCTTTGGCATTAAACCCTCTATTTTAGAGTGCTTTAGGAGTCTTTTACATGGACATGTAGGGGCAGCAAATTTTTGTTCAAGGTTTGATATTCAAACTTAGTTTTAGGCTCCTAGCCTTTGGCTTGTTTAATGCACCAACCAAAAAGGTCAAAACCTCCAACTGAGGCCATGCTCTGTCCAAGGTTCCATTTGACACTTATATCACTATTTTTTATTGTTCTCCTAAGGTTCCATAAGCCCCCAACTCCTCCTCACAATCGGGTTTGAGCATTTTGTCAAAAACTGTCAATTGTGTGTTATGCAGTCAAAAGGGCTACTAGCCCGTGGAGGGGTAATTTGCACTTTTTTGCTTGTCCAGCTCAATTATGGTTAAAAACCTTCACAAAATTGATAAGTATGATTTTTTTGAGGTATTTAATAACATATTTTCAAGGTTTAGGCCACTGTTATGGCACTATGAGGACTGTCCACCATTTTAGGCACTTTTGGAGGGTTTGGTAGGGTTTAAACCAAGGAACATTGAGAAGTCTTTCCAACTCATCTAATCAAGTCTCAAACTGACTTAGAACTTCTGTCACACCAAATAGAGCCTTCCCCTATTTCTTCCCTACAAACATAATGCCAAACACTTGGCAAACGAGTGAGAAAATGGTAAAATTGCCACTGTCACTGTCAATTTGCTGCCCTTTTACCAGTCAACAGCTGCTACACTTTTGGACCTGCATGATGAAGAGTTTGAATTGGAAATACACCTAAATGAGGTCTGAAAGACACTAAAGAAGTTTCCTATTACATATCCTTCTCAGTTACAAGGCTTGGATGATGCTTTGAAGCATTCCATGAGCATTTTTGACAACACAATTCATAAAAATAGTGAACTCATTGTTTTGTTTACAAAATAAGAATGATTAAATGGAACAAGCTATTATAACATTTCAAGATGATGCCAAACATCCTTGGTCACATGTGCACACCTCTACCTCATTTATTTGTTCACTCCAAATTACTTTTGGGTGCAAATCTTGAGTTTTTGTTCATGCTACTAGCCAAATAACCAATACTTGCCTAGTATTCACTAAAGTCCTTCTTACAGACACACTCTTGGCACAAAATAGAGCATATTTATAGTATATAAATGAATGCCAACTTTAATAAATCCATTATGTGGGATCCCAAACCTGGATTAGTCAAGTGGTGACATTTTAGAGCTTCAAACCCTTGACAGGGCAGCAAGCACATAGTTTGCAAATAATTTTGTACAATCCAATTTACAAGAGAAAACAATACAAAAATAAACTAGAGAGAATTATACAACTATTATGCACACCTCCCAAAGGTACAATACGGACTATGGAGCTACAATATAGATTGTTTTACAAAGGAAGGGAAAACTAGTCATAAAAGCCAAAATTTCATGATTTCATTAAAAAGCTCTTGCTCATACAATCACCAACCCTTTCCAAGACAAAGGGAGGCCTTATATAGTTTCTCCAGTTGGTTTTCAAGACCTATTACGGACATGAGGCTTCCATAACTTTATTTTGCAAGAAAATGACAATTTTGACAACTTTTCAAGCCAAATGACAACTTTTCTTGCTCAAAAAGGCATTTTTGATAGTCTAGCCTTAATGAGGTCTTTTTGAGTTTGAAATTGAAATACGCCTCAATGCTGTCTAAAAGAAACTAAAGAAGTTTCCTATTACATAGCCTTCTCAGTTACAAGGCTTGGATGATGCTTTGAAGCATTCCATGAGCATTTTTGACAACACAATTCATAAAAACAGTGAACTCATTGTTTTGTTTACAAAATAAGAATGATTAAATGGAAAAAGATATTATAAAATTTAAAGATGATGCCAAACATCCTTGGTCACATTTACAGACCTCTGCCTCATTTATTTGTTCACTCCAAATTACTTTTGGGTGCAAATATTGAGTTTTTGTTCATGCTACTAGGCAAATAACCAATACTTGCCTAGTATTCACTCAAGTCCTTCTTCCAACCACACTATTGGCACAAAATAGAGCATATGTATAGTATATACATGAATTACAACTTGAATAAATCCATTATGTGGGATCCCAGACCTGGATTAGTCAAGTGGTGACATTTTAGAGCTTCAAACCCTTGACAGGGCAGCAAGCACACAGTTTTCAAATAATTTTGTACAATCCAATTTACAAGAGAAACCAATACAAAAATAAACTAGAAAGAATTGTACAACTATTATTCACACCTCCCAAAGGTATAGTACGGACTATGGAGCTACAGTACGGACTGTTTCACAAAGGAAGGAAAAACTAGTCATAAAAGCCAAAATTTCATGATTTCATTAAAAAGCTCTTGCTCATACAATCACCAACCCTTTCCAAGACAAAGGGAGGCATTATATAATTTCTCCAATTGGTTTTAAGGACCTAGTATGGACATGAGGCTTCCATAACTTCATTTTGCAAGAAAATGACAATTTTGACAACTTTTCAAACCAAATGACAACTTTTCTTGCTCAAAAAGGCATTTTTGACAATCTAGTCTTATCAACTTGTCTAAACAACTTAGAAATGCCTAAAAACACTTATCAAACATGTTTCAATGCTTTGGAAAGCACTAGAAGACCTTTTTGGCAATTTTGCCCTTTTTTGCCAAAAAATGTCAACTCAAAGCCTGAAAGGCAAAATTTGATCTGTTGAGTCGAAAATAAGATCAAACCCACTAAACATGACCCAAAACAACCTAAAACAACATTATCAAACTAATACAGATATTACAAACATGTAAGCATAAAATACTAAAAAATGGGAGTTTTACTCAACTAGGTGCTCTTGCACCATACTCCCCCGAAAACAAAAAAGTCATGTGACTCCTTGAGGCAGCAAAGAAGAAGGTATTCCATCTTTCTGAAAGTTAGCTTCAGGTATCCATGTTGCTTCTAAGATTGTCTTGTCCTTCCATTTGATTAGATGCTCCATGTAGGTGTGAGTCCTTGTCTTTTTGAGAATCTTGGAGTCTAGAACCTGTTTTGCTTGGGGAAAAGAAATAGAAGGGAGAGATAGATCAGAAAGGGATTGTGCAACATATGAAACTCTTTGAATCTCCTTAGGTGGCTTCCCTTTGAAAGCAATCAGATCTACAACATTAAAAATGGGGGACAAAGAAACATTAGTAGGAAAATCAACTTTGTAAGCATTAGACCCATACTTAGCCAAGATTTTGCAAGGGCCTATTCTCCTCATCTGAAGTTTGCTTGGAACTCCCTTTTGTAGCCTTGCTTTGTTCAAATGAACCATCACATAATCACCTATGGAGAACTGAACCTCTCTCTTTGTAGTATCCACTCTTGCCTTGACTTTTTGGGAGGTTTCTTGGAGAGCTTTTCTCACTTGCTCATTAACCTCCTTCATGTATTGTGCCATGTCATCTGTTGTTCCACTCTTATGCTACAAGTTATTGATATCCCTCAACTCCATTATACCCCTTTGATGCATACCATAAACAACTTCAAAAGGACTTTTACCTGTAGACCGGTTAACACTATCATTGTAGGCATATTCTGCTTGATGAATGAGTTGATCCCAACTCTACCCATACTCCTTTGTCAAGCACCTAAGCATGTTGCCAAGAGACCTGTTCACAACTTTAGTTTGGCCATCAGTTTGTGGATGATAAGCTGAACCAAAAGAGAGATTAGTACCCAGTCTCTTCCACAATGTTTTCCAGATATGACCAAGAAACTTAAAATCCCTATCTGAAACAATGCTAGTAGGCAAACCATGTATTCTAACAACTTCTTTGAAAAACAAGTAAGAAATGTGACTTGCATCATGTGTTGTCTTACAAGGAATAAAATGAGCCATTTTGCTAAATCTTTCAACTACTACAAAGATGGTATCAAATCTTGCTTGAGTTCTAGGTAATCCTACCACAAAATCCATACTAATGCAATCCCAATGCCTATGTGGAATGGGAAGAGGCTGATATAAACCAACATTAGAGGAACTACTTTTTTCTTTCTGACATACCAAGCACTGCTCAACATACCTCCTGATGTCTCTCTGCATCTTAGGCCAATAATAGAACCTTTGAACCAGCTCTAAGGTCTTATTGAGACCAAAATGTCCACTTAAGCACCCATTGTGCTTCTCTTGAATGAGGTTCCCTCTCATAGAACCCTTTGGAACACACAACTGTCCACCCCTGAATAACAAACCATCCTACAAAGTGAAATCAGCATATGCACCATGGAAATTATTCTCAAAATCTTGATAAACATTATAAGCTTCAGCAAAATCATCATCAGTAGGATACATGTCTTTGAAACTATCAATACCAATGATTTGAACTTGAATCTCATGAATAGTTAACAACCTTCTACTCAAAGCATGTGCTACTTTATTCAACTGACCCTTCTTATGCTTAAGAGTAAAAGTGTAAGCTTGCAAGTATTCTACCCATTTAACATGCCTATGATTCAGTTTATCCCATGAGTTCAAGAAACTGAGTGCCTGATTATCTGTGTATACAAAAAACTCCTTAGGAAGAAGATAGTGTCTCCATTTCCTAAGTGCTTGTACTAATGCATAGAGTTCTAAATCATAGGATGAGTACCTTTTCTTGGCATCATTCAACTTCTCACTAAAGAATGCAACTAGTCTATTTTCTTGACTTAAAACAACTGCTACAACAATATTACTAGCATCACATTCAATAGTAAAAAGTTGATCAAAACTAGGTAAAATGAGCACTGGTTGAGTAGCCACTTTAGTTTTTAATAATTCAAACCCCTTATTGGTTGCACTTGTCCACTGAAATTTTACCTTTATACCCCCTTTGATGGTGTCTAACATTGGAGCACAAATCTCACTGAATCCCCTGATGAACTTTTTGTAAAATTGTGCCAAACCATGGAAGCTTCTGACATCATTGGCTGTCTTAGGAGTTGGCCAACTAGTTATTGCTGCAACTTTAGATTGATCCATTTTTAGATTTCCTCTTGATACAACAAAACCGTGATAGACCAATTCTTGCTTCATAAAATCACATTGTTCAAGATTAATGGTTAGCTATTCATCAGATAAATTTCTCAAAAAATTAGCTAAATGCTTCAAATGCTCTTCCTTAGTCTTGCCAAAAATAAGAATATCATCTAAATACACAACAACAAACTTTGTAATGAAATCATGTAAAACTTCATTCATGAGTCTCATGAATGTGCTGGGAGCATTAGAGAGCCCAAATGGCATGACAAGCCACTCATAAAGACCCTCATTTTTTTTGAAAGCTATCTTCCATTCATCCCCCTCTTTGATTCTTATCTAATGGTAACCACTCTTCAAGTCAATCTTACTGAAATACTGTGCACCCCCCAAACAATCCATCAAGTCCTCTATCCTGGGTATGGGAAATCTGTATCTGATGGTGATCTTGTTTATGGCTCTGGAATCTGTGCAAAGTCTCCATGTTCTACCCTTCTTAGGTGCCAACACTGTAGGCACTGCACAAGGACTAATGCTCTTCCTGATTAGCCCTTGGTCTAAGAGTTCATGTATTTGTCTTTCTACCTCTTTATTTTGTTTAGGGGTCATCTTATAGGCTGCCTTATTGGGCAAAGAGGCTCCAGGTATGAAGTCAATCTGATGGCTAATGGCTCTAGGAGGTGGCAAAGCTGTAGGTGTACCATCACTGATTATTGCATTGAAGTTATCAAGGATTTTCTGCACCTCATATGGTATCTCAACTTTCTTTTCTACCTTTTCTTCCTTGGGTTTCACTATGAGTGCAAATCCTACTCCTTCACCTTCTTCTAATGTTTTTATGAACTCTTTCTCATTCACTAACAAGATGTTAGGTACTTTATTGCTGCTCTCTCCTTCTTCAATGAGGGATTGAATCTGGTAGGTTACTCCATCTTTCTAAAATGAGTAGGAGCTTCTTTCCCCATCATGGTGTGCTTTTTGGTCAAATTGCCATGGTCTACCCAATAGTAGGTGGCAAGCATCCATAGGAAGGATGTCACATAGGATCCTATCTACATATCCACCTATGTGGAAATCTACCCAGGCTTTCTCATTTACTAACACATGTTGTCCCTTATTTAACCATGTGACCTTGTATGGCTCCTTGTGTTGTATTCTAGGTAGTTTCAATTTACTCGTTGCTTCCTTTGATATGATGTTATCTGTGGATCCTGAATCTATGATCACCTTACACACCTTTCCCATGATTTTACACTTAATCCAGAACAATGCTCTTCTCTATGAGACCTCTGTACTTAGTGGCTTCTTCATTAACACTCTTTTGATCATTAAACTCTCACCATCTTCTGAAGCTAGGTTGTTCAATGCTTAAGTTTTGGTATTACCTCCATCTTCTTGAACATAGTTTACCCTCTTTTCACCACCAGAGGATGAACTAGGCTTCTCTGGGCATCTATAGGTAGGGTGGCCCAACTTTTGGTAGTTATAGCACTTCATGGTTGAGAAGTAGGATCCTCTCCCTGGTCCATTATATCTACCCCTACTCGGGTTGCTTGATCCCCTACCCCTATAGTTGGGTTTGCTATGAGAATCCCCACTTTGCTCTATAAGTTTAGACTCTCCCTGGGATCATTGATCTATGCTCCTTCCCCCAAAACTACATCTATGGCCTCTACCATCTCTTCCCCTACCTCTACCTCTATTTTTTTGTTCTTGCTTTCTCCTACTTTTCTCTTCCACCTTAAGTGCCAATTGATAGCACTTGTGGATTGTTTGTGGGCATAACAAGCTCATCTCTTTATGGATGTTCCATCTTAACCCATTCAAGTACCTTGCCACTTTTATGCTCTCATCCTCCACTACTATGGATCTCATGCACAATTTTTGAAACTCCTCAGTGTAGCTATTGACATCTAGGTCTATTTGTCTCAAATTTTGTCTTTTCTTGTGAAGTTGTATTTCATAGTCTTCAGGAAGGTAGGTTTCTTTGATCTTGGCTACCATTGCTCTCTAGGTGGCTATTGGTTGCTTACCTTCTTTCACCCTTTCCTCTTGGATGAACTTCCACCAAGTTAAGGCTGCCCCTCTCAGCCTTGATTTTGCCACCTTAACCTTCTATGCTTCGGTTATTCCATCACGTTCAAAGTGGTTTTCTAGACCTTCAATCCATTCTATTAGAGAATTTGGATCCATCTTTCCACTGAAAAGGGCCACTCCTTCTAAGGTTTTACCACTTATAGCTCTCAAGCCTTTCAAGAATGCTTCTTTCTCAATAACAGGGTCAAGTATGGGAACCTCATCTTCTATGGCCACCATTTTACCCTAATCTCTAACCTTATCATGGACCTCTTCAGTTTTGACTTCTACTTCAGCTAGTTTTACTGCCATTTGATCTAATCTTTCTCCAAGTGCCCTATTTTCCTCTTCTTGGTCTTCAACCTTCTAAGCTAATTTTGCATTAGTCACCATGTTTTCCTAATGTTCCTTTCCTCCGGAATCTTTTGTTGGCTCTGATACCACTATGATAGGGAGATTGCTAGGAAAGTGCTCAAAAGGCCAATTTGCTCAAAAGGTTCAATTTGTTACCCAAAAACTTGTTTGAGTCTATTGTATGTGTTCACAAAATCATTCTTGTGGTTGTAGTTCCAAGCACTTCATGTATCACTTTCCTAACAAACTCCCCTTTTGGTGATGGCTCACTCTCATGCTCAAATCTACTCAAATTGCTCACTCCAACCATCTACACACCCTCAATCTCTACTCTTTGGCATTCAACCCTTTGTTTCAGAGTTCTTTAGGAGTCTTTTACATGGACATGTAGGGGCAGAAAAGTTTTGTTCAAGGTTTGATATTCAAACATAGTTTTAGGCTCCTAGCCTTTGGCTTGTTTAATGCACCAACCAAAAAGGTCAAAACCTCCAACTGAGGCCATGCTCTGTCCAAGGTTCCATCTGACACTTATCTTACTATTTTGGATTTTTCTCCTAAGGTTCCATAAGTCCCCAACTCCTCCTCACAATCAGGTTTGAGCATTTTGTATAAAACTGTCAATTGTGTGTTATGTAGTCAAAAGGGCTACTAGCTCGTGGAGGGGTAATTTGCACTTTTTTGCTTGTCCCACTCAACGATGGTTAAAAAACTTCACAAAATTGATTTGGATGATGGTTTGGAGGTGTTTACTAATATATTTTCAAGGTTTAGCCCATTTTTATGGCACTATGAGGACTGTCCACCATTTTAGGCACTTTTTGAGGGTTTGGTAGGGTTTAAACCAAGGAACATTGAGAAGTCTTTCCAACTCCTCTCATCAAGTCTCCAAACTGACTTATAAATTCTGCCACACCAAATAGAGCTTCCCCTATTGTTGACCTGCAAACATAATGCCAAACACCTGGCAAACGAGTGAGAAAATGATAAAATTGCCACTGTCACTGTCAATTTGCTGCCCTTTTACCAGTCAACAGCTGCTACACTTTTGGACCTGCATGATGAAGAGTTTGAATTGGAAATATACCTCAATGAGGTCTGCAAGACACTAAAGAAGTTTCCTATTACATAGCCTTCTCAATTACAAGGCTTGGATGATTCTTTGAAGCATTCCATGAGCATTTTTGACAACACAATTCATAAAAATAGTGAACTCACTGTTTTGTTTACAAAATAAGAATGATTAAATGGAACAAGCTATTATAACATTTCAAGATGATGCCAAACATCCTTGGTCACATGTGCACACCTCTGCCTCATTTATTTGTTCACTCCAAATTACTTTTGGGTTCAAATCTTGAGTTTTTGTTCATGCTACTAGCCAAATAACCAATACTTGCCTAGTATTCACTAAAGTCCTTCTTACAAACACACTCTTGGCACAAAATAGAGAATATGTATAGTATATAAATGAATTCCAACTTGACTAAATCCATTATGTGGGATCCCAGACCTGGATTAGTCAAGTGGTGACATTTTAGAGCTTCAAACCCTTGACAGGGCAGCAAGCACATAGTTTGCAAATAATTTTGTACAATCCAATTTACAAGAGAAAACAATACAACAATAAACTAGAGAGAATTATACAACTATTATGCACACCTCCCAAAGGTACAATACGGACTATGGAGCTACAATATAGATTGTTTTACAAAGGAAGGAAAAACTAGTCATAAAAGCCAAAATTTCATGATTTCATTAAAAAGATCTTGCTCATACAATCACCAACCCTTTCCAAGACAAAGGGAGGCCTTATATAGTTTCTCCAGTTGGTTTTAAAGCCCTAGTATGGACATGAGGCTTCCATAACCTCATTTTGCAAGAAAATGATAATTTTGACAACTTTTCTTGCTCAAAAAGGCATTTTTGACAATCTAGCCTTATCAACTTGTCTAAACAACTTAGAAATGCCTAAAAACACTTATCAAACATGTTTCAATGCTTTGGAAAGCATTAGAAGACCTTTTTGGCAATTTTGCCCCTTTTTGCCAAAAATTGTCAACTCAGCCTGAAAGGCAAAATTTGATCTCTTGAGTGCAAAATGAGATCAAAACCACTAAACATGACCCAAAACAACATAAAACAGCATTATCAACCTTATACAAGAAATTACAAACATGTAAGCATAAAATACTAAAAAATGGGAGTTTTACTCAACTAGGTGCTCCTGCACCAGACATTCTCTAGGCATTTGTTTGTCATTAGAAGAAAGTCTTCACTGTTCAAGAAGCTTCGCTTGGGCAAGATAGGGCTCCGCAAGGGTGCCTAAATGTTCTCCCATCTAGGCTCTTTGAAGCCCAAAAAGGTTTTCTATGATCAATTACTCACCATTGAGGTTCTCAAGGAATTTGAATTCTCCATGGCTAATGGCAAGGCCCTTGGGTGTGATTGCTTTCCTTGTGAATTTTACAAAGATTTATGGCCTTGTGTGGGACCTCATTTGTATAAGGTCTACCTGGAAGCCTTCCATTCTCAATTTTTTGGTCAGTTAATTAACAAAGGGTGCATCAAGTTCATACCTAAGGAAGGTGACCTCAAAGACATTTATAGTTGGTAGCCTATTACTCTAGTCAATGTCTCCTATAAGATTATTGCCAAGGCCCTGGCTCTAAAGATTTATCATCTACTTCTACAGATTGTCTATCTTGGGTAGACTAGTTTCATTAAATCTAGATTCATCCTATATAATATCATTGTGTTGTGGCAAGGTATGAAATGGGCTCGTCGATCTAGTGTCATCTTTGTCAAGATCAACTTTACCAAAGCATACAATTGAATAGAGTGGCCCTTCATTCTCACCATGTAGGGAGCTCTTAGTTTTGGACCCTGGTTCATCTAGTCTATGAAGATGCTATTTGAGGATACATATACTTGCATCACCATCAATGATCACCAATCTCTAACCTTTGGGCTGTTCAAATCTATTCACTAGGGTTGCCCTTTGGCTCCTTCCTTGTATGTTATGGTTGCTAAGGGCCTTGGGTATTTTATTGCTATCTCTATCTCTACTAGGTGGGCCAACGAAATTTCCTACCCGAGTCACCTTCACAAATTATCAATGGTCATTTTGTAGATGACTCTTTTCTCACCCTCATTGAAGATAAGCACAATGTCTTGGAGACTCTCCAATGTCTTAACACTTTTTGTTTGGCTTGTACGTCAATAATTCACCGGCACAAAACCCAGTGTTATTGACAATCCTTTCTTCTGAGTCCTCCCTAGATGCTCCAATATGGATGGAAGTAGATAGGTCATGGTGAAATATTTCAACTTCTAAGTATCCCTTTTTCTTTTGAGGGCTCTTATGTGGACCTCTCAAATGTAGTCCTCACTAGAATTGAGAAAACGTTGGCTTATTGGATCACCAAGGCATTCTGTTTAGCTGGGAAATTTCAGATTTTCTCTAAGATTGTTGCAGTCACCCATGTTTATTACTCATCTTGTTAAGATCCTTCGAAAGCTTCTTACAATAAGCTTGAGAATTTTTTCAAAGACTTTTTATGGGCCTCGGCGGTTGATCATCATGGCTTTCACAGAGTGGCTTGGAAGTTTCATTGTCTCTCGTGTGAGTCTAGTGGACTTGGGTTTCTTTTTACTTAGAAGAAAGGGGTCACTTTATGTTCTAAATGGATCATTTGTGCCACCTTTGGCAATGAGGCTTGGAAAATCCTTCTCTAGCATTGTATTTCTTCAAGGTTTCTTGTATACATATTGAAGGCACTTTCATTGCATTTGGCATGCTTGGGAAGTTGTTAAACCTTGGCTTAAATGGGATGGGTTCAGTTTCAAAGATGGCCTTTTTTTCAAGTAACACAATATTTGGTAGTCTCTACTCATTCAGCTTTAAAGGCTTCCCCTAGCTTGTGTCCTTGGAGTTCGTGCTCTACACTTTCGTAAGTGCGACATCTGCACACCCTAGGACCTTTTCTCCAGAGTTACTACGAATCTTTTCTCTTGGGAAGATATGTGAACTCAATTCCAACTCAACCGACCAGATCAACAAACATTTGACATGGTCGTGTCTACTCTACCTTTGAATATGCTACACAAGTCGGGTATTCACTTTGTAAAGCCCTAGTGGAAAGATTGGCATTGGTTCCTTGGTACCTCTTTTTACTGTCTCAAACCTCGAATGGGGAATCATTGGCTCTCTTTGCACCCACCTATGGTACCTACCTTGAATCTTTGGTGGCATTTGTAGTCCTCTCAAGTGGTTTAGAGTTGTAGATTCCATAATATTTAGTTTGCTATCATTGAGCCCAAGCTTGCTCAGTTTGCTTGGTGTATTCTTTTTCAAGGCTTGCTTTTGGACTCTCGCATAAGGCATATGAGTATTCATGATCCGCGTTGCCTTTTCTATGGACAAATTGACACTTTTATACACATCTTTTGATTCTGCCACCATGCTCAAAATCTGTGGAGTTGGATCCATGATTTATTTCTATCTTTCTAGCTAGAGCCCTTTTTCTTGGCATACGACCTTTTTGACCACATCCCTTCAAATTTACCCAAATTTTACATGCTTTCAGGGTGGAAATCCTCTTTACAATATAGAAAGATAGAAATGTTGATTTGTTTTCTCATAACTCAATTGACATTCATGTTTTTCTTTTTACTAAAGCATATATATGTGTTGGCAAATGCACACTCCATTGAGAAATTGTAGGTGATTGAAGGTATTTTCATTGATGGCAACCTTACAATTCTATGGCATTGGCACCGACAGATAGTTCACCGGCAGCGACAAAGATGATTACTGACACCCTGACCGACAGGATTTTATTTATTGCATAATATATTTAATTGTAATATCTTTTTGTAAGCCGACATGGCACATTGTAATAAGACTCATATAAGTATGAGATCTTGTAGGAACATTTAGTATGAAATGGTTATGATAGATGGATATAATGAGTGAATATTGTGGGTCACAAATCCCACCGAGGTTTTTCCCACACCGGGTTTTCTTGCCAAAAATATTGTGTTATGGTGTGCTTTCTATGTTGTGTTTATTGTTCTTATTTACTACATTAATTCTGGTTTACCAGTACTCTATTTTGGAATAAAATTTACTTAATAAGTTCAAAAAATCCATTAATTGGTTAGATACTGATTCACCCCCCCTCTCAGTATCTTTGGGAATCCTAACAATTGGTATCAGAGCTTGGTCCTCTATTTTCAAAAGCCTAACAACTTGAGGAAGATTCTGACATCGGTAGAGATGAAAAGATTGAAAAAGATAAGGAGAGATTAAAATTTAAGGCTAAGGAACTCAAATGTAGACTAGATCTGAAACTAGACATCCTCATCTCTTTGAGAAAAGAGATATCAGAGGCTCTTGTTCTAGGATATAACACACCGGAAGAGAAAATGCACATACTCACCGGTACCATTCAAAGGACAAAAGAAACATTAAAAGATAGTGAAAGGTTCACCAACAACCTAAATTTTGCATTAGTAGATTTATATCAGATTGTAATCCACTGGTTACAAGTATCCAGACAACAACTACACTCAATTGACATTGAATGACAACCTTTGTCATTGATGCCAAAGGGGGAGTAGTAGGATGAGAAAAATGATTGACAGAAGACATCATCTGCTCAGGGGGAGCACACAGTTTTGGAGCAGACAATTTTGGAGCACACAACTTTGGTAAGATTTTTGGACAACACATTTTGGATACTATTTTGACTTTTGCTCATGAGTGTTGCCATCAATGCCAAAGGGGGAGATTGTTGGCAAGTGCAAACTCCATTGAGAAATTGTAGGTGATTGAAGGTATTGTCATTGATGGCAACCTTACAATCCTATGGCACCGATAGGCACCGACACCGACAGACTCTACACTGGCAGCAACAAAGATGATTACCGACACCCTGGCCGATAGGATTTTGTTTATTGCACAATGTATTTAATTGTAATATCTTTTTGTAAGTTGACATGGCATATTGTAATAAGCCTAATATAAGTATGAGATCTTGTAGGAAAATTTAGTATGAGATGGTTATGATAGATGGATATAATGAGCGAATATTGTGGGTCACAAATCCCATTGAGGTTTTCCCCACACCAGCTTTTCTCGCCAAAAATATTGTGTTATGGTGTGTTTTCTATGTTGTGTTTATTGTTCTTATTTATTGCATTAATTCTGGTTTACTGATACTTTGTTTTGGAATACAATCTACTTAATAAGTTCAGAAAATCCATTAACCGGTTAGATACTAATTCACCCCCCCTCTCAGTATCTTTGGGAATCCTAACAATATGTAATAATGTGATGCTTCAGATTCAAGTGCAAGTTAAAAAGGTTGTGTTGGAGGTAGCCCATCTTCGAACCTTTCTAGAGCATTGGGGAAATGCTCCTTATACGGTTGCCAAAGTGCCTCCAAATCCTTTGGTCGACACCTTTTCCATTCCTTCTACCTCCCATGATCAATCTCTACCTTGTGGCCGCCGATGTGGATGTAGCCTTTCCATTCACTGTTCCTGGATCCTGCAATCTCAGGGTCCCTATAGTGAGTCTAGTGGTGATAGTGCTTTTAACAGGTGGCACTCTACCACGTGGGGGCTTTGCCTTCGAGTGGGGCTCATGGGGTGTGGACCGGAGTGCTAGTGGTGCAAGTGGGTGGCTAGCTTCCAATGGTGACAACAGTTTGTAACTTTTGGTGGTGATAGTGGATGACTTAGTTCCTCCAAAGGCTTCTCATGTCTGGCTTTGGCAATCTCGCCCACTCACAAGGTTCAAGACAAGGAAAAAGAAGATGCTACTACTAAAGAAGGGTCATCCCTCCCAAATGACAACCTTGACCTCATTGATGTATGGGATCCTAAGGATAATAGAGATCCACCTCCTTTGGTCACTACTTTAGGCGTTAGCTATTTCTCTTTGTGTTTTTTTCTCTCCAAACTTGACCCGTGTTTAATGTGTTTTTTGACAATTTGGACTCTACTCATTTGACTTTGAAAGGTGATTTTGTATCCCCTATTTTTTTATTTAAATAGTATACTTTATCTTACTTAATAAAAATGGCTACTATGAATAAAAAATGGTACTGTTGAATAAACCAATCATAATTTATATTTTTGACCGTCTAATTGCAAGCAATACCAATTTATTGAGAAATGTTAGATGAGTGTGTAACTAGTTTTATATCACAAGGGAAGTCCTAAATTTGAAAGGTTTTCAGTTGTCCCCTTTCTGTAGTGTGAATTTCCACAAATTTTTGACAAAATTTGTGAGCTTCTTTGTTGCAACGAAAAAGCATTTTTATATCACTACATGCTCACCCTAACTTGACGCTTCTCAAAATCATATGTGGACATTTAAAAAAAAATCAACTTTACAAAACTTACTTGTCAAGTCCCCTACTTAAAAATAAAATTTTAAGTCTACACAGTCAAAATATGCTGCCACATCAACGTGCATTTTTGTGAAGGTGTCCAAAATGGTCCCAAATTGCCATAAGACCCATAGGTGTGCACTAAGTCATGTTTACACATGCGTTGATGTGGCATCACTTTATTGGTTTTTTTTTGAATTTTAGAAGTACTTTTTTGAAGATAAGCATTGACATGACATTTTGAGAGCACCACTATTAGTCTAAAAGTGTCCATGTACTATAACATGTATTGATACCCCTATCCCTTATTGATTCCCCCTCCCTAGTCCAAAACATGAAAGGTTTTCAGCTGCCCCTTCCGTACTGTGAATTTCCACAAGACATTGACGAATTCTGTGAGCTTCTTCATTGCGACGACTGTAGACTATTATTTCTTCAGCCCTCACGACAATTTGCAACAACACAAGCACCCACTATGCAAGACAGAATTATTGGGTTGACATTTAGAAGTTGAAGAAGCACGTTGAAACCAAAAATGAGAAAGTTTTTCACTAATTCCAATCACAGTAAGAATGAACAAATAAATATTGAAGGCACTGTAGTTTTGAGAAAAGCATCGATTATGGATGTCAAAGATTATAGTGCTAGTATTGGAGACAGAGTAGTGGAGCTACTGCAGAGAAAGGTGTTTATTGAACTAGTCAGTGTTAGCCTAGCAGAAAATAACAATCCGAAATCTCTGTTAGCAACAGATAGAAAAAAGAATGGAAAGAATGGCAATCTGAATATAATTTGTATTCCAATAAAAAAACTGTACATTCAAAATAAAATAAACAAGCAGATATAAAGAGGAGGCAAAAACATTTGTAAACTGTTATACAAAACTGTCGGAACAGAAAAACCTAATAAATAAACTAATGAAAAATTAATCTAAACAAAACTAAACTCGTGAAGAGAACTAAACCCGTGAAGAGATATTAACATCCCCCCCTTAAACTGAAGGGGTTAAGCCAAGCATTTCTCTGAACATCTCAAACTTTTCTCTGCCCAAAGCCTTGGTAAGAATATCTGCTGGTTGATCTGTAGTGGGGCAATATTTAAGGTATATGGTGCCATCTTTCACATAATGCCGAATCAAATGAAACTTTGTATTGATGTGCTTGGTGCGATCATGAAATACTGGACTTTTAGCCATTTTGATAGTAGATTGATTGTCAATGAAGAGTGGAGTTGATGAAATCTATGGTGTCTGCAAGTCTTCAAGAATTCTTCGAAGCCATAAGATTTCCCGAGTTGCTTCAAAGGTGGCCATATATTTAGCTTTGGAAGAAGAGGCAGCTAGAACATATTGCTTTTTAGATCTCCAAGAGATGAGAGTAGATCTAAGATACATTAAATACCAAGATGTAGATTTTCCATCTGTAGAATCACCCGCATAATCAGAATCAGAATAGCCAACCAAAGAAAATTGGTTTGTCTTGGAGTATTTGAGCCCATAGTGCTGAGTACCTTGCAAATAGCGAAGAATGTGCTTGGCAGCTAACCAATGAGTTTCTCTACGTTGTTGCATAAACCTTGAAAGAACTCCAACAACAAAAGAAATATCTAGACGGGTAGTTGTAGCATAAATCAAACTCCCAACAAGTTTCCTATAGATAGTTGCATCAACTAATGCTGAAGGGTCATCTAAAGAGAGCTTAAGATTTTTCTCCATAGGAGTACTAAGGGGTTTACAATCAGTCATGCCAAACTTATGCAAAAGTTCACCAATATATTTTTGTTGGGTGATAAAAATAAAATGAGGTGTTTGAGTTACCTCAATACCCAAATAGTAATGAACATGGCCCAAATCTGTCATATCAAAACCTTGCTTTAGTTGTTCTTTCACATTTTGAATATTATTCTCATCGGGACCAGTGATAAATAAATCATCCACATAAACAATAAGATAGACAATAATCTTATCAAGTTTTCTAACAAAAAGTGTGGCATCATCAAATTCAAAATGCTAGAAATTCAACTTTAAAAGATACTCGGTAAGTTTTTCATACCAGGCTCGAGGAGCTTGTTTCAAACCATATAATGATTTGACAAGCTTGCACACTTGATGTTCTTTTCCATTGACTACATACCCATCTGGTTGAGTCATATAAACTGATTCTTTGAGATCACCATTTAAGAATGCCATTTTAACATCCATTTGTTGAATTTTCCACCCATATTGAGCTGCAAGGGCCAACAAAGCACGAATGGTGGTCCATTTTGCTGTAGGTGCAAAGGTTTCATCATAATCTATCCCCTCCTTTTGAGCATAACCTTTGGCAACAAGTCGGGCTTTGTGTTTGTCAAGTGTACCATCTGCTTTATATTTATTCCTGAAAATCCACTTGCAGCCAATAGGTTTACAACCAAGTGGAGGATCAACCAACTGCCATGTGCCATTTTTCAAAAGAGCATCATACTCATCTTGCATAGCTTTCCTCCATACTATGATATTTTTGGCTTCATTATAGGATGATGGTTCAGAGTCAATTATGAGATTGAGTTCACCAATGGCCTCCAAGTTCTATTGGTTTGAGCTTGGAGCCTTGCTTTGTAAGAGCTTCTTGTACTTGTTTTACCTATTTCATCAGGTCTTAAATCTTTCAATGTTTGTTGGACTTGTTTTGCCCACTTATGAGAAGACTTTGGTTGCACAAAAGATGTGACCATTTCATTACTAGATGTTGTATTAGTGTTTAATAGTTCAGAGAGTTCAAGCTCATCATGATGGGCTTCTTCTTGGTCATTTATTGATGGAGCAACGTGAATTAGATCACTTGGAGATATAGATTCTATATGTGGAATCTCACAAGAGTTTTCTATCAAAGGAGACAAATTTGTAATTGTATCAAGCTGTTTGAATTTACATTCATTATTTTCAGCAATGTTGGAGGTTTCAACAAATACAACATCACATGTAATAAAGAAAGTTTTGTTGACTTCATCATACAACCGATATGCTTTGGAAGATTCTGAATAACCAAGGAAAATACACTTAATACTGTGATGCTGTAACTTACTTCTTTTGTCCTTATGAATTAAAGCATAGCAAGTGGAACCAAAAATGTGGAGATGTCGGACAGAAGGAGGATATCCAAACCACATTTCATATGGAATAGATTGATGTAATGCAGATGATGGAGATCTATTACGAAGATAAACTGCAGTTCTTGCTGCTTCAGCCCAAAAATGTAATTTTATTCCTTTAAAATATAACATTGCACGGACCATATTCATGATAGTTCTATTCATTCGTTCAACAACACCATTTTGTTGAGGAGTACCTGGAACAGTAAGATGATGTTGGATCCCATTTTGATGTAGATAGTCCTCAAAAACTAGAGAAGTGTGTAGGAGAAAAAGCGAGACTAGGCTAACATGCCCTAATCCTACCTTTTGACACACATTGTGGAATACGAAAGAGCCTAGAGGTATCACACAATTGGCTACTTCTTTTTGTGGAAGAGAGAGCCACAGGCTACCTATTAGGGTTTCTATTCCTTTGTTGTAATTGAAAAATAGAATGATGTAAGTTCAATTCCTAACCCCAAAGTGCAAGTATGAACTAATAACAAGATTGCAGAATTGAGATTAAACAATGGAAAGCTGTAAACACAAGGACAAGACAAGAATGCAGATGCGTACCCAGAGTTAAAATATGAGTGAAAATGTTTAGGATGGGGACGCAGGCACCACTGTCTTGATTTTGCTCTTGAAACTGCTATTTTTGATGTCTGACAGAGGGACTAGGGCACCTAGCGCCACTGTCCCAGGGACTAGGGTGCCCAGCACCCCTGTCTTGGCAGGACCAGGGCGCCCCACGCCCCTGTCCTGGTCTTTTGCCCTGAAGTTTGGTGTGTAGCTCAGTTTTTGTTTGCTTCTGTCGGATCTGCAATATGCGGCGTCGTCCGAATCCCAAAATCTGCACTTATATCTGAAAAAGTACGTTGGGTGGCTATATAGGGTTTTACCTTAGTCAAACCCCCGCTTTGGTGATTTCCACCTCCACGAATAGCCAAGTTGTATTGTAAAAGTAGTGTGCATGCAGACCTTGTGTGTGTGCAAGATCCTAAAATGCAAGTAAGCAAACTAGAGCAACCTAGAGCAACCTAGAAAGTAAACCCTAATTACTTGTAAATGATAATGTAAATGCTCCAAATCAAGATGCAAAGTGATCTAAAGCATGAATACAAATGATATAATGAGGCTTATGCAAAGACATGAAAACAACATGAAATCATACCCAACCCCAAGGGAGGGGTACAAGCCAATCTTCAGTCGGTGATCCCCTATTGCTCTTCAATGTCTTCAAAGCCCTAAATGGATGAATGAAATTGATGAATGCTTGATGGGTAGATGTTGAATATTGTTGAAGTCTTCAAAGATCTGCTCTTTCGCTGCATAGAAGGTCCCTCAAACCAAAATTCGGATCCTTTCAAATGAAGAGAGAGAGCTCTTATATATGAAACCCTAGGTCTTAATTTCAACTTTTGGCCGACCTAGAGATTGAATCTCTCGCCAATTTCTTGGGGTTAAGCTTTATTTTATGATTGGATTGCGCTCCTAAAATTTTAGGAAAAATGTCGGGGACCATGTGCACTCCGGGCGCCATGGTCCCGACAATTTTTCACCAAATTTTTGGGGTCGTCGAATATGATAATTTTAGAGAGTATCCCGAAGTTACAGGTGATTTTGAGATGTTTTGACCCCCGAAATCAAGCCCCAAAGTTCAAAATAGGACCTAATTAGGGTTTTTGATTAAATGATGTATCGGAGGAATAAAATGAAAGGGGAACACTTTAATGAAAGGGCCCAACTGGAAGATGATGAAATAGGACCTTAGACCTAATTAATTTGATTAATTAGGTGCTAAAGGGAAAATGCGATGCAAAGTGCAAGATGCGCCAAGGCGGGAGCTAAACCAAGTGTGAAATTGTACCACTTTAGCAAGTGCGTACAATTTTCGATGCTACATTTAGCCCCCACTTTAGCAGTCATATGAGTACTACGTGCATATGCAAGCTAAAGTACAGGAAAGTAAACATTATTTGAAAAAGGATATATCCATAAGTCTGTCGAACGAAGCCCCCAGCGGTATCTATAGTACACAGTTAGGAACCGCACCCTACAAAACACACGTTAGATCACAAAATCACCTAATGCTTACTAAGGAAAGTGATGAAATTTGCGAGTAGCTATATGCCCCCTGTTTCGGCTTGCTTATTAGGGAGGTGAAACAGGATAGCATGTTTACTTACGACAAATTGTGTGAGAGATTATTGATGAGAGATGTTCACTAAAGAGGCTTCATCAGAGCACATTTTAGAACATCCAGGGAGTAAGGGAACAAAAACACGATTCCTACACAACAAACAGTTCGAAAATCGCATCTCCCAAACTCAAGTTATGATGAAATGTGTGATAGAAGAAAATTAGGGTTTTGAAATCAAAGGTAAAGGAATGAAAATATATACCTCAAAAGTGACTATTGCATTTGTCACTTTGTTGATTTCTGAGTATTGTTCATTGCAGTGGAGCCCACATAGCCATCATCATGCCTTCATGACGACTGAAGCGTCCCACGAGGATGGAGATCATGCGAGAGGCCGTGATTGGTGACGAGCCAATAGACGAGGTGAGTTGATTGAACTTTGACTTTGACTTTCTACATTTGTGTTGACTTTGAGTTTCTGTGATCAAATGCGGGCCTTAGATTCTAACCTTGGGTCCCACCCAGGGTGCCATGGTCCTATCAGGGCGCCATGGTCCTATCAGGGCACCATGGTCCCTAAAGGGTGTCATGGTCCTCTCAGGGCGCCATGGTCCCTGACAGAGTGCCATGGTCCTTGAAGGGCACCATGGTCCCTGATAGAGTGCCATGGTCCCAATCAGGACTTGGCAAGGGGTGTCAAGGTTAGCTTTCGATGTTCGATAGTTTTAATTTTTTGCATAGATGATTTTGATGATTGAGTACTGATTACACTGATGTTTTTGCATTGCAGGGTCTCCCATACATGAGAGAGCACACTGCAGGGCAGATTCTTCGCAGTCTGTGAGATCAGATTCCTCGGCTGACTCAGGCAGAGAAGGATACGTTATCTATGGTGGGTTTATGGTATGTGATCCTCATGCTGGCCATTCGATTCCATCCTGCGATGTTGATGGCACTTATGCAGCGATGGGATCCTGACGCATGTACATTCCATCTCCCAGTAGGAGAGATGACAGTTACACTTGAGGATGTGTACCGCATACTTCGCCTACCTATCAGAGGAGCCATCGTGACATACGCGACCGATCGGTCAGTGGAGGACTATCAGAGGGAGCAGATATACTGCATAGGGCGAGTCATGCCGAGTGAGATGAGAGGTCGCATCATGATCAGTTGGCTCTTACATCCTACAGGAGAGGTGCCCCTTGTGAGACGTCTTATGATTGCCATCATTGCACTAGCCGTCTGCCCTAATGGGTGGGGTACACACATGCATGGGGGTCTCACATGGTGCATCAAGGCTATGGAGAGACATAGGAGAGTATATGCTTGGGGTCAGAGTATGCTTGCACATCTCTATCACGACCTTAAGGAGTATGTGTTTGGACAGTGTTGTAGCTTGATGACATGCACACTTCTGCAGTTGTGGATATTTGAGCACTTTACATGCACCAGGCTTGTCGGCTATCCGATGAGTGTGGCTAGCGAGCGACCTAGGGTGTTTGCCTATCCACTTACCAGAGAGTGGAGATTTGGGGATCTACTATATTGGAGAGTGACATTCGATAGATTGACAGTTGAGGTGACAGTATGGAGACCATATTTGCGGATGCACAGATGGGATGGAATGGAGAGGCAACTAACATGCTTACAGAGGAACCGCCTACTGAGAGGACAATACTCACATATCATAGTCCCATTCTACTTTGACTGAGTACAGAGGCAGTTTGGGCTAGAGCAGTGTGTTCCAGCTGATGTACCTATCTATACTCAACACTCACGAGTCCTTCCCAGACCTAGAGCAGTAGGGAGACCTACGACAGATGATATCGAGATTATAGATATAGAGGGGTCCGATCAGGATGTGGTTACTGATTACTCCGCAGATCCTGGAGCATAGCGCAGGTATCTCTCATGGTTTGTGAGGACATACCCAGGGCCTATCTTTCCACCAGATTACCCGACAGGCCATCCAGGTCCACGGAGACATGGAGACCGAGATGAGGATCAGGGATCTAGATCGGAGGAGCCAGAGGAGGGAGAGGGTCATGAGGAGGTAGGAGATCCTGATCCACCCATAGGAGATTAGCCTAGTGCCGAGGAGGAGGAGGAAGGAGAGGAGGATGACACAGATAGGGATGATGATGAGGAGAACGAGGATGTGGGTGAGGATGCAGATGAGGATGAGGATGATGAGGAGGAGGAGGATAGAGATGATGAGGAGGAGTCAGATGCAGCTCCCCACCATTCAGGAGATGATACCATAGCCTTGGATCCTCCTCTTATTCCCCAAAAGGGGGAACACGAGGCGATACAGAGACCTATACCCATCATGCACAGATCATTTGAGTGTGGGGAGCCTAGTAGTTCCCAGTCACAGATGCTACCATATCACGATCCCTACTGGCGTGAGGGAGATCCAGGTATAGTAGGTTTATATTGATTGATTAATGTTTTGATGATATAGCATGGTACTAATACAAAATCTGTTCTACTGCTACAGCTAATGTGCAGGAGTGGCATTCCTTGATCCAACAAGCAGTGATAGATATTTCCATGATGGCATAGATCCCTAGTTCCTCACAGGTTGCTTATAGGCCTCAGGGGAACGCGGGTCGGCATGAGGACTTGTTTTCCCCATTTCAAGTATAGGTGGAAATATGGAGGGGGAGAGAGAGAGAGTTCTATCAGAGAACCTTCAGTGGGCACAGCGTGACCTAGCAGCAGCTCAGGCCGAGGCTACCTCGTATTGCGCGATCCTTATGGATAGGGATCGTAGGAGTTCCTCTCGGAGTCATTCATGGTCTATATCACGCTATACACCTATGGGTCCACCTTCACGGCCAGATCAGGAGGGAGCGTCTAGTCATCACTCTCCAGCCACTAGCCCTAGGGATGGGAGATGATCTCATGATGTAGGATAGGTCACATTTTGGATGTATAGTGACCTACTTTTGTATATGAAAACACGATCCACACACACACATATATGTATATATATATACATGCTTCTCTTTGTCTCAAACATGTTATCTTTAATGCCTAAAACAATGTATATTTTGATTAAAGTTAATACATTTGGTAGATGTACATGTATGTTCTGAATTTAATTTCCATGTGATTGATTTCTCAATGCTCCATGATTAAATTGATACATGTGTGACTTAATTAAAATATTTAATCAAGTACTACATTGATGTTAGAGAAGAAATATGTGTTAAGCCTAAGAATCATATAACTAATGTGATTTAATTTAAACTAAAACACAACATGATACAATTCTACTTAACACATAAAGACATTGTATAATATGCCAGGATAATGGAAATGTAAATCTTTCGCAATTTACATAAATGAATTCAAGACAAACTATAGAGTAAAGAAACACGCTTGTCAAGAACAAAGCAACATAGATTAAACAAAATATCATTTAATTCTATTTGCTCTAACAAAGATATGCTAACATATTATCCAATTTTGAAGGACTGAAAAGAAGATAGATGAAATGAAAGATAAGGAATGAGGAATTAAGCATAGTATCTATGCAAGTGCATAGCATTTATAGATTCTTTAAGAGGCGTACCGTCTACATCCGCTATTTTGTAAGCACCTGATCCATAACCTTCAATAACAATATATGGTCCAAGCCAATTAGGACTAAGTTTTCCCTTTTCTTCAGGTAAGGTATTCACATTGTGCTGATTCTCATAGAGAACTAAGTCACCTACTGAGAAGGAACGTTGAATAACCTTATCATTATAGCTTCGTTGTAGAGTTTTGTGATACGCTTGAATATGCTCAAGAGCATTTATACGCTGTTCATCAAGAATCTCAAGCTGTTGAAGTCTTTGTTCTCTATAAGAGTCATCATCTACTATACCTTTGAGAGAAACTCTAAGTGATGGAATCTCTAACTCTAAAGGCATAATAGCATCAGCACCATAAACAAGATTATAAGGGGTAGTTCCTGTAGCAATTCGTACACTCATTCGATAGGCCCAAAGAGCATAGATTAGCTGAGTACTCCAATCCTTACCATGCTTATTCACAGTTTTGCGAAGAATTTGTTCAATTATCTCATTGGATGATTCGGCTTGACCATTTGATTGAGGATAGTATGGTGTAGAAAATCAATGTTTGATATGATATTTCTCAAGGAATTTCTTCACGTCCTTGTTCTTAAATGATGTCCCATTATCTAAGATTATAGTGGAAGGTATCCCGAATCGAGAAATAATGTTTTCTAGAAGAAATTGACAAATCACTTCAGCAGTAGTAGAGCGAAGGGGAACAACTTCTACCCACTTTGTAAAGTAATCTATTGCGGTTATAATGAAAGTGTGTCCTTGAGATGAAGGAGGAGAGATTTTACCAATGAGATTCAACCCCCATGCAGAGAAAGGCCAAGAAGCTACATGAGAATGAAGTGCTTAGGTAGGAGAATGAGTCAGATTATTGTGTTGTTGACATTGATGACATTTCTTAACAAATGAAAAATAATCCTTCTGCATAGTTTGCCAATAGTATCCCATACGAAGCAATCTTTGAACCAAGGATTTGCCTCCAAAATGCCCCCCACAGGCACCTGAATGTGCCTCTTCAACAGCAATAGGGATTTTCGATTTGTTAAGATAGCGAAGGAGAAGACCGTTATAACCCCTTCGGTAAAGAACATTAGAAAGAATGATATATCTAGTAGACAGCTTGCAGATTCTAGCCCTAGTGTTCCTATTGGCAGAATCAGGAAAGGTACCATCGATCAAGTATCTTATGATATGCGAATACCATTCATCTGAGTCTATAAAGTCACAACATGTCACCAAGCTAGAATCATCTACAATAGCTGGAGAAATAAGGTTGTGAATAACAAATTTAAGATCAACCACAGGGGCCTCTAAAGATACAAGAGAAGCCACACATGCCATTGCGTCCGCATGTCGATTATCTTTTCGAGGAACAGGTTCCATGGTATAAGAATCGAATTTTTGTAACAAAGAGATAGCAAGGTCTTTATATTGTGATAATTTGTCTTGTTTTGCTTGATACAGTCCTGTTACTTGTCTTATAATCAATTGAGAATCTCCATAAATATGTATGTGCTTTACATTCAAAGCCAAGGCTCCCTTTATTCCTACTATGAGAGCCTCACACTCAACAATGTTATTGGTACATAGGAAATTGAGACGATAAGATAAGGGAATGGACTTCTTTGTAGGAGAAATTAGAACAACACCTGCCCCCGATCCCGTACGACACTTAGAGCCATCAAAGTATAACTCCCAAGTTTCATCTTTCTCTATACAAAGAATGAAGTCATCGGGAAAAGACTCAAGGTTAGGGAAGGAGAAAGGTGAAGGGGTCTCAACTAAGTGATCGGTCAACGCTTGCCCTTTAATTTCTCTTTGTGAAACAAATTTAAGGTCAAATTCAGTTAACATCATAACCCAATTAGTTAGGCGTCTTGATAAATCAGTTTTAGAGAAAAGATGCTTCAAAGGATCAAACTTTATCATGACGTGGACTTTTGAATTTAAAAGATAATGTCTCAATTTCTGAGTCGCAAACACCAAGGCCAAGCATTGTCTTTCTATTGTAGAATATCGGGTCTCATAATCGAGTAAGGTATGACTTATATAATAAACCAAACATTCCTTACCATCTTTATCATGTTGTGCCAATAATGCTGCGAGAGCATGAGAGGAAGCAACTGTATAAAGAAGAAAGGGTTTAGAAGGTTCGGCAGGTTGAAGGATAGGAGGATTAGCCAAATATACTTTTAAATCTTCAAATGCTTGCTGACAATCTTCGTTCCATTGAAAAGTGATATTCTTTTTGAGAAGTTGAGTAAAAGGAAAAGTATGATCCGCAAGTTAAGATACGAACCTATGAATAGCTTGAATCTTTCCTTGTAAGCTTTTGAGTTGAGACACATTTCTAGGAGGTGGCATGTTGACAATAGCATCTATTTTCTTAGTGTCCACCTAAATCCCACTATGCGAAACTATGAATCCTAATAGTTTTCCACTATCCACACCAAAAACACATTTTCGGGGATTCAAGCACATGTGATATTTATGAATTCTTTCAAAGATTTGATGAAGGATCTTAATATGATCTATACAAAGAATAGATTTGGCTAAAATATCATCAACATAATCTTCTAAAATCTTATGCATATAATCTTGAAAGATAAGGGTCATCGCTCGTTGATAAGTTGGGCTGGCGTTTTTAAGTCCAAAAGGCATCATCACCCAACAAAACGTACCCCAAGGAGTGGTGAAAGCAGTTTTGAATTGATCTAGAGGATTAATGAAAATTTGATTGTATCCTAAAAAACCATCCATGAAGGATAACAAAGCATGTCCTGCTGTAGAATCAACTATCATGTCAATGTTTGGGAGAGGGAAATCATCTTTTAAAGAAGCCTTATTTAAATCTTAAAAGTCAGTACACATTCTTATTTTATTATCTGATTTAGCCACAGCGACAATATTTGAAATCCACGGGGAATAATCAATAGGGCGGATAAATCCAGCCTCCAATAATTTTTCAATCTCAACCTTAACAAGAAAAGCTACCTTAGGATTCATTTTTCGAATCTTTTGTTTCACAAGCTTAGCATTGGGAACTAAGACAATATTATGAGTAACAATCTTAGGATCTATACTAGGCATGTCAGAGTATATCCAAGCAAAGACCCCAGGGAATTCATGCAATAAATCTGCATATTGTTTTTGTTCTTCTTCATCCAAACACTTTCCAATTTTAATAACTTTTTCTTCATTGCAAGGATCCATCTTAACATCAATGGTGTCACTTATGAGAAGATTACTTTGTTGAGGAATATCCTTTAACTGAGGGAATTCTTCCACAATCTCATCATTATCAATCTCTCTCTCAAAATAAGCTTCAGTGTTCAAACAATAAGGAAATCCCCTATTGTGATGATAATGAGGAAGGGTATCATATGCTCCTAAAAACTCAACTAAAGCATCATCGGTAGGAAAGACATCCAAAGCATAGGCACACGAAGGATCCCCATCAATATACTCAGGGTGTCTCATTGGTAGAGACGTAGAAATAACATTAACATTAATACATGGTCTCTTAGAAGCTTTAGTGCGCTTGTAGGGATTATAACCAAGTCCAAAAGTCTCATCATAAAGATTATTCCCTAGAGGAACCTTTATCCCTTGTTTGTGAGCGCCACAACCATTTCCATTATACCCATACTTAGCTAAAATATGAAAACCATGACCATAACAATTAGCCATTTCAGAAAGAGAAGGTGGTTTTTCATAAGACAAAGAATCAAATTCTTCAGAATTAGAGGTGTGAGGAGAAGAAGTTTGAGAAGCATCCACAAAATTATTGTTCATAGGTTTAGGTAAGGTTGATTGATCTTTAGTTTCTTCCTTCTTTTCAACTTTAAGCTCTCTAGGAGGAACCCTATACTCACCTACAAAGGTGGGATTGAAATCAAGAGATCCCCAATCATCTTCTGCGAGAACCTTCTCAAGATCAAAAGCCTTTTCATGTGTAGATTCAAGTTGAGAAGAATCTTCTTTAGGAACTTCAGACTCATCCAAATAATTTTGATTATCAGAGGATGATGATTCATCCATAGGTATCTTGTTTAAAGAGTCATCACTAGAAGAGGAAGGTTTAGAAGAACTCCCTTTGGAAGTAGATGTTTGCAAACAAGCTTGAAAATTAGTATCACCTATCAAGGTATATGTCTTATTGTTATAAATAAATTTAACTTGTCTATGCAATGTAGAGGGGACAGCTTGCATACTGTGAATCCAAGGTCTCCCTAATAACAAGTTGTATGTTAGATTTCCCGACATAACATGAATAGGAGTAGGCAAAGTAACAGGTCCCACTGTGATGGGTAAGGTGATAATACCTAACGAAGACTTAGCCACATTATCAAAGCCTCGAATGGGACGAGAGTCAGGCTTAATAAGGGATGTATCCACATTCATCTTATGCAATAGATTAATGCTACACACATTAAGGCCAGAGCCATTATCTACCAGTGTTCGTCTTATAGCAGTGTCATTTATGATAACCACAATCATCAAGGGATCATATTGATGTTGAATTTCACTAGTAGGCAATTCATCTTGAGTAAACACAATTTGAGCTTTAGGATTCATCACAGAGTTAACCAAAGACACTATATTACTAGATGTATTAGGTGGAGGAACATTCAAATCTTTCAAGGCATCTTGTAACATTCCATGATGAGCGGAAGAAGTTTGGATCAAATCCCAAAGGGATATCTTAGCAGGGGTAGCTTTAAGTTGTTCTATGAGATCATATTCCTTACCAAGAACTTGTGAAATACGTGGAGCTTGCGGAAGAATTGGTTGAGGATTAGGAAGAGAAACTGGATTAATAGGAGGAGGATTAGGCTGCCTATTATTTCTAGTATTATAAGTATGGGCAACCGCATGATAACTCTCTCTAGTTAATTGCTTGGCATAACTATAAGGACTTATAGGTTTTCTTCCTTGCACAGTGATGATAGGTTTATTCGGAGTAAGAAAGGAATCATGACCATAGCCTCCTTGAATAGTAAGGAGAGGTGATTTAGGAACTTGAAAGGTAGGAGAAGGATAAGCACCTTGGACTTCAAAGAGAGGCTTATTATGCTCTTTCAGGTTTATCATGTTAATTAATTTAGAAGTTTTGTTCTTGTTTACAGATTTTGACAAAGCCACAAAGTCATCAAGAGAATCATCCAACAAAACATGATCATATCTATTAAAAGGTTTATCTTTTGATTCAAAAGGAGACATCTCTTCATAGAGGGGATCATTGAAAACAACCACGTTACTAGATTTAGTGGAAGAGTTGATAGGAATGTACCCTTTAGAGGAATCATTCGACTTATCTTTCTCATCACAACGAAATGGCATAGTAACAATGTTTATGAGTTTTTGGTAAAATGAAGGTTTGGTATCTTTAGGGTTCAAAAACTCATCTAAAGCTTCATCTAATTAATCTTGGCTATACTCATAATCAACATCATTGCATACATCATCATAAATATAAACATCTTGCAAATAAAAATCTGACATTTTAAAAAAAATTGCATAAAACTTACAATGCAAAGAAACAAAGAAACACACTCTTTCTTTTCCCTCTCTTTTTTTTTTCTTTTTCTTTTTTTTTATGAGAATGAAAATGAAACACACTAAATCTAGATCTAGATCTAACAAATTCAATGCAAGAGAAAGCAATAATAAGTTCACGTCGGGTTCACCAAAATGTGTAGGAGAAAAAGCGAGACTAGGCTAACATGCCCTAATCCTACCTTTTGAACCACATTGTGGAATATGAAAGAGCCTAGAGGTATCACACAATTGGCTACTTCTTCTTGTGGAAGAGAGAGCCATGGACTACCTATTAGGGTTTCTATTCCTTTGTTGTAATTGAAAGATAGAATGATGCAAGTTCAATTCCTAACCCCAAAGTGCAAGTATGAACTAATAACAAGATTGCAGAATTGAGATTAAACAATGGAAAGCTGTAAACACAAGGACAAGACAAGAATGCAGATGCATACCCAGAGTTAAAATCTAAGTGAAAATGTTCGGGATGGGGACGCAGGTGCCACTGTCCTGATTCTGCTCCTGAAATTGCTATTTTTGCTGTCTGACAGAGGGACTAGGGCGCCCAGTGCCACTGTCCCAGGGACTAGGGCACCCAGTGCCACTGTCCTAGGGACCAGGGCACCCAGCGCCCCTGTCCTGGTAGGACCAAGGTGCCCCACGCCCTTGTCCTGGTCTTTTGCCCTAAATTTTGGTGTGTAGCTTAGTTTCTGTCTGCTTCCGCTGGATCTGCAATTTGCGGCATCATCCGAATCCCGAAATCTGCACTTATATTTGAAAAGGTATGTTGGGTGGCTATATAGGGTTTTGCCTTAGTCAAACCCCCTCTTTGGTGATTTCCACCTCCATGAATAGCCAAGTTGTATTGTAAAAGTAGTGTGCGTGCAAACCTTGTGTGTGTGCAAGATCCTAAAATGCAAGTAAGCAAACTAGAGCAACCTAGAAAGTAAACCCTAATTGCTTGTAAATGATAATGTAAATGCTCCAAATCAAGATGCAAAGTGATCTAAAGCATGAATACAAATGAGATAATGAGGCTTATGCAAAGACATGAAAACAACATGAAATCATACCCAACCCCAAGGGAGGGGTACAAGCCAATCTTCAGTCAGTGATCCCCTATTGCTCTTCAATGTCTTCAAAGCCCTAAATGGATGATTGAAATTGATGAATGCTTGATGGGTAGATGTTGAATGTTGTTGAAGTCTTCAAAGATCTGCTCTTTCGCTACATAGAAGGTCCCTCAAACCAAAATTCGGATCCTTTCAAATGAAGAGAGAGAGCTCTTATATATGAAACCCTAGGTCTTAATTTCAACTTTTGGTTGACCTAGAGATTGAATCTCCTGCCAATTTCTTGGGGTTAAGCTTTATTTTATGATTGGATTGCGCTCCTAAAATTTCAGGAAAAATGTCGGGGACCATGTGCACTCCGGGCGCCATGGTCCCGACAATTTTTCACCAAATTTTTAGGGTCGTCGAATATGATAATTTTAGAGAGAATCCCGAAGTTACAGGTGATTTTGAGATGTTTTGACCCCCGAAATCAAGCCCCAAAGTTCAAAATAGGACCTAATTAGGGTTTTTGATTAAATGATGTATCAGAGGAATAAAATGAAAGGGGCACACTTTAATGAAAGGGCCCAACTGGAAGATGATGAAATAGGACCTTAGATCTAATTAATTTGATTAATTAGGTGCTAAAGGGAAAATGCGATGCAAACTGCAAGATGTGCCAAGGCGGGAGCTAAACCAAGTGTGAAATTATACCACTTTAGCAAGTGCGTACAATTTTCGACGCCACAAGAAGTAAATTCTCCACCATTATCTATTCGAAGAGTACCAATTTGAGATTGAGCTTGTTTTTCAATCATAACATGAAACCTTCTAAAATTTTCAAAAGTTTCTGATTTTTGCTGCAAGAAATAAATCCAAGTCATGCGACTGTAATCATCAATAAACAACATGAAATACTTAGATCCTCCCACATAATTTATTGGTAAAGGCCCGCATAAATCAGAATGAATAAGCTGCAATTTTCTTTGTGCTCTCCAAGTGGAGTGAGGAAAAGAATTTCTATGTTGCTTGGCAAGAATACATGCTTCACATTCTTCAATTGTTTTAGGCAAAACAGGTAAGCCATCAACACCATGCTTTTGCAAGATATGAATGTTATCATAACCAATATGCCCAAGTCTTGCATGCCATAAAAGAATAGGAGATAGACTACCTTCTTCAGTAAGATATGCAAAATTTTTAGAAATAGAAGTGCCATTTAGTTTTAATAATCTCCCATCCTCACATCCAGTGAATACAATTTGATTATTTGATTGTTTTCTAACAACAACTTGCCCATCTTTTAATAGAATAGAGTAGCCTTGTTGTCGAATCAATACTAGTGATAACAAATTATGTTGCAATTGAGGAATAAACAATACATCATGAAGCACAAAGTCTGGAAGATTAGGCAACTTAAATCGAACAGTTCCTTCTCCAATAGGTTTGAGACTTGATTTATCAGCTAAATAAATTGGACCACATGCACTTTCATGAAATTCCTCAAAGTAATCATGCTGAAATATCATATGTTGTGTGGCTCCAGTATCTAAGATCCAAGAATCATACCATGAGGAATTAGATGCAAAGTCAAAAATAGAAAGCACATATTGATCACCATCACTATCACAAGCAAATTGGGCTGCTCCTGGAATTTTATCATCTGAATGTTTATCATCATTATAAACTTTTATTTTATCTTTTTGCTTAAAAGTATTTTCTTTAAAACTTTCTATCTTATCCCATGACAACTTGCATTCATGTGCTTCATGACTTCCTTTTCTACCACATCTTTTACAATATAAATGTTGCCTATCATTTTGATTATCATTTTTCCTCCATTGACCTCTACCTTTGCCTCTATCATTATAACCTCCTCTTGAAGAGCTCTTATTTAGAGGTTTTTCTTGGTGAGCAAAACAAACATTTTCATTAGTATTATCTATTTTCCTTCCAAAAGCTTTTTCACGTTCAACCAACTTTTCAACCAATAAATCAAAAGTAATGGTTTTCAATTGGTTACTTGCTTGAAGGGACTCTATATAAGTAGAATGTGTAGGAAGGAGTGTCTTAATAAAAGCAGTGAGATAAATATCAACTTTTCCACCAACAACATTAACATCTTGTTTTATGGCTCTAATTTTAGAAGCCAAACTCATAACATCACCATTTTTTAATTCAAGATTGAACAATTTTAATTGTAACTGAATAAATTCTAATTCTAAATGAGAATCAAATAAATTTTTTAATTTGTCAAGGGCTTCCCAAGCAAATTTGCATCCCTGTATATGACGATATACATCTCCATTAACTGAATCTCTTATCAAAGCCAAGGCTTTTGAATTTTTATAATTCCAAATTTCTTTTTCTTTAACATCTGTTGGTTCTGTAGGTTGGGTATCTCCATCACATATTTTATACCATAAATCATTAAAAATTAATGTATTTTCAAATTTTCTATGCCATTCCAACCAAGTATCTTTTCCAGTTAATATTTCCCCAATCAATGAAACAATGGACTACATTGTAAATTGAAAATAAATGTATATAGAATTTGTAGAGTTTGCAAATTTATAGGATTGCTCAAAATCTCTTGCCAAACTTTACCAAATATAACAAGATATAAAATTCTTGTACAAATAAATAAATTGATTTCACTTGAATCAATTTTTTTTGTTTCTGTATTTTGATTCTATAGAAAGCTGCAATCTTTAAATGCTTCACATAAAAATATACTCCAAACTCCAAAGCTCTAATACCACTGTTAGCCTAGCAGAAAATAACAATCTAGAATCTCCATTAGCAGCAGATAGAAAAAAGAATGGAAAGAATGGCAATCTGAATATAATTTGTATTCCAATAAAAAAACTATACATTCAAAATAAAATAAACAAGCAGATATAAAGAGGAGGCAAAAACAGTTGTAAACTGTTATACAAAATTGCCGGAACAGAAAAACCTAATTAATAAATTAATGAAAAATTAATCTAAATAAAACTAAACCCGTGAAGAGAACTAAAACCGTGAAGAGATATTAATAGTCAGTTGTGATCAAATAGATAATGGTAACGTATGCCTTACTTTTCTTTGATACAGACACATATACACTGCAAAAATATATGTAGTAACAAATTGTGTTTTATTTATATTGCAGAAACCGACAAGGGTAAAGTTAGCCCTCATAAGGCCGCCTTAGACTGGAATTGGCTAGGCTTGGGAATAGTTGTTAAGGATACAACCCACAAAATCACTTTCGAGTGGCCCACTGACTATGGGACTCCTGGAGCTATACTAGTCACAAACAAGCATATGCGAGAATTTTTTCTCAAACATGTTTGCATCCATCTTCCTGATCAAGGAGAAGTTAATTTTCTTTGTAACCCTTGGGTTTATCCTACATGGATGGCCAAATTTTGTTCCAGTTTGAGTAGTGGACGAATCTTCTTTGCAAATAATGTATGCTACATGTTATATACTTCATGTGTTTTATAATATCCGTTTGAGTGGAAAATCCTAAAATATTTGAAGACAGATTTAGAAGCAAGCATTATCATTATTATAACAATAACGTGGAAATGTGTAATGTCTATAGATCTATCTTCCTATGAAAACACAAGTAGGGCTGGTGGGTTGGAGGGGTGAAGAGCTGGTAAAAATGAGGGGAAATGGTACTGGAAAGGGGGAGCCTTGGGATTGTATTTATGATTATGATGTTTACAATGATCTGGGTGACCTTCAGAATGGGAAGAATCTTGAGAGGACAATTCTTGGAAAATCCCTCGACTTCCCATATCCACGGAGATGTAGAACTGGCCGTAATCGCACAAGAATAAGTGAGTCGCTCTGTTTTATGATTACCCATAACCAATCTTTTCAAATACTTGTTATACACAGCTCTCTATTCTTATCGTTAAGGATTTAACATCTTACATATTTAATCTACATAAGGTTTTCATAATCCATGAGATTTCAGTTATCTATTTTCGGATTTGTTGATGCAAAAATTTATACACAATTGAATTTTTTTTTTTTTTCAGTAAAAGTGGATTATTCCACTAAACTTTTTTATTAATATTTTTTTTGTATTTTTTACACAGGATTCAAAGAGCATACCAGAGGAAAGAACCCTGGGAAGAAAACCTCCGGTCACAACTCATAAAATAAACCTATAGTATCTGGCAGATCAGTTTATACACCTCGTGCAAAACCACATACAAAATGCGGTCACAACACATTTAATATCAGTTTTACATAGAGCCCATATAATTTTCAAACATAGACTCCACAGTTTCTTTCAATGGAAGAAGACAAAATTTTCCAAAGCCCTCTGCTAAATCCCATGAGCCAAAAACCTTCTTGCCAAAAAAGAAAGTATCAAAAAACCTTTGGAAAAACCCTATTGTATCAAATACCATGAGCTCAAACACTCCTCTAGACAATGAACATGAATACTGGAAATGAAAGGGGAAAGCGGGAATAATTATCATCATAAAATTTTACATCAACATTACTCAAGAAAATCACATAACTATTGCTGCAAACCTTCCCATACCTTAGAAGGAATTTCCTCAAAACCCACCTCTCACTAATTAGCATTGCTATCAATGGCTAAATTTTCCAAATAATCTGCAATCTTATTAACTTCTCTATAACAATGGGATAACAAGAAAGATTCAAACAATTCTAATTTTTGTAAAATTAGATCAAGTATATACTACAAATTCCAAGAATTTGATTTCTTTTTCATAATACATTGAATAATCACTATAGAATCACCTTCAATTATTAAGTCCTTAATTCCCAAAGAGATTGCCATATCCAATCCAAAAGACAAAGCATGAAATTCCGCATAATTGTTAGTTTTAAAACCAATAGCATGACACTTAGCTCGAATAAAATTTGCATTGTGATCATAAATTACCATGCCTATCCTAGCCGGCCCAGGGTTACCACGAGAGGCCCCATCAAAATTCATTTTAAAGTGCCCCAGTGGAGGAGGTTTCCATCTAGTAGAGCATCTCTTACCTATTGCATCATTCTTTTTAAAAATTGAACCATGAGAGGGTAAAACCGACAACATCTTCCAAGCTCTAGTAACTCTACTATCCCAGTGCGAAAAAGAAGTAAGATTGTCCAAATTTTTATAAATAAATGACAAAGCAACCTCAAAGATTGAAGACTCAATTTTTAATAGAACCTCAGACACAGGAGAACTTGTTTTTTTAAATATCCTATTGTTTCACTCTAGCCAAATATTCCAAATCACAATAGATGAAGATATGATCCAAAGGCATGCATAAAAAGATGAGGCAAACATAAAGGGCCAAGATCTAAAATGGGAAATGAGATCCTTACCAATAACAAAGGATATATTTAACTTCTCAAACAACCACTGCCAACATTCATAAGCATAATCACAATGTAGGAACAAGTGTGAAGAAGATTCTAAATTTTTGTTACAAAGGACACAAGGGAAAACAACAATAATATCAAGCCTATTAAGTCTCATACCTGTAAGGACTCTATCCTGAACTGCCAACCAAGCAAAAGCTCCAGCTTTAGAAAGACAAGCCGAATGCCAAAACAACTTATAAGGCCAGGATGATAAATCTTTAGCAGCCATAAGAGAGTTGTTACCATCTTTAACAGTGTACTTACCAAAAATATTCTTTGTCCAAATAAGTTCATCCTCAAAATCAGAAAGAAATACAATTCTATCCCCCAAAATCTTCTCAAAATCTAATTTCATACTTTGATCAACATCTAAGAAATCAATCGACTTCCATCTAGCTAGCTTAAGAGGTCCACTAGTCACAATTTCAAAATAATCTCCTACAAAAATACCCCAAAGGGAGGAAAGAATAGTGATCAGAGGAGACCAATCCCTAATATTCACCAAAGGTGTGTATCCATTCCATACTTCACCCCAAAATCTGACCTTTCTACCATTATGAACAATCCATGAGAGATGAGGCAAAATAATTGATCTACATTTACAAAGGAAATTCCAAATGGCAGAACCCGAAGGCAAATTTGAGACATTAAAAATGTACTCTCTCGGTCCATTATTTAAATATTTGGCAAACATAATCTGTGCCCATAAGGAGCTAGGCTTGTCATATAAATTCCAAACCAACTTAGCACCTAAGGCTAAATTCTGATTCTGTAGACTCCGAATTCCTGTTCCACCAAGTTCTTTAGGCAAACATACTTTATCCCACACAACTAAAGGGAATTTTTTCTTGCCATCTTTATTATTGTTCCAAAGAAATTCTCTAAGGGTATCCTGTAAACTAACAATAACTACTTTTGGAGACTTCAAAATAGACATGAGATATATGGGAACACCATTCAAAATAGACTTGATGAGAACAATTTTACCTGCCAAAGTTAACCATCTATGGTTCCATGAGAGAATTCTTTAGAAATGACCGAAATAATCTTATCCCAAAAACCAATCTTATCCTGTTTAACAAAGAAAGGAATGCCAAGGTAAGTACATGGAAGATTTCCAGTCTCAAATCCTCAAAAGGATTGCAACCTATGTTGAACCAGTTGTGATGTATTAAGGAAGAAAATCTTTGATTTATCACCATTCACTTTCTGACCAGAAAATGATACATAATTTTGTATTATTCCTTTAATCACTTTTACCTCAACTAACGAAGCATGTCCAAATAATAGAGTATCATCTGCAAAGAGACAATGAGAAATATTTTGGGGAATATTATGAATCCTTATACCTTTCCAAAGCCCCCCCACTTTAGCAGCCCTAATAGCCCAACTAAAGGTTTCAGCTAGGAGAATAAACAAAAAGGGAGAAAGGGGATCTCCTTGTCTCAAACCCTTGGTGGAAGAGAAAAAACCACAAGGAGAACCATTAATTAAAACTAAGAATCTTGCATAAGAAATACATGCACGAATCCATTTGACCTAGGCTTTGGAAAAACCTAGCTTCTCAAGAACAACACATAAAGCCCCCCACTCTACTCTATCATAAGCCTTCATCATGTCTAGTTTAAGTATCATGGCCAGTGTTCTTTGGGTAGAAATAGAATGAAGCACCTCATGTGCTACAATTGCACCCTCTGTCGTCTCCCTTCCAGGAACAAAACCACCTTGCTCCAATGAAATGATCCTAATTAGAATTTTTGCCAACCTAAGGGAAATTGCCTTCGTAAATATCTTATACAAAGTGTTACATAAAGCAATGGGGCAGAAGTCAGCAAAAGTCTTAGTATCCTCTTTTTTAGGAATAACTGCAATCATTGTAGTATTAAGTTCTTTTAAAACAGACCTATTTCTCCTAGCTTCCTTGAGAGCCAATAAAACATCATTTCCCACAAAATCCCAACATTTCTGAAAAAATAAAGGAGTAAAACCATTTGGTCCCAGAGCTTTATTCAGATTCATGGCAAAGACAATACTCTTAACCTCTTCTAAGGAAAAGGGAGACATCAACATCTTATTTTCTTCCAAAGATACTAAAGGAGGAATATTAGATATAATATCATTGCTGAGATTTTCATTTTCTGAGATTTTCATTTTCCAAAGATAATAATGACTCAGAAAACCTAACTGCTTCTGAAGCAATATCCTTTGGCTCTGTCAATAAATTCCCATTCTGACACTGAATACAAGATATCCTATTCTTACAGCTTTTAATCTTAGTTGAAGAATGAAAACAATTTGTGTTCTTATCACCATCTGAAAGCCATAACTCTCTAGATTTCTATCTCCAATAGATTTCCTCTCTAGCTAACACCTCTTCAAGCTGTAAGTTTAGTGACTTCAATTCATCAAAAACTTGTGGCACCATACCAGGTTGAAGCACATGAGTATTAAGACACTCAATCATATCTTGAATCCTTTGTTTCTCCTGAAAAATATTCTTAAAATGCGAGATATTCCATTCTCTAATATTCAATTTCAAATAACTTAACTTCTTAGAAATCTAAAACATACAGGACCCAAAACAGAAAGGAGTAGAATTCCACCATTTCATAAGTAGAGGCAAAAAGGAAGAATCCATAAACCACATTGGCTCAAATTTAAATGGAGACTTAAAAGAAGCCCTATCCTCAATAATTGATAGGGAAATTGGAAAGTGATAAGAAACCGAGACCGGTAGAATAGAGGAAAAGAATTCAAAATCTGAATCAATCCAATTCTCAGATAACAAAAACTGATCTAATCTCTCAACAATCTGAGAAAAATCCCTTCTCATGTTTGTCCATGTGAAAACCCCATTCTAAGACTTACAATAAAAAAGGCTCATATCAGAAATGAAATCCCCAAAGTCATCCATAATCTTTTTATTAGGGAAAACACCTCCTCTTTTCTCATCTAAATTAGTGATAGCATTAAAATCACCCCCAAAGATAATAAAGGAACCATGTCTTAAGGGAGAAGAAATCCTCTTTAATTCACCCCATAACTTACTCTTCCCTTGAATTCCTGATGGAGCATAAATATTAAAAAGCTAGAATTTAACCTTTGAAATCTTGCTTATAACTAAAGTCAACATCCAATTTGTCGCATATGCCACTAACTGTACCTCAATATTATAATTATTCCAAAGTAGTGCCAAACCTCCTGAAGCACCACAAGAAGGAGAAGAAAGAAAATTTCACCTTCTCCAATATGAAAAAATTGAATCAGCAGACTCCTTTGACAACTTTGTTTCTTGCAACATAAAAATATCACACTTAAATAAGTCCATCTGGGACTTAATTAAGTGTATCTTGCTAGGGGCATTTAAGCCCCTAACATTCCAAGAAATAATTCTCATTGTCCTCGAGGGGAGGCCAAAGCTCCCTTCTTCCCATTAGTCAGAGAATTTTTGCTTTCCACAAAGCAACCTTGCAAATCATGTTTCACAGCACCTGACCTTGTCACAGGAGGACTAGTCATAGATCTTTTACTCCTCTTTCTTTTTACATTTACAGGAGTTAGACATGTTTTCTTAGGCCTACCAAGAGAGACCAAACGCCTCCCTTTCCCACCAACAGGAGAAAGGGACAAAGTCTTTTGAATTCCAACATCAATTTCCATTTGAGTCTTAAGATTATTTGGAGGCCTACCTCTCCTAGGAGAAACCACTGATGGTGAAAAAACCAGAGTTGTTTGGACAATTGGTAAACTCTTGCATGACTTTGGAGAAGCTAGGGTAATTGGATTATCTTCAAAACCCAATTCTATTGCAGCCAAAACCGCAAAAGGATTAGTAGATTCCGAAATTGGAAGGGTCAAGTTTATACCCCCCAAATCATTCTCAATTGAACAAACAACTCTATCAGTAATGCCCTCATCCATCTGATGTGCATGATTGTTAAAAATATCATTTACTTGCTGAACCAGATTCTCATCTGGCATAATAGCTGGGACAACCTCTGACAGATTACTATTCCCTAAGGAAGATTCATTAGCCATATTAATTTCAACATTCAGAGGGGAATTATTAGACACCAAATTCTTAATTTCCTGAACTAAAGAAGCATCATTAGGAAGACCTATGGCAGGTACCTGTTTAATAGTTTCCATATCAATCACTACATTTTTATCTAAATTCACATTCTTTGAAGAATCAAAAACCTCTTTATGAGTGCATGAAGGCAAATTGTCATCCTTACCTTTTATGTGATTATTTGGCATCTTAGGGCAATCTATTATCAATGAATGATCTACTTCATTTATTAGGGGATTACCATCCATCACTATACCCCCGTTATTAGAAAATGTCTTCAAAAAAGATGAAAGTGAGACCGAACCCAAAGTGTGATCATTTGGTTTTCCAGAATTATGACACAATGGATTATTTTCAAGATTAATGTGACCTGTTTCTACCAATTTATGCAAAGAGACATTTCCACATCCTTCAACCGAAGGTCCCACCGACAAACTATCTTTATTAAGGGATTTAGGGACAGAGCCAACAACCTGCTGGTTTTTCTTAAAATTCATAAGTAAGGGAGCATCCAATAGTAAAGGAGACTTAAGAAGCTCTGTATCTAATTTCTCAACTGACTGGCGCCAAATACCATCATGAGACTCGATATTACAATTATGGGGGCAAACATTGTTAGGGTTAATAAGAACACAAATTTTTACTAGAACTTCCCCCTCCACAAAGTCCATTTTAGATGTTAAAAAAGTTCCAATAGTATTTCCAATTTTCTCAAGAACATCCGGATGCATAAATTCAAAAGGAATTTTTGGTAAACCAAACTAGAAAGGAATAAGTTTCGAACTAGACCAAACAGGAAAAAAAAAAGGTTTCCATGCTGCAACTGAAATTAAATGTTTTCCAAACCAATGATGCGTAGTTCTTAATACCTCATCTCTGAAAGAAGGAGAATCAAAGACAATAATAAAAGCATTCGCAAACAATAATTGAAAATAATGCATATCCCCCCATCTTTTCTACAATTTATGATAAAGCTTTACCTAACTAATTTGATCACCCCAAATTTCCCTAGAAATAGTATTTGAATGCAAGCAATTCACTTTCTGATCGACATAGGAACCCAGAATATCAATACAAGGGATAGGAGCCCAAACCTATGATGAAGAAACCCTCGGTAGAATAGGATCGGTAGGTATCTTACTAACCTTTTCCGGACTAGCTTCCTTGAGATTCACATTTACCTTATTTCCCACCTACTATGAAGAAACAGAAACCCTAGCCGTAGTCTCCTTATTTGCCAAGCCAACGACCTTAGCAAACGTTCGCTGATTTCCCAGATCCAAAGACCATTTCTCCAAAAAACCCTTCAATTACTTCTCAGAATTCCCTTGATTCTCACCATTATTAAAACGCCCTCGAGTGAATCTCCTTCCATTGTTATTCTGCCTCCATGCCACACTGCGTCTGTTCCAAAAGAAGCCTTGAAATTATTTTGAAACTGGCCAAAAAACCTTGTTATTTCCGCTCCGGTTTACCTGTATCGCCATGTCCTTCCATCTGCCATTCGTGTAGACCCACTGTGGAACATGAGGCGGGTCTTCCCAACCCACATCCGCCCATGAACCCAAATGCCTTCTATCGGCCATGACTGTATTCATTTACTGAAATTTGTAACCCTAAAAATTTGTTATTGTTGCAGCAAACCCTAACTGTCAAATATTCACTCCATTGAACTCCTTGGAATAGCCTGGTAGACGGTTCTATTCATTGTCCAGTGGCCGAGCTTAAACTGTATAGCAGCAAAGACTTTCAATTTCACCAATTCTTGTGACGCATTACAAGGTGATGACGCTCAGATCTATTGAAATTCTGTTCCGATCTGTTATTATCCGCCTCCAATTTCAATTCATTACTGGTTAAGACAGTCGATATATATAACCGTTTACAGGATGGGTGTGTACAGAAATGGTGTAAACCTTCTTGTCTCGCAGATGTGGAATTGATGTGTCTTCTTTGTTTGCTGCGACTCTTTTGCTAGTTGCTTGATACACAGTGAATTCAGCACTAGTCAATCAACATATATTGCACCACTTACAAGCAAAGAAAACCGTAGACCATCTTCAAAAATTGCTATCTTAACGCTGGTCTGCAACCAAACCTCCGTGATCAACACCATCAAGCTGTGTGGGTACCGTATTGGAGCATCCCAGACTCAAGAGATGAAACGAAATTGTGGCAGGAGCAGTCGCGGATAGATTAGAGGTGTCGCCGGAAGAAGCCCTAATTACGGCAAAATTTCGCAGTTTTCTATTATACCCGAATAAAATTACTCTGTTAATCCGATGGACATAGTGAAAATGTTCAAGCAACAACGATAATCTATTCCATGTAATCGGCTTTGTTAATCTTGTTGTATATCGCTATTCTCCTACTTGAGCCTGATCTAATTATCTATTACCGCATTCAGTATTCTGTATTTTCTCTCCAAGATTTCCGAAAGCAATGATTGAATATTCGTCTCCTCCTCCAAATGCACCTCGCTTACAAATTCTGGGGGGATAATCTTCCACCGAATGAATGGCATACGATTTTATATCTATTGACCGTTCGCCTTTCTTCACTCCGCAATAAAAGACATTTATTTTCTACAGGAAAAATATCAAGAGATATCATCGCATTCACATACCATCATCTTACTACACAATCGAAAAAATTTATACACAATCGAATTTGAAAACACACAATCGAATCGAAAAACAGCTGAATGAAATCTTACACTTTTATTAACATAGATTATAGTTATACTGATCTCCCTTGGCTTCCTTGAATTGAAGTGAAAGGTTTAAACTGCTTTACACTTGAGCAGACTTATAAATTTCCGTCTCTTGCAGATCAAGCTTATGAGAGTCGAAAGCCGGAATGCAAATTGGCAGCACTTATATCGTCAGGCTTCTATATCCCGTCAGACGAGAAGTTCCCTCAAGCCAGTCTTTCTGACTTTCGAGCCCATTTCTTCAAAGCTTTCTCTAAGAAATTCATTTCTGATCTTGTCACAAATCTAAATGTACTTAAGAAACACTTCTGCAATTTGAAGGAGGTTAAAAGTCTCTACAGTAAGGGACTTTTCTTGCCAGCTGAAATTACAATTAGTTTGGCCAAAGCGGTCGTTCCCTTTCAGATGATAAAAGGGATTTTGGATACAAACGACCAGGCTGTGCTAAAATTTCCAGAACCCAATATAATAAGCAGTAGGTAAGGTTCAATTTTAGTTTCATACTTAATATTAAGCCGTAACACTGGATTACAAGTTGGGTCACAAAAATAAGATTGGAGATAGATTCTCCCAGATGGTGTTATGAATATAATGTGTGATTCAGGAGATGATAATGCGTGGAGGACAGACGAAGAATTTGCTCGTCAAACACTTGCAGGGATTAATCCTATGGTTATTAAACGTTTGGAGGTAAGTATGTCACAACTGATTCTATAAACTAGAATTATGTTCCAACTAAATAAATAAGTCGACTGCTAGAAAGGACAGGACTGTCGAATACACCTGTGGAAATTGGAAAGCTTTTAGTATGTATATTTTCATATTAATTAATAGATCTAAAAACAATTAAAATAGAAAGAATATATAGATAGATGTGTTCTTATGTGACATTCGTGTCTTCGATTAGACGCACTGATGAATATAGATTATATTTTCAATACTTATTTTATCATATAAAACAAAAAAGATGAGGTAGTTCAATGTTCTCTGTGTGAAGATAAAACATTACAGTATTAGGTATCTTCAATGTATTGACTATGTTTGTAGCTTGTAGATATTAGTCTGGATTTGTGCTTGTCAATAGAAAAAGGAATCGAATCTAATACATGATTTTGATGGATGCAATTCTGTCATTTATCTAATTTTATTGCTTTATCAAAAGTGATTGGTTTATAAGTTCTTGGATGTTTGTCATCAATGTATGATTGACATTACACTTTTGCAACTTGATTGGTATTCTACTTGGTCTTTTTGATCTCCTTAGAGAGGCATTGGATTGTGGAGTAGATAAGTAGCTTGAATTGGGCCCATCAATACCATCTCTTTCTTCCACATATTTCTAGTGAAATATCATTACTGTCTTTCTATTTTGTCAAATCAAAATGGTGAACATTTGAAAGGTGGCACTCTTTCTCAAAAATGACATTTCAAAAGATGTGAATTTTGTTTCCCTTGGGATCATCTAATTGATAGGCTTGAATAGAGTTGTCATATTCAACAAGGATGCAATTTTCTACTCTTAATATAGTATTTAATTTAATTTCTCTTTGGGAATGTGTTCAGAGATAAGTTCTATGTTTTTAGTCAAGCTCTAATTGACCAAATAAACTATTGAAAGAATTGCTTTTTCCTCTAATTTATATCTGATAATACAAGCCTTGAGCATTAATTTATCTTTTCCTTTTGGTCTCGTACTCATTCTTGTATATACTCTATTTTACCAATGAGTGTATTGAATAGAGAGTTGCCTCTTGATCCATTGTTGTTTGCAAACGTCTGACCAATTTAATTGAGGTTTACTACCCCTTGTTGTCCTATTCGAACTCAGTCTTTAATTTATTTTGCACCATGACCCAATCTCAACATGGTCTATGAACTTTTTGAAAATAAAAATATTTCAGACCCTGTTGTCCTATTCAAACTCGAACTTTAATTTATTTTGCACCATGACACGATCTCAACATGGTCTATGAACTTTTTGAAAATAAAAACATTTCAGAGATGTTCTTTACAAAGTAATTTCATACATTCTGGGTGATATCATTAATGCATATCATGAAGTGCAAATATTTCCCTATGGAAGTTATCTTAATTAGTCCACAAAGATCAAAATAAAATATCTCAAAGATTGTAGTAATTTTGTCCCAAGCTTATTTTTGGCATGGTTGCATTTTGTGTATTTTCAATCAATGTTTCATTGATAGAAAAATTATCAAACATAGTGCTTTGCTTGATTTGTTGTACACGAGCATCTATGAGATGTCCAAGTGTTGCAGTACAACAAACAATTAAATAAGGTTTGACAAGAGAAAATAACTTTACATTTGATTATATTATTCACAATAATTATCAACTTCTGTCGACTTAATTGAAATGACACCCAATATGTTATTTGGTATTCTTTATTTAAAAGTTTAATTGGTCGTCTTACATAGTTGGCTTCTCATGTGGAATGTGGTTTGTAAATGTTCGAGGGGTTGAGTTTTCTTGGTTAAAATGTTGTGTTTTCATTGGAAAGTCCCAAGTTCAAATCTCCATATTGACATCTAAAGTGGAATTCTAAATTTTAACTTTTGGTCTTTCATAGTTGGCTTCTAATGTGGATATGAATTCTAAATAAAGTGGATTTCTAAGTAGTAACTCTTGACCTTTCATAAGTAATTTCTAGTGTGCTTGTTTGTAAAGAACCAATATTGTTCTTAAAAGAGAGGTCACAAGTTCAAATCCCACAAGAGGGTAAGGTATGTATGTTGGCATCGTAGACTATAAAAGCTCCTTTCCCTTTCTTTTATATTGATGCCAGAAACACTAATTGATTTAGCTGTACAATTGATCTCCTCTAAAGAAAATGCTTGTTCATTAATGATTTACATATAATTTTATTGACTTGAGGGATGGTTTGTCCGTGACAGCGCTTCCCGCCATATGGTAATTTGAACCCACAAATCTACGGTCCACAGAAGAGTTCAATCTCAGAGGAACACTTGCTTCCTTACTTGGATAAAATGTCAGTGGAAAAGGTACATTTCTAGTAAATTTTAGATTGCTATTGCTTTGAATCGTAGGTTTTAACACTCTATCCATGTTGTTCATCAAGGATATGTCGGCTCATGGCAGGCCATTCAAGATAAAAGACTGTTTATATTGGACTACTATGATGCGTACATGCCCTACGTGGAACGCATTAACAGCCTTGAGACAAGCAAAGTCCATGCCAGCCGCACCGTCTTCTTTCTTGGGGGTGATGGAACCCTAAGGCCTATTGCCATCGAGCTGTGTTTGCCTCCCACATCTGTGGAACAGGGTGACAACCGCGTCTTTACTCCCAACTATGCTGAAGAAGATAAAGGATGGTTGTGGGAGTTGGCCAAAGCTCATGTGCGATCCAACGATTCTGGTTATCACCAGTTAGTCAATCATTGGTAAGTAATTATATAATAGAATTGCATTGTAATTATATCTTTCATGCAAAAATATTGTGGGATTCACTGACGCTGTAAAATTTCAGGCTCAGAACACATGTCGTGGTAGAGCCGTTTATTATTTCTACTCACAGAAATCTGAGCAAACTGCACCCCCTTCACAAGTTACTTGCCCCTCACTTTCACAACACCATGGACATCAATCTTGCAGCTCGTGAAAGCTTGATAAATGCGGAAGGCATTATCGAGAAATGTTTCAGTCCGGGCAAATTTGCAATGGAAATCTCTTCCAAAGCATACATCGATTGGAAATTCAATGAGCAAGGTCTACCGTCTGATCTTAAAAAAAGCTAACTCATGAATGTGAATGTTTTAGTCACTCGACATTGTAATTAGAGATATTGATGCCTTGCTTTTGGTGTGCAACTGCAGGGGTATGGCTATAGAAAATAGAGCAGGTGGGCTAGAACTTGTGGTTAAAGATTATCCATATGCTGTTGACGGGCTTGAAATATGGGATGCCTTAAAATCTTGGGTGTCGGAATACTTATCAGTTTATTACAGCAATGATGAGAGTGTAGAGAGTGATGAAGAAGTGAGAGCATGGTGGGAAGAGATCAGAGAGGTTGGGCATGGAGACAAGAAGCGTGAAGAGACAGGATGGTACAAAATGAAGAGCCTGAAAGATCTCAAGGAAGCAATCACCACCCTCATCTGGGTTACCTCTGCTCACCACGCTGCAGTGAACTTCAGCCAGTATGACTACGCTGGATTCATGCCCTATCTCCCCAGTACTACCCGGAAGCTCGTTCCACTCAAAGGATCTGATCAGTATTCCAAACTCCTCAAGGACCCAGAAACATTTTTTCTCTAGACTCTTACAGACCCTACCACAGCCACAACTACCATGGCTGTGCTGGAAATTCTGTCCAGGCATTCCACCGATGAGGTTTACTTAGGCCAGGGTTCAGCCAAAGAATGGGTTGATGACAATAGGGTTTGAGAAGCTTTTAAAATTTTTTACCAGAACCTGCTGGACATCGAGACAAAGATTACTGCTAGAAATGAAGACCCAAACCTGAAAAACCGATGTGGTGCCGCAAAGCTTCCCTACACACTGCTGTTTCCAAACACTTCAGATGTAACTAAAGCTGGTGGTCTCACCTTTAAGGGAATTCCTAACAGCATTAGTATATGACAGTGCTGAAAAGTTTATAATATTTGTGGTTTTTGAGTGAGTGATGAATGATCACAATTTACTGTTTTGTGTGACTATGGAAAGTTTTATGACATTATGTTCCATCCATTTTTCTTAAAAGAAAACTATGCACTTAAAGAATTGTTGAGTATATCCTGCAATTCTATCTCAAATGATTAGAATTTTTTTTTCCAAATCTTACATATGGAGTAGTAGTTGGTTTCAGTTGATCAATTTGTATTGTGGTGTTTAGGCAAGCATGAATAATATTTTATATATAGTTTTGTCTTAATGAGCTTGTTTTTTAAGCAATTAGGGATACATTATAACTAGATTTGTAATATCAAAGAAGTTTGCTTCATTTTGTTTCTATTTATAATGCACAAGATTTTTTTGTTTTGAATAATATGATTGCATTGACAACCACATTCGATATGAAAGCACTCTCAAAGATTGACATTGTTGCAATTTTAAAGTGTTACAATATCATTTTTTTAAATGTGTAGCAATTATTTTTCTTGGTAACATTTTTGTTAGTAAAATATTTGTAAGTGAATCCTTTTTTTCAAATTTTTTGAGAGAAATATCATTTTTGACCAAGCATGCAACATTCATGTGTGAAATGAGGTGGGATATAACACATAGTTGCAAGCCTTTAATCACTATCTATATATAGATATGAGATCATGTACATTTGGATATATCAAAAGGCCCCACAAGTTTAGGTTTTTTCTACTAAAGATGTACTGATTGTTTAAAATTTGTGTTGCACTAGTTATCCTAAGAAAGTTACTTTGTAACTCAAGAGATAAAAATATTGTGGCTACAGTATGGTGAAATCTAACATAGTTAGAGCTTTTAAAGATTGGGCTCAAGAGTAGTTGCAAACAATATTAGTATATTTGTGAGCTTGAAAATTAGACATGCCTAGCATAGAAAAATACCCCACCTTTAACCACAGTGCTGATAAATTTAGATATATGTGAGATTTAAAGACATTACCAATGATAGTCTTTTAAGGAAAAAAAAATGTAGCAAACAATAGGAATGGAAAATTTTGGAGAAAATAGCTTACACATTTTGAAGTATGTGACTACATCAAGAATACAAAGTCTATAGGGCATGATTATAAAATCTCTTATACAATTTTCATCATTTTAACTCTTATATACCATAATGATCTTGTCATTGAGCTAATCATTTTGATATATAACTTCAATAAGCCCTTTAGTTGCACCCAAGTGACCTAAAAGTAGTTAATAATAACTTTTCTTCGCCTTAGATAAAATTGATATATAAGTAAAAATCATCAAGGAGATACTTTCGGTCATAGACAAGTTAGACATGTTGGACAAGATAGAAGAAAATTAATCCTAAATAATTGGGCTTTGCAAAGAAAAAAACAATGTAATGTATATTACCCTTCCACAATTGCAGCCACAAGACAACATAGTGCTAAGGAAAACAAAAGTGTACACAACTCAACTAGACAAGGTTTTCTTTTGACATAACATGCCTTTGAAGGATGACACATTTCAGGAAGTGTATAACATCCATCCAAGCTTGATTTTCTAATATTTTCTAGAGATGAATAATAATAGCTAAATATATCAAGTAGAATAATGATCTTATCCTACATTAAAAATCATGTGGCAAAAGAGCTCTATATAGTTTGATTCTTGATCTAGAATATTAAGTCATAAAAAGCACCAATAATTTTAGAAGGCTTCAAAAGCACCAAATTAGGGAAGAATCCACTAGTTTTATTTGTCTCTAATTCTCATAAAGACTTCATAGTTTTAAAAAATGTCAACTAGTTGAGAACACCATAAACCTTTTTTTAAAAAAGTTTTTTGATAAGTTCCTTAAAGGAGAAATTCAAGGTTGGAGATTCTTTTAACCCAAGGATGTGTGATTATGGGAATTCTACAATATTCAATGTGTATTGTTTTTTGTCTTCAATTGGGTGTTCATTTTTCTAGTGTCTTTTTAGGTCATTTCACACATATTCCTATCCTCCTTTGTAATAACAATTTGATAATACAACCTTATCAAACTAATGTAAGACCATGCAACAAATCTTACTATAATTCATTATGTATTACATCAGTTTGGATTATGACAATGAACAGGATATCTACAACAATAAATAAATAATATATTTAGGATTAAATATATTTGGACCAATTCAGAGGTGATGTCAGTAGAACAAAATATCATAGTGTAGGGAAGACAATACAAAGTTCATCAATCAAAGCATGCAAATATTTTTCATAACTTGTTGCATCAAGCCTAAGACATCATAAGGGAGAATGAGACTGGAGAAACTCTCAAATGAGACCTTAGTGTATTTCATTAACTCTTGAAGCTTCACCATTAAATATAATCTGATGTACACATTTCATATAAGAAATAGAGTATTGGGACATCTTGTAGCCATTGTGTCTCTTTTCTAAATCTTAGAACTAATATATAGACATATTTAATAGTTATTATGAGAGTAAAACTTTTGTAGTAGTGGTTAATAATTGATTCATAAGTAGAGTTGATAGATGATCACGGTGCACAAAGTTGAGTCCCACTTTGGGGGAAGTGCGTGCATTGGAAAGCATGCCGCTAGGAACGGGACCCCGTTATTTAATAAACAAGGGCTCATTATGCTTCGAGGACTCGAGGCAAAAATTAAAAAAATAGGCCCCCATTGTTAACAGGCCCCAAACCATAACGGGGCCCCATTTAGAAACATAACAAGGCCTTGTTATTTAAGTAAATAAAATAATGGGGCCCCGTTTACAAAATGGGGACCCTTTTATTTAAATGGAAAACATGGCCCCGTTTCTTAAATTTTGAAAATAGAACCTGCCATGTGCATCGAGTTTTGGTTCGGGAAAGACATGGAATGCCCAACCCTTAGCCTTGGACCTACAAGTACAAGGTTGTATCAATGACATGGTGAAATACTGACTTCTAGCATATGTTTGATGCCCATTATCATGGAATTTTTCAACAAAATTAAAACCCATTTTAGATTACACAATGTAGATTCAAAATATATAACTTTTTTTAATATTTGATTATTTTTTCTATTTTTTAATTAATTTGTACTAAATTTGGTCTATTAACTTGAAATATTAGTTTATCTTGTTTATTTAATAAATTTTTTGTTTTAATGTTTTTTGAAAAAAAATTATATGTCATAAATCTACACAATTCTTTTCAATTTAAAAAAAAAATTAAAAATGATAAGTTTAGGTCAAATTATGTGGGTCGTACATGACGAGTTTTTAAAACAACAATTAGGGCCAATAAAAAATTAATAAAAAATAAAATATTCAAAAAAATATGCTCATCATTATTTAGTGTGTTACAAATCATTTCCCAAGAAGGTTTGGAAAGAAACTTTTATTTGTGTCAAAAATTTTGGGTCGTACACGTGCATGGTATGGTCATGAAGTGCAAGCATTTTTAAAAAGTGTTTTTTAGAAATCCCTTCTGAAAGTCAATTTATATTATCTGGGTATTAAAATAAATTACATATTTGGAAACTAGACTCTGAGTTCTATATTTTGTATTATTGACTTTTTTCAAGATTCAATCTCTAAGTGCTTCAAATTTTCAACTCAAATGTGGTAAAATATGAAAATCAGGGAAAACACTTCCACTTTTTGGCCAAAAAGTGGACTCAACCTCTTGCACTAACTAGAAGCCAAGAGTTTGTAGGAGAATAGTTATTTGTGAATTTGGCATGCACGCTTTAAATAAACCTATGGTAGACAATGAATCAATCTATACTATGTATCTAATTTAAGTAATATGCATTTGATAATCATTATATTGTTTGAATCAATGGAAATTTCTTTTATGTGCTATGGTATTTCTATTGTGCTAACTCTCTGCTACATGGTTAGATAGTCCTATCTCTAGACCCTCCATCTATGACTACAATAAGTGGTATTCGAGAAAGTTTTGATTCCTTAGGGAGTAAATACATTACAAAAGATTCTAGGGTGAATTTATCATCAACTTGAGGAACCCTACAAATCTTTTCTAATAAAGAATTGATTGTGAGACAAATACAACCTTACAATCAAATCGTTGACCTAAGATAGTTGCACCAAATCCAAAGAAAAGATAATGCTAAGGATAATGCATGTTATGGCCAATATTTGTAGAAGGATGGAAGAAATACTAGAAATGACAAGAACCAAAGGTAGTCAAAAATTGAAGCATAACAAGACAAGAGATAAAATAAGAGTAGGAATCCAAACTGCTTTCGATGACACCTCTAGACCATAGAGAGATTTTCATTTTCTACATGTATCATGAGGATAATTTCATTGAATTTTAGGGGCTTAAATGCCCCTAACAAAAAATACCTCATTAAGAATAGTTAGATTCATGTGGGGTTGACATCATTTCTTTTTCCTCTTCAAATAATTAGGGGCACATGGCCTCAACATCGATTGAAGCTTTAAGTGGTCTTGCAATCCTTTAGAAAAAAACACATTCGAAAGTTTCCAAGTTACAGTCGAAAGAAAATTTTATCCATTGCAAGATTGTTTTTTCCAACACTTCATTTCACTTGTTAAATGTTTATGGTCCTTCATCCATAGTGAGTAAGAAAAAGTTATGGGAGATGCTTTCTTCCATTCTAGCATCTTTTCCTAAGGATCCCTTCATTCTTGGTGGGGATTTCAACACTTTGTTATCTCTCAGAGATAAAATTGGAGATATAATTCTTCCTTTGGCTTCTATGAAGAATTTTCAGGATTTTGTGTTCAATAATGGACTTAAAGATTAGATTCTATCGATTGGAAATTTTACTTAGATGAATAGAAGAAACAAATTCATTCATATTGCAAAGACACCTGATATATTTTTCTCTAATCTGAATTGGGTGTCCAAGCTTGGCCCTTGTTCAACTTCCATTCTTCCCCTTCCTAGGTTGAATCATTTTGCAATTCTTTTGGAAGCTTCATTTGTCTCTCTCCCTCCTAGGTCCAAATCGTCTTTTAAATTTTAACATATGTGGTTCAAGGACTTGTATTCTATCTCTCTCCTCCAAGAGTGGTGGTAGAATGATCCTATGTTTCTAGTTTCAAATTAAATTGGTTTGGAATGCTTTCATTATGCTTCTCTCAAGTTAGCAATCAAGCAAAAATGATTCTGAGAGGTTCCATCGTGGAAAACCCATGAAAATTGGTGGAAACCTCTATCCCACTAATTCCCACAATCCTTACAAAGTAGAGCTCTTGATTTATTTACTTTTACAAGTTATTAATGACAGTTTCTTCCATATTACAATGTGACAATTGAAAACCTAGTTAAATGAGGGTTTGGTGTTAATAATGCTTGTTTCTAATTTGCCAGTGGAAGTAGTAATTTTACAGACCACCTAAAGTAAGGTGAAGAGATTGAAAATCCTAAAACTATTTGTATTGAGAAAGCTATGGTTTGAGTGCGCTCATTATGCCTAAGGGAAACATGCCTAAGGTTGTAATCTAGGACACACCTAGGTTGGATTAATGAGATCATTTTGAGATTGTATAAGCGTGTGTTTACAACAGTTCTTCCTTTGCATCATTATTGGTATCAGAGCTAGTAAAGATTAGTAAATCCAATAAAGATAAGAAGATAGTCAAGACAGTGTAAAGATAATTATGATCAAGAATCAAGAATGCCTCCAAGAGTGAATTCACCTGAGAGGGTGGCAGAGAGAATAGCCACACAACTTGTAGAATCCTTTGCTAGAGAAATGTGGGAGATGAGGATTAGCCTAGAAGCAAGACTCACAAGAGAAGAAACCAATCAAAGAAGAGCAGTGGTCACAGGAGACATGAGTGACCAAGAAGAGGGGGTGGTTGAAGCAAATCCATTCCAAGAGGAACCTCCAAAAGAGGGATATTGAAGAATTGAGGATGGAAAGAATGTTAAGGCTATCAAGGGTGAAGGACCTAAAGTAACAATGGAATTTCTAGTATATGTAGGTAGCTTGAATGGGGAAGAACTCCTTGATTGGATAGGGGAGTTGGACAAGTACTTTGAGTTTGAGGAGGTGCCTAAATAGTGGGAAGTGAAGTTGGCTAGAACCAAGTTGAAAAGCCATGCATCCCTATGATGGGATTATGTGCAAGAAGAAAGAATAAAGAAAGGAAAAACCAATATTCTTCTTGGAATAGGATGGTTGCCATGTTTAAAGGCAAATTATTGCCTAGTGTCTATGCCACTCAGGGTATGTGCAGGATCATGGTGTGCCAAAACAGGCCCTTAAGTGGCAATGAAATTTCAGAAAAATCAGAGTTATGCAACTTGACATGAAAATTTGAATAAGTTGTGAACATTATTTTTAAAAAATGTAAGAAAAGAATATATAGAAAATTGAATGTAGTTTCTAAGCTACTAGTTGTTTTTTGGAAAAAAAAAATCCTATTTGATGAAAATTTCAAATTTCAATGCAGTGGTACTAAAATTTCAGGAAAAAAATAAGAAGTAGACGTATGTCTGACCACCCTAATCACAATCAAATCTTAATATTTTTTTATAATATTTATAATATAAGTATTAGACTCATTTCTGGATGTGACACATATTTTTTTTTAGTTTTTTATGAATTAAATAATTATTTATGATTTTTTTACTACAACTTTTCAAAAATTCAGAAACTCCTATGTCTGACCACCTTAACTTGGTCAAAACCTTATGAAATTTAATTTTTAAAATTTTTTCCCTATAGTAGACGAAGCATAGGATGTGACGCATGTTTTGGTTTCAAAAAATGTTATACCATTTGAAAGTTGTGAGTGTTTTTCAATCAGTATATCAATCAGGACAATTGTCAGAATTCAATTAGAAAATAAATAATAATTATTTACTAAAGTTGAAATAAGACAAGCCTTATATTGTTGGAAATCTG